>NC_134706.1:76901928-77255928 GCF_043290135.1 Rhipicephalus microplus
CCATTTTCTCATTTTATTTTGCTTTTTTTTAGAGGGAAGGGGAGGTCGTATGCGCGAGAATAACATATGCGCGAACGTTGTTAGCATCGGCAGTATTCAGGTATGATCGGTTAGACACAGACCCATGGTTTCGCTGTGAGCAACACCACGTCCGAAAGTCAGATATTGCCTCTGCATTAAATTACACTAATAGCAACGATAAGCCCAGTAGAATTGATCCTATCGCGTTTTACAAGGTGTCAACAACCCACAAGGTGAACTATATGCAAGACATTTAAGCGTTGCCATGGTAATATATACAGGCATGAAAGAACGACTGGCATACTTCGATAGCTTTACATAATATGTGTAAAGTCATAGTTGTGATAATAATTTAGGCTATAAAACAGAACTGAATACGCAGGTGGGATCTTTGGCGGGTGAGCTGACATTATTCCTGCCCCTCCAAATGTTTACTAACACTCATTCAATTTTCAGTGGAAGCAACATCCAGCCCTCAGACAGCCTTCATACAATCATGAGCCCTACGGCCAAGGAAACCATCCTATTTTGTGCTATTATTCCAACTTAAATAGTGTGCACGAAGGTCATGCACCTAATGAAATTTTTTGCAATGCAGGCCCAGCATTAGGCGAAAAGATATTCCCTAAAAAAAGAAACACCAACCAAGACGTCCTGACTTGGTTGCTTGAACTTGTTAGACATGAACTAAACTCCAACCTGATAAAACTGAATATTGTACGAATATCAGCATCGGTGGAAAACTTTACGCAATAAAGAAGGCATTAGCTGTGTGTATAGAAGCGATGGTTAATGAAAGCTCAAATACTTACACTTCACTTGAGTTTGAAGCTGGTGAAATAAAAATAAAGAGTACAATGCCATGAAAAACACAAACAGGTTGAGTGTAATGCTGTTTGCCGACAGCCATTGCTTCAAGACGGGCATCTCTTCCCGTATTTTACTTTTACAATATACCCGACTAATTGAGCGTATTCTCGCGTTATAAAATTGGGTTTTGGGATTGTGAAAAAAGGGTTTATTACGAAAAAGGTCGCTTTTTATTTATCACCTCAACCCTAAAGAAGTAAACGTAGCTGAAAGTTATTTTTACAAATTGAACTCGACTTCATACAGACGTTAGGCCTACAAAAAGGTAAATAAGAGAGAAGTCACTGCAAGACAGAGCGAGCGAGTGGCTCAATAACGGCTGTGAACGTTGACCGAAAAGGCACACAGCGGCGGTAAACAACGTACACATCAAGATGTCTGCGCATGCCCATTCCGTGGCCTGGGCGTGCGCAGAGTCAATGCCACTAAAGCCGGCATGCGTGCTAGTATATGTGAGAATAGAACTTCCTAAGAAATGGCAGCATATCCATGATGGAGAGTGGGGCGAAGCATCCGTCCGTCCATTCGTTCTTGCTTCCTTCCGCTCATGCATCCCTGCGTCCGTCCATGCATCCAACATCGGTGCAGCCATCCGTGAGTCAATTCATGCATCCGCCTATGTGTCCGTTCGGCCATCTATTCAACTCTCCAAGTACCACCATCTCGCATCTTTTCATCATATATTGGACAGACGGACGGACGGACGGATGGATGGATAGATGGATGGATGGATGGATGGATGGATGGATGGATGGATGGATGGATGAATGGATGGATGAATGGATGGATGGATGGATAGATGGACGGACGGACGGACAGACGGGCGGATGGATAGATGGATGGATGGATGGATGGATGGATGGATGGATGGATGGATGGATGGATGGATGGATGGATGGATGGATGGATGGATGGATGGATGGATGGATGGGTGGACCCTTTAGATCGCGCGGTAACTAGCTCCACCAAGCCGTAATACTTAATGAAGCAAAAACTAGATTTATTTTTTTCCTTTAAATAGTGAGGTTTAAGATTCGTATTTCGCAGTGAAACGTTTAATTTTCACTCGTGCCTTGACTTTAGCCACCAATCAGATAACCTCCTTCTAGATAGTTATACCCGCTTAAAGTCTATTTCGCTCTCCCTGTCCCTAAACGCCAGTGCTTTGAAAAACTCTGCGCCATTATCCTGAACTATAGGGTTAAGCCCTTTACAGAACATTATCCAGTGTTCGGCAGTTTATTCTTCCTCTCCACACGCACTGCATACCGCGTCTACCCCTTCGTATTTGGCCGGATATGTCTTGGTTCACAATACTCCCGTCCTGGCCTCAAACAGAAGAGAACTACCCCGAGTATTATCATAGATCCTTTCCTTGGCAATTTCCTCCTTAAAAGTTCGATAGATCTCTAGTGCGGACTTCTTAATCATGCCAATTCTCCAAATATCAGTCTCAGCTTCCTTCGCCTTCTTCTTAACCAATAATTCTTTTTGGTTTGGCCTCTGCTGTTTTCTAAATAATTATCAGTCTTTAAAAAACAGCAGGGGGCCAAACGAAAATATTTACCAATCTCAAATAAGTAACCTCCATGCCTTCCTTTTTTCTCGTTTCTCTCTTTTTACCAGTCAATTGTCTTGTTCGCTTCCTCTAATTTGTATCGGCATTCTTCATGTACAAGTAGCCGAATACCTTCCTAGCCTAACGCTCCTCCCCCATTTCTCTCAATCGCTTCTCAAATTTTATCTTGTTGCTAGCTTCCCTGCCCTCAAATGATGTCCATCCCATATCACCTTGTACTCCCTGATTTGGTGTATTCCCGTGAGCTCCTAAGGCAAGCCTACCTACTCCACGTTGCTTCATTTCTAATCTTGCTTGAATCTCTGATCTCATGCACAAGACCGCATTGCCGACCGTCAGACCAGGAACACTGACCCCTTTCCATATTCCTCTCACAACATCATACGTAGTCTAATTCCAAAGTGCCCTGTTTTTCATTACCGCTGCATTCCTGTTATCTTTACTCGTCACGTATATTTCGTGTTCCCTTAGGCACTCGGCCCCATTGCTTATCCATACTCCAAGATATTTTTATTTATCTGTTATCTCTAGCGTGACCTCTTGTATTTTAAGCTCACTACCCTCAGTGTCATTATAATCACGACTGCTGATTTTTCTTTACTGAATCTGAAATCTAAATTATCTCCCTCATTACCGCAGATGTCCACCAATCTCTGCGAATCTTCCTTGTTGTCGGCCATTAGCACTATATCATCTGCGTACATTAATGGTGGTAGTGCCTGTTCAATAAGTTTTCCTTGTTTGACAAAAGAGAGGTTGAAGCCCAGTCCACTTCCTTCTAATATGGCCTCTAATTCTTGTAGGTTCATCATTCTTGTAGGGTGACAGGGGAGACCCCTGCCTAAGCTCCCGTTTTACCTCTGAAGGCTTGAAAACCTGTTTTTCCACTTTATAACTACCTTTTTACCTTTATAGATATCCTTTAAAAAACTAGCAACTACATCTTCCACGCATAGTGTGTCCAGTATTCCCCATAATTCCTCTTGAACCACACTATCGTACGCTTCTTTGATATCCAAAAATGCTAGCCACAGGGGCCCGTGTTCCTTTTCTGCTATTTCGATGCACTGCGTCAATGAGAACAGATTGTCTTTATATCTCCCTGCTATTTCGATGCACTGCGTCAATGAGAACAGATTGTCTTTATATCTCCTGTGTTTCCAAAAACTGTTCTGCAGTTCCCTCAGCACTCCCTCATCTTTTATTTATGCCTGCAGTCTTTACTTCATAATCTACATCGCCAACCTGTACACCACTGATGTCACTGTTATAGGACGGTAGTTGTCTATATCAGCTTTGTCCCTTTTCCTTTATAGTTCATGCTTATCCTGCTAAGTTTCCATCCGTGGGCAACTTCACCATCCATTATTATTTTGCTCACTGCCTCTGTCAAAGCCTACTTAGGCTTCGTACCTAATGTCTTTATCAGCATAATTGGAATGCCATCTGGGCCTGCTGATGTACTACTAGGAACCCTTTTCTCAGACCTTTTCCACTCTCGTTGTAAAAGTGGAGCAAATGGGCCTCTTGATTCATTCTTTTTTATTGTGGTGCATAAAGCACCTCTTTGTTGAAATTTTTATGTCACCCCTGTTCTTATATATTCAATAGCTTTGTCCCCTTCTCGCCTAGCACCTTGAGCTGTAGTTATGAACCTCTGCTCTAGGCTCGACTCATTTCTCACGGAGTTTAGATAGTTCAAAACTTTTGCAGCTGCTTTCCTATTTTTTTATGTACTTCTGCCATTTACTGAGCACCTTTTTTTTTCAATCTTTTATTGATCAGAAGGGATGCATCCCTTCTACAGCTTAGAAAGATTTCCCATTTGCTTTCATCATCTGCCGGTTCACCCCGCTGCTTAGCATGTCTGTGTTCCCTAGAGGCATCCTGACGTTTTCCTCTGGCTCTCTTAACTTCCTCATCCCACCAACATTTTGGTTTGTGTCTTCTTTTCCGGGGTGACTTGTCACGTGCCTTAGCAAGCTCTATCTCAAACCGTCTAATTATATTTGTGTATGTCCACACTATTTTATTATCCTCGGTGATTACATTCTCAATTTGTTCAGTGACTATTTTAACCTGCCTTTCTGAATAGAAATTTCACTGTAGTTGCTCACATTTTCTCCTTCCCACTTTCATTGCTTTTCGAAAACATAGCTTGATACGTTTGTGATCACTACCCAGACTTCTGGAGCCACCTTCATCTATGTGCATTCCCCTGAGCTTATCATACATCCTATGTGACATAAGTTCGTAATCTATCGTCGACTGCAGCCTTCCTACCTCCCATGTTATTTTTTCTTCACACTTCTCGGTACTGCTGCAAATGATCAAGTCAAGCCTTTCACACATATCCATGATAATTTTGCCTTTCGGGTCGGTATGCCCATCTTTATCTTCTATGTGCGCATTCATATCTCCTAGTATAATTACCTCGCACTCTCTTCCTTGCTCCTGAATGTCCTTTGATATACATTCTACCATCGCCTGGTTTTCTTCTCTAGCCTTTGCTCCCGTCCACAAGTACACAAAACCAAGGAGTGTCATTTGCTCTGCTACTTTCCCTTTTAGCCATAAATGTTCCTTGCATTCCTGCTTGACCTTTTGCCAGTCTGTACTTTTGCCAACCTGTACTTTTTTTTCCGCAGACACTGCGGAATCAGGGCGTCGATAAAGCATATATATACATCCTGGAAGAAATCTACAGGGGATCAACTGCTACCATAGTGCTTCATAAAGAAAGCAACAGAATACCAATCAAGAAGGGTGTAAGGCTGGGGGACACAATCTCCCCAATGCTATTTACCGCGTGCTTACAGGAGGTTTTCAGAAGCCTAGAATGGGAACAGTTAGGGATAAGAGTTAATAGAGAGTACCTTAGTAACCTGCGCTTCGCCGATGACAATGCATTGCTGAGTAACTTCGGGAACGAATTGCAACTCATGATTACGGAGTTAGACAAGGAGAGCAGAAAGGTGGGTCTTAAAATGAATCTGCAGAAAACGAAAGTAATGTACAACAGCCTCGGAAAAGAGCAGCGCTTCGAGATAGGTAATAGTGCACTTCAATTTGTAAAAGACTATGTCTACTTAGGGCAGGTAATAACTGCGGAGCCGAACCACAAGATTGAAGTGAATAGAAGAATAAGAATGGGTTGGAGCACATTTGGCAAGCACACTCAAATAATTACAGGTAGATTGCCACTATCCCTCAAGAGGAAGGTATATAACAGCTGTATCTAGCCGGTACTTAGCTACGGAGCAGAAACCTGGAGACTTACAAAGAAGATTCAGCTTAAATTGAGGACGACTCAGCGAGCAATGGAAAGAAAAATGGTAGGTGTAACCTTAAGAGACAAGAAGAGAGCAGAATGGATTGGGGAACAAACGGGGGTTAAGGTTATCATAGCTGAAATCAAGAAGAAATGGACATAGGCCGGGCATGTAGCGCGTAGACAGGATAACCGCTGGTCGTTAAGGGTAACTGACTGGATTCCGAGAGAAGGCAAGCGGGTTAGGGGGAGACAGAAGGTTAGGTGGGCAGATGAGATTAGGAAGTTTGCGGGTATATATTGGCAGCAGCAGGCACAGGACCGGGTTAACTGTCGGAACATGGAAGAGGCCTTTGTCCTGCAGTGGACGTAGTCAGGCTGATGATGATGATGACTTTTAAGAATGAACGCCCCAATACCAAACCCCTTTCTGCTGCCTTCTGTTCTATTACAATATTCCCACATGTAGTCCGGATTGTTAGTAGGTTGTTCCGTGTCCCTGAGATGTGTTTCTACAAAACCGTATAAAATCGGTCTCTCCTCCCTTAGCTGTTCTTCTATCTCTTCCAACTTCAGCCTGTTTCTACCACCCTGCATGTTAATATACCCTATGTCTGAATTGGCTTGGTGCTCGTGGCTACATCTATTTCTGCCCCGGACTCGACCTATCTTATATACTCGCGCCACTTTGGAATCGTGTCTGTCTATACCACCTGTCAAAGAGTCTCCCTGGTTGCTTTCCTCGTTACTAGCTATCCTGCACCCCGAAGGGCCCACGTGCCCACCAAAAAAGCTACTGCGCGTCCTACAAGTTGCCAACCCACCTCTTGACCTAGCCGCCCGTCGAAGTGAACTCTGTCTCGTTGAAAACCACCCCACCTATGCAACTCTCTGTTTATTTCCACCACCCAAAGCCTTTTTCTCGACTTATCCGCCCTATCTCTTGGTTTGCGTTGACAACCGCTCTTTGTAGTTTGCTATCCCACACCAGTACCTCCGGTATCGTGAATATCACTACCTTTACCTGAAGAGAAGTGGCGCGCATGTCATCGACGCCTTTCGCCGGTATGGTTGTTAGTCCTGCTGTATCTTCATTTAAGATATTGTTTAAACCGCCTGAAGTAATCACGAGGTTTCGTATATCAGCTGTAGCTTAGAGTTTTGCACTCGCTTGCCTCATGACTGCTTCCAGCTTGCGTCCTGGGAACGCGCCTACTGCAACCCTTTTGCACCTCTTACCCTCTCTTTGATGGCTTCTGTGCGTAGATATAAATTCGAGTTTCTGGTGATTATCACGTGCTTTCAATTTTCAGCTGGAGCGTCCTGCACCTGGGGGTTACTTGCACCTGTGACGCCGGCTGCTTTGTCACCTTCCAGCCCCACACTACTTCGCTGAAGCTGGGCCGTGCGACAACTGAACTGGCTGAACCTGTTTTTTTTTTCTCCAAATTTGCTTGCTCTTTCTTCTCCGTCGTTCTGGTTGCCGGTTGCCTACTCTTCTCTCCTTAAGCCGATCCTCTGTTCACCTTGGCTAGTGCTTCCTCGGCGGACTTCAGCCTTTCTCCGATTGTCCTCGTTTTCTCTTGCTCTGTCGCCAACGCAGTCTCGGTCTAGGTGATTCTCATCAGCAGTTCACTCTGGGCAACAATCAATTTTTTCCATTTTTTTCCTCAATTTCACAATGCCTACACTTCGCGTCAGCCTCTTCTCGTCCACTTCTACAGTTGGGTCCACTTTCAAACCCACCCCACATACTGAACACTTTACAGACTTTCTAACCATGCCTTTCTGACACCAATTGTCTCTATGGCTTGTCTCACACAATAATTACAAAACTCGAGCCCTGCCATACGAAAAATAGAAAGTCTAAGATCTACTACAAAAATTTTCGTGTTCAAGGTACGTGCACCTTCCCCATGGGGTGGCAAAAAAACAACAAAAAACACTCAAAAATCTAACACACACACGCACAAACTAATAAATACCTGGTGACTGACCCCCAAAAAAGCCGTACAATAAAATAAGTGCTACAAAGATTTTAACTGCTGCCTTATAATTATAAAAACAAGCTCAAAACATGCAAAATCACTTATCTGCGCAGTCCATCGGGACTCTCAAAAGCACCATATATTCCCGATATAGAAAACATTTTCCGATATAGAAGCACCGCCATCCACTGGACATTCCAAGGGCTAAACGAGAGGTGGCACATGCACACTTTCTTACGGCTTGCGGTTCGTGTCTTCTTCCCACCTCTAACCACCTCGACTTCATGCTATATACTAGTTCACTGTATTCGTGGCACTGCGGCCCAACGCTTGCTAAACCTTTTGAAACCCAGGAAGGTTACGCCCGACGAGTATAACGTAGCAACCCTTTCTTGTCAGATAGTGCTAAATGTACATGCCAATGGCTGCTAATGGGAATGAGAGACAGGAGAATTCGGCTTTTACTTTCTTACGGCTGGCGCTTCGTACCTACTTACCACCTTTAACCACCTTGAGTTCATGGCATATACTACTCCACTGCATTCATGGCACTGCGCCTCAAATCTCGCTAAACCTTTCTAAAAACAAGGAGGTTATGCCCAGTGAGAACGTAGCAACCCTTTCTTGTCAGATAGTGCTCAATGTACATGCCAATAGCTGCTAATGGGGAATGAGAGACAGGAGAATTCGGCTGCAAAGTGGGCCACCAGCACCACCTTGCAGGTCAAAACGTAAGACTGGTTACACACTAAGACTACGACTAGACAACGAGGGACGAAAAGGTGCCGCTATAAGGTGCTTCGCCCCTAGAATAACTAGAGGGCACTCTGACGCTGCGATCGTTCTCCGAGCATAGCAATGATGGGTATCACGCAGAAGACGGGCATCTCCTGCCGTATTTTACTTTTGCGATCTACCCAACTAACTGAGTGTATTCTCGCGCAATAGAAGTGGGTTTCAGGATAGTGACAAAAGAGTTTATTACAAAAAAAGTCATTTTTTTCATCTCTGCATTCAAGATGTAAACTTAGCAGAAAGTTATGTGTACAAATTGAACTCGACTTCATACAGACGTTAGGCCTACAAACACGTAAATAAGAGAGAGGTCACAGCAAGACAGAGCGAGCGAGTGCCTCAATAACGGATGTGAACGCTGACCGAAAAGCCACACAGCGGCGGTAAACAACGTACACATCAAGATGTCTGCGCATGCCCACTCCGTTGCCTGGGCCTGCGCAGAGCCGATGCCCCTAAAGCCGGCATGCGTGTTGGTTTATGTGAGAATAGAGCTTTCTAAAGCTAACTAGAGGGCACTCTGACGATGCGATCGTTCTGCGAGCGTGGGAATGATGGGTATCACACAGATTTTTCTAGTTTTTGTGCTTGCGGGTCTCGATTACACTTGTAGCTTTCCTCGTTGCTGTGTTTTGGTGATGTTTCGAATGAAAGCGCGCATGGTTGTGGACTTCGTGAGCCAATTTCAATAAGTGAGTCTCAAAGGTTAAGGTACTGAAGTGGCAGTGCTAAACATTTTTGGATTTTCGTTTCGTGACAAAGCAGCTCCAAGCCAAGCGAAGTCAAAGGTACGAAAGTTGGAAAAATCTCTGTAGTACCCGTCATTCTTATAATCACTGAAGCGCCGTGCATTGCAGCTACCATAGACGCTAGCGCAAGAGTTCCCTCCATTGTGAATATACGAAACTATATTCATGTGACCAATAACTTTTTAGGCACTCCCCTTCTTCCTGAAGGTTGAGCAACGTTTGGCTCACGCATGCGATGGTCTATCGACTTGTCGAACCTCACCTTGAGAGTCGTTTGTTTATTCATGCACCTGTGTTGTCTTGGCTTGTTTTTTGTGTCCGTATCAGGACTTCAACAAAAAAATGGACAGATCCCACGCTCAGTGGGCATCGATGATATGCGAAGCACGATTGAATGAGAAATGTTCATATGTCACTTTAAAATCAGCACAACGGTACGAGGTGGAAGTAAATGATGCTTTACATGTCTTCAGTGTCATAATTATCATGTTTGGACGTGTCATTTACCTTCGACATCTATTCGCGTCACGTGATACCAAATTTAGTATATGAGAGCTAGCGAAATGGCCGCGAGCACGCTAAGAGCGTGGAATGTTGTCATGTTCTTACATGAAGCGCGTGGCAGGACAATTATGTCTGCATCAGTTATATATTTCGTCATCCATTGACGTCACGTAACACCAAATTCGGTATGTGTGGAGCTAGCGAAACAGCTGTGATCGCATCATGAAGGGCCCAATATGTACTCAATTGTAGCGTTGACGCGCGCGCATGCTGGGCACAGTGACGCTACGTTAGCAAAACGCTAGCACTCTATAGTCTGACGCCAGTCGCGACCAGTGCGACCAGCGACCGTCGGCGCGGCGTGACGGCAACCAGTGCGAGTGACATGCTGCATTTTGCGCCGATACGTTACCCAGACAACAGTGCGTTTATCTATTTTTGTCACGGAGGGACGCCGGACTCGCTGAAATGCGCAAGCGTCAAAGAAATGCAGCGTGGCACACACCCGCGTGTATATGGTAGGACCGGCGCCTGGCGTGGCAACGCCAGCGTGACGCGACGAAATGAACGCCGGCGTGTACGCGCATTACATCTAAATGTGTTGCGCCTCGACTGTTGCATGTAGTCATGTTCTCACATGACACGCATCTCATGATTATCGTGTTTGCACCAGTCACATACCTTCATAATTCATTGGCGTCACGTAATACATAGTTTGTTACATGTGAAGCTCGAGAAACGACCGCGAGCGCATCATGAGCGTAGCATGTAGTCATGTTGTTCCATGACGCGCAACTCGTGTTTATCATATTTGCACCAGTATCATACTGTTACCAGGAGATGGGAAACAGAACCGGCGTGTTGTGGGGGTGTCAAGCTTCGCACGGAAGAAGGCGAGTCGTTGCGTAAATTCCGGTAGAAATTGCGTCCCACTTGTGTATCACTGTGGGTGGCTTGCTGGAAGCAGTCCCGCATCGAATGCATACCACAACGCCAGCGGTTTTGTTGAGAAGCTGATGATCCCTCGTATTAGCGCTGCTGGGGGCGACGCCTCTGACCACAGAATCGAGCCACGTGTCCACGGAAGCCGCAGTTACAGCACACAGGGGCCTCACGAACGTCGCCAAATCTTCCACAAGGGGCCATGTACCCATGATCATCTCACGAAGACACCATTGTAGGTTGTTGCCCCGCCGCGGTGGTCTAGTGGCTAAGGTACTCGGCTGCTAACCCGCAGGTCGCGGGATCTAATCCCGGCTGCGGCGGCTGCATTTCCGATGGAGGCGGAAATGTTGTAGGCCCGTGTGCTCAGATTTGGGTGCACGTTAAAGAACCCCAGGTGGTCGAAATTGCCGGAGCCCTCCACTACGGCGTCTCTCATAATCATATGGTGGTTTTGGGAGGTTAAACCTCACATATCAACCATTGTAGGTGGTTGGAGGGAGGCGTCTGGAAACGACGGCGATGATGTAGGTTGTCAGATGGGGGCTCTGATGCTCTTGGTTGGCGCACATCATATAGCGTGGCATGAACGGCAGCACACATTGCGTCGTATGGCGGGGAGGCGTTGCTAGCATGGGCCCTCGGCGGATTGACAGCATCACGTCGACCAAGTTCTTCACGTACGCTTTGCCTGATTATTCAGGCAAGCTGACAGGACGACGTTGGAGGGGCATCAACACTTGCAACGGTGGTGACGTTGGCAAGTCTACCAAATTTAGGAGTGATGCGCCTAGCCTTCAGGGTCTCGAACATGCGGCAGTGTTGAATTACGTCCGTTACAGACGCCAAGGTGCCCTTGCTGATGAGGAAATTGTAGACATTCTGAGCAACCCCTTTGAGGAGATGCCCAACCTTGTCATCTTCTTTCATGCGTGGGTGTACAGACTTTTTCAATTTCAGAATCTCTTCAATATACGTTGTGCATGTTTCACCCGGGACTTGAGCACGCTGCATCAAAGTTTTCTCAGCGCGCTTCTTCTTCATTAATGGGTCCCCAAAGCAGCTCGCTATTTCTTTCTCAAACGCTTCTTTAGTCATTATTGTATCTTCGTAGTTTACAAATCACGCCAACGCCATCCCTCCGACGTTGGACAACCAGGAGGCCGCATCTCAACAATTGCACCTACTCGCACGGTTGAAGTGTTTCAGCCATTCGTCGACGTCTTCTCCGACCCTCCCAGAGAGGCTTCGTGGTACCGTGTGTTGGGGCCACGTAGCGCCACACGAAGAGTGCGTGGTGTCACCGTCAGCAATCGGATCCATAGAGAGCGGTGGTAGACCAGCCAGACGGCGGCTTCGGCGCCGTTCTTGAGGTAGCGCTTCCGTGATAGTTAGCCTGGGATCGCTCCCCTGTACCCAGCACCTCCACCAATCTTGTTACGGTGAGATGTCTTTATTTACAAGAGATGATGAATGCGAGAGTCCAGGGATCTGGCAGATCACCACTCGCGACAACCTTGTTCTCTTCTTCTTCCACGCGTCCCCTCAGTATCGTAGCAATACCATGGTCATCCATCCATGTCTCGTAATACCAAATTTAGTATAGGTGAAGCTACCGAAGCATGATAATCATGGGACGCGTGTCATGTTGTTACATGACAAGCATCCCATGATTATCATGTTTGCACCTGTCACATACCTTCGTCATCTATTCATGTACTGTAATACCAAATTTGAGATATGTGACGCTACCAAAACGGCCGCGAGTGCTTCATAAGCGTGACATGTAGTAATGTTTTACATGACACGCATGTCATTTTCATTTTTGGGTCTGTCGCTTGTGTTCGCCATGGAATAATGCCATACCATACCAGTTTTGCAACTTACAATGTGAGCGAAACCACCGCAAGAGCGGCAGGACCATGAAATGTAAAAAATGACATTCATGACATAGGTGTATCGGTTTTCATGTTATGACTACTCAAATATGTTCTTCATACAGTCATGTAATTGCACACTAAGTTTGCTATTGATGCCATTATGGAAACGGCCAGGAGAGCTAAAAGTCGTAAGTGGCTAGATAGACAGACAGACAGACAGATAGATAGATATATAGATAGATAGATAGATAGATAGATAGATTGATTGATTGATTGATTGATTGATTGATTGATACGCTCAAAGTCACCGAAGTTCGCTAAGAAATGCTTCGCATTTATTACTCAGGTAGAAGTTCAGAATAATTGAATCTCCAATCAAAGCAGTCAATTGTTTCTTCCCGAGGGCCATTCAAAATGATCGATCCAATCGCATTCGCTCGTTTGCATAACGTCAGTGATTACTGGCGTATTTCACATAGCTGACGGCTCTAAGCAGACACATGCACGCATCTGTGGATTTTTGACGAAAAATTTAAATTTCTTGGCAAAATACAGTGGAGTTCAGCATCATTCCCAATGTAAGTGTGATACTCTGATTAGGGAAGAAAACCTTTTCAGTATTGCTATGTGTAGTGTTCATATTAGCAGCATAGAAAAAAAATTGCAGCACATCCAGCAGCATAATAATGAGTGGGGCGAAGCGTCCGACTGTCCATCCGTCCGTGTGAATATCCGTCCGTGCTGCCTTCATGTGTCGAATCGCTTTTGAAAATGCAGACGGCGCGCGGGTAACACCGACGATACACGAGCCAAGGAAGCTGAGCGCAAGCGTCTTCAACGCACCCGCCGCTCTGCTGCATCCATGCCCCACCCACGATCTGCCACGTATGGTGACTATGTAGGAGACTGAGAGAGGCACTCGTTCTCCGAGTACCCAGGCACAGCCCACACAGCAGCCAATCGGAGAGCAGCGGTGCAGCACGATCTGGAATATCCTCACTCAACTGCAGTTTTTATGTACCTATGAGACAGTGCCGTCTTTTATACTCTTAGAATGACCCTGCCTTCTTTTCTTTCTCGCTTTCTCTTCTCTCGGTTGCGCGGGACTCATGACAAAGTTAGACAACGAGGAGCAGCGCCCATAAAACAACCCCTCCCCCCCCAAAAAAAACAGAAAACATATGGTTACAACGAAAAAAAATGTAGAAGAACTCTCTTGCATAGATGATTGACACAGGTGCACTGCAGTTCCCAAGTGCGAGCTCGTCTTTGTTCACCGACTACAGCTAAGCCTCCTGTCATATTAAGAGACTGAAACTCACCTGGACGTCTACTGTCGATGCTGTTGGGAGGAGCACTGACGGGAAAGGCATCGAGTTCTTCGGGAGAAGCAGGTGCGTAAACAGGGGCAGGTGGCAGAGGAGGAAGGGTGTAAACAGGAGGTGGTTGAGGGTATGCTTGAGGGTAGAAGTAGTAGTTGGGCATGTAGCAGTTTTGGCCCACCGGGGAAGGCGAGAAGTAGTTCTGAAAGCCGGTCTCATCTGCGAGAGGAAGCAATGTAAAAGTGACTACGCAGCAGGACCCTCTCCAACATGCGACTCTCTAAGGACTCTCATCGTCCGTTATTATAATTATGTACGTACATGCATTACTGGACTAATCCATTTTTTTTCACGTGGCACAACCACCTGCGGTACACATGGAACGTAAACATGGAATAAAATTCGGAATTCGCGTTCAGATTTCATTCATTTTGAAGAGTGGTATCACTATTTTGTGAAACTCAGGGCGCCCAATTCTCTTCACAAATGACCAGTATGAAGACATGAGAAAGGTCTTTCAGATGGCAAAGCTAGCTTATTCTGTACTAAACGCAGGTACCCTCCCCTTCATTGCCAGATTTTACCTTCTTCAACATCCAGGTCCTTAAGGGAGTGAGCTTTTGAAATTTTATAGGTGCACCCAGCTGAGGTCAGTTTGGAAGCCTTGCTGTAAAATGTACGTTTGAATTGTTGGAGGCTCTAGGTTCGGTTCCCAGTGACGTCGGGCATCCAGGAGTTTTTCTGAAGGGGAAAGTGGTGCTACTACTTAGCTCTAGGTGAAATGGGTACTCGTCTATTCATGAGTTTGTCTCCTTTCCGCACACAACTACGTGTTACCGTATTCCCCACTAGCCCGGCAAGCTGCCATTCTTGGAAAAAGCACAAAGCGCGAAAAGTAGCTAAATGAACCCCACTACGTGAGGATAAGTGATGGGGGCCTATTCCTATGCAAAAAAAGAACAACATTCATAGCCTCAGAAGAATACTGCACATGCCATCGAACTCGCTGTTTGTACCGATCGCTCCCCTGAAATTTATGATAAACGGCTCTTCATTATTTGCATAGCACATGCGCTAAACCTGTCATGGTTGAAAATAGAGAGCCATGTCAATGTCAATTTATTTATTGATCGAGTATTTTAATAGATGAGCATGCCATTTTTGATCAGGTGGAATTGTGGCATACCTCTCAGTTCGCGTTCTATTTCTGCTGAGAGATGTCTATTGCTCTCGCCATGACAGTGACATTATTCCTTCTTGCGACGAATAGAACATTTTAAAGGTGGCAGTCCTCTGCTGAAATTGAGTTTATTGTAATGTTCCATATATAATCTGTAGCCTTTCTTCTGTAGTTGTTTCATCTTAGGTGACACCCCGACAACATAATTGTTCTTCCGTGTATACTGTTCTCCTGTATTTCCTAAGTTGCTCGTTCTCATTACTTTCGCAATCCTCCTGTGAGCTTGGCTCAGGCTAAGTGGTAGTTATTACAGAAGCAAACTGCGCTATCGAAGTCTTTCGGGTAATGACTAACCTAAATTGTATGATTTCATGCTCTCCCATAGTAGGGTACCAAGTACTCTAAGTCAATGACAACGTTTTCGAAACACTGTATTAGAGGCCCACGGGACGGCCTAGTGCTCTACCATAGTAGAGTACCAAGTACTCTAAATTGTTCACTAGTTTTTTTTTCTGAACACTGCATGATAGCATTTGATATACTCATATAGTAGGCATTAACTGTACGTGTTTGCACATGTTTGCATGTTGCCTGTCAGGCTCCGTCGTTCAATAAGTGTGTGGCTTTATTACCGTTATGACGTTAATAAATATGCCGATCCCACGCACACTTAGAATTGATGATATGCGAAGCAGGGATAAAAAAGGTTTATATGTCCCTTTAGAGTCAGCAGAACGATACGAAGTAGAGGCAAATCATGCCATACATGACTTACGTGTCATGATTACCATGTTTCGATGCGTTCTTTACCTTCGACATCTGTCCACGTCATGTGATACCAAACTCAGTAAATCTGGAGCTAGTGAGACGAGCGCATGCGCGCTATGAGCGTGGTATGTTGTCATGTTCTTACATGACACGCGTGTCAGGATTATCATGTTTGCACCAGTCATAAACTTTAGTCATTCATTGACGTCACGTAACATAAAGGTTGATGTATGTGGGGCTAGCAAAACGGCCACGAGGGCATCATGAAGGGCCTAATACACTCCAATGTAGCCTTGACGCGGGCGTACACTGGGTGCCGTGACTCTACATTAGCAAAACGCGAGCACTTACAGTCTGACGCCAGGCGCGATCCATCAGCGCGGCCCGATAGCAACCAGCACAAAAGGTGACATGCTGCATCTCGGGTCGATGTCTTATCGAAAGTAAGGTTCCCAGATGAAACAAGTGTCCTTGCTTCATAGGCACCTTAACCCAAACAACACTGCGCCTCCCTCATTATGTTATAAAGGGACGCTGAACGCTTTAAAAAGCGCATGCGTCAAAGCAAGGCAGCGCGGCGCGCGACTGTGAGTATAAGGCAGTACCAGCGTCTGGCATGGCAACGCCGGCGTTACGCGACGAAATGAACACCGGCGAGCACGGCCACCGCGTCACGTCGAAATGTATTGGTGCCTTTATTATAGCATGTTGTCATGTTCTTACATGACACGCATCTCATGATTTTCATGTTTGCACTAGTCACATACCTTTCTCATTCAGTTACTTCACGTATTACCATATTTATATATATTGTGGGCATTTAGTATATGCATCCTCTTCACGGGTACATTATCATCATTATTATGTGTGGCTCATGCATCCTCATCGTTGTCGCGTAGCATCATCATCTTGGCTTATTCATCGTAGCTGTCGGCTGCTGGTTTCTCGGGCCTAATAAAAGGTAATCCTAACCAAGACTTCATACGTGGTGGAGGTGCTGTTAGATCCCCCGTCATCCTCTCGACCACTCTACCCCTGGAGCTACGTTCAGGTCGCCGCTTGGGCCAGGTGTCCGGAAATATGTCGCACCAAGATTAGGCCGCTGCTGCAGCCGTTCCCACTTCACCACCGCGTGCCGCGCCTTCTCACGTAATCAACAGCCTCCAGCGTGAGCCCCATCCCTTCGCTGGTATGCGCGGGGAAGATGTGGAGGAATGGCTGGACGATTTCGAACGTGTTGGCGTTGCTAACGGGTGGGATAACACCTACAAACTCGCTCATGTGTCATTCTACCTCACGGGTGTCGCGAAGAGGTCGCTCCTCAACCACTTCATCGACATTCTCGACTGGTCAGCCTTCAAAGATCAGCTTCGCCATGTCTTTGGCACACCGGGTGTTCGTTCGGCTCTCGCAAAAAAAGCTCTCGCGATTCGGAAACAGCACATCGGGGAGTCGTATATATCCTACATCGAGGATGTTCTTTCACTTTGCCGCTGGGTTGACACAGCAATGACAGAATCAGACAAGGTGCGCCAGATTCTTAAGGAAATTGCACCGGTCGCATTCAATGCCCTTGCAATCCAGAATCCGGCTACCGTTGCTGACGTTGCGACAACCTGTCAGCGCCTCGAAGAACTTGAGTCTATGCGCCTACAACCAGACAGTGACGCGGCCCGTAGTACGACTGATCCAAACCTGCGAGACAAGATAACGGCGATTATACGCGAAGAATTGGAATCAGTAGAATTCACACTACCTTCAGTGTGTCCCATCCAGTCTTCTTCAACGTCATTGCGGGATGTCATCAAGGAAAAGCTCACGTCCATGACCATCATGGCTAACCTGCAGCCCACTGTGTCTCGTCCTCTCCAATCATTTCCGCACACTGCGCCGCACCACCAGGCACCGTCAGCTCGACGTCCCCGCCACGAACATACGCGTCGATTGCTGCCGCACCTCCCACAAGCTTTCCCACGAACTTTTCATCACCACCGCCTGAGCCGTCATCTGTCCCTCTGACTGCTCTCTCTCCCGGTGCACTTAGCGCAAGCTACTACCCTCCTTATCTATCGACTCTGCCTACGTGCTATATTGCGGCTATCGTGGTCACATTGCACGCTTTTGCCGCAAGCGCCAGCAAGACGAGCGCCGAGGGTATGACATACGCGAACGGGACATACGCGAACGGGAGCTTCGTACCAAGGCCGCCGTTATACGTCACCGCCGCGTCGGTCTTCATCTCCGCCAGCATCGTGTGAACTGCGCAGTAGTAACCGATCAACCCGACGCCGTTCACCGTCGCCTTACCGTCGCTCTTCTTCTCCTCTTCAGCCTGCTTCCCTTACTTCTGATCGGCGCCCGGAAAACTAAGCAAAGCAGTTTTTGGAGGACAAACTGCATTCCAACACAGGACTCCGATTCCTCCAGCGCGCCCCTATAATATGATTGCGGTAACAGTTGAAGGAGTGAACGTTGTCGCTTTGGTGGACACTGGGGCTGCGTTTTCTGTTATTCGTGCTGATTTGCGTGCCTGTCTTCGAAAAGGCACGGCGCGTTATGATGGACCGACACTGGTTACAGCCTAGGGAACAATGATTCGCCCTTCCGCTCTCTCTACTGCCCGTGTACTAATCGACGAAATTCTTCATCATATAGAATTTGCTGTGCAATGCCCGTGCTCCCATGAACTCATTTTAGGCAGGGACTTTCTTTCCTCTGCTTCTGGGGCTATTTGCTGTGCACAACGTGTCGTCCATCTTACTGACACGGACCACTTGCTCAACGATGAGACCTACAGACCACTTCGACTCATCGCTGCAGTAGACATCGAGTTACCACCAAACGAACATCAATTATTTACAGTTTTGCTCAACAACGTCGACTCTGGTGACAATTTGGTCACTCCGTCACCGCGTTTCCTTAAAAAAGGCATAGCTCTCGCATCAGGTGTGGCTCACTTCAACAATGGATCAACTGTCCTCGCTGCTACCAACACCACACAGGATAAAATTTTACTGCCACGGGGCACTACTGTCGCCTGCGTTGCCGATCTGCAGCCTGTGTGCGTTGTGCCTCTTACCCCTGTCTCCTCTAAAGGCCATCCTGCAGATAATGCTGCTTCCTCGGCCTTTACAGCAACCGTCAACAAAGACTTGACAGACTCACCGAAGCAGCAGCTGCTTGATTTGTTGGAAAAGCATTCAAACTCCTTTGACAATCATTCATCCACCCTGGGCCAGAAAACTGCTACAGCACATCGTATTCAGACCGACGGAACATTCATTGCGCACCGCCATCCGTACCGCGTCTCTCTAGCCGAACGAATTATCATTGAAGAAAACGTAGACGATATGCTCCAACAGAAGATAATCCGACCCTCAACCAGTCCTTGGTCATCGCCCATCGTTCTGGTGCGTAAAAAAGACGGTTTCGTACAATTTTGTGTCGATCCCCGAGCACTCAATAAGATCGCTAGGAAGGACGTATACCCCATGCCACGCATCGACGACGCCCTAGAATCCTTACAGGGTGCTGAATATTTTTCGAGCCTCGACTTGCGTTCCGGCTATGGGCGAATTTTCATGCACGAAGATAATAAAGAAAAAACCGCGTTTGCAACCCCGGATGGCCTATACGAATTCAATGTTATGCCATTCGGTCTATGCAATGCGCCCGCAACTTTTGAGTGCATGATTGACACCGTGCTGCGTGGCCTGAAATGAAAGACTTGCCTATGTTACCTTGATGACATTGTTGTCTTTTCATCGACGTTTCCTCAACATCTGCAACGTTTGGACGAGGTCCTGATTTGTCTTGTGGGCGCTGGTCTTCAAATTAACACCAAAAAGTGCCATTTCGCCAGCAGATCAATCAAGGTACTCGGTCATGTTGTGAGCAAGGACGGAATTCGTCCAGACCCTGATAAAACTGCTGCAGTGCTTCGCTTTCCTCGCCCTGACAAACCGAAACATTTGCGAAGTTTCCTTGGTCACGCCTCTTACTTTCGGCGATTCTTACAAAAGTTTGCCTCCATAGCCGCACCACTTACTAAGCTACTTGCTTCCGGTATGCCCCTTCAGTGGTCTCAGGATTGTTAATCGGCTTTTGACAGGTTGAAGAGTGCCCTCATGACAGACCCTGTACTTTCTCATTTTCACGATGATGCACCAACCTTCCTGCACACAGACGCTAGCAGCCGCGGTTCAGGAGCCGTGCTGCTGCAACGCGACAACTCTTCGTGAGAGCGAGTCGTTGTATACGCCGGCCGCGTCCTCTCCGCAGCCGAGAGGAACTACACGATCACCGAGCAGGAGTGCTTCGCCATCGTTTAGTCAGTACAGAAATGTCGTCCATTTCTGCATGGCCGCCATTTCACCATTGTGACCGACCACCACGCTCTATGTTGGCTTTCGACACTCAAGAACTTGTCGGAACGCCTCGGACGCTGGATTCTACGCCTCCAAGAATATGATTTTGAGATCGTATACAAGTGCGGCAGGAAGCATAGTGACGCTGACGCTCTTTCTTGCTGCCCACTACCAGCGACTCCACTCGGGGTTTCCGCAATCAATTTGCACAACACGCCCTCGGAGTCCACGTCTACGGCGGTTTCCGCTCTCGCCTCTATGGACCAGCTGCCTTCGGACGACCGCCACGATTTCGCTTCTCGACAGTTGGCTGACCCATACTGTCGAAGTATTATAGGCTACCTCACTGGCAGTTCCCGTCCACCTAATGCAAGGCTCCGTCGCCAACTCTCGCAATTTAAGCTGGACAACTCGGTGCTGTACCGCAAAATTTACCATCCTGACGGTCAGCGCTGGGTTCCCGTTTTACCCCGATCGCTTCGGCCCGAAGTCTTCAGAGCACTTCATGACCATCCGACTGCTGGTCACCTTGGTTACCATAAAACCTACGATCGCCTTCGAAGTCGGTTTTATTGGCCAGTCATCACTACTAGTGTAGCTTGGTACGTCGGGTCCTGCACTACCTGCCAATGTAGAAAACTACCAACATCTGCTCCCGCCGGTACACTACAGCCTCTTCTCTGCCCAGCCACACCATTCGAAGTTGTAAGCGTCAATCTTTATGGCCCCATCCCAGTCAGTGCTGCTGGAAACCGGTGGATAGTAACAGCCGTTGACCATTTGACGCGCTACGCCGAGACGGCATCCGTTACTACTTGTTCAGCTTCTGAGATTGCCGATTTCATCCTCCGAGCCATTATACTGCATCATGTTGCTCCACGTGTGTTGCTCAGTGATCGTGGAAGGGCCTTCCTTTCACAACTAGTGAACGTACTTCTTCACGCCTCCGGCACAACTCACAAGACTGCCTCTAGTTATCATCCCCAGACTAACGGCTTCACTGAGCGATTCCACCACACTCTCGCTTACATTATCGCCGCCTATATTAAACCAGACCACAAAAACTGGGACGTTGTTCTACCATTTGTCACTTTCGCCTACAATAAGGCCATTCAGCGGACAACTGGCCACTCGCCATTTTACCTAGTTTATGGACGCTCCCCTACTTCTTTCCTGGATGTCTCTTTCTTTACCTGCCAAGCTAATTCATCTCCATCCTCTTCAGAGGAATACGTTTCACGACTCGCACAGTGCCGCCAACGAGCTCGTATAAACACTGAAGCCCGCCAGCAAGACAGAAAGCTAGTCTATGATGAATCGCATCGTGCTGTATCCTTCTAACCAGGAGGCGAAGTGCTCCCTTTGACGCCTGTTCGCACACCTGGTTTGCATGAAAAATTTCAGCCTCGGTTTATCGGGCCGTTCAAAGTTCTTGAAGAGACTTCCCCAGTGAATTATCGCGTGACGCCACTTGTAGCCCCAGCAGATTGTCGTTATCGAACTACGGAGGTCGTCCATGTCTCCCGTATGAAGCCCTTCATGCCACGTTCTTTGTGTCCTTGACTTTACGCGGCCAGGCTAGCCGCTTTCATGTTGGGGGAATTGGTGTGGGCATTTAGTATACGCATCTTCTTCACTGGTACATTATCATCATTATCATGTTTGGCTCATGCGTCCTCATTGTTGTCGCGTAGCATCATCATCTTGGCTCAATCATCGTCGCTGTCGGCTTCCTGACCCTCGGGCCTAATAAAAGGTAATCTCAACCAAGACTTCATAATATATATATATATATATATATATATATATATATATATATATATATATATATATATATATAATACAGATTGCTGTGGTCGAAAGACCAAGCAGGGAGGCATAATAAAAAGTAATTCACAATATAACTTCAACAAAAAGAAAGTTCAAGCAATAAAAACATGTTTAGGCAGCAAAACACAGGATAACAATTGAACAGAGTAAAATGGAAGTAAGAAATTTCAAAATTGCAACCAGAGAATGCAAATCAGATACAACGTGAGACGGTCTGAGATCGTGAGCTGTAAGGTTAAAAACGGAAAGATACATAGTTATCGAAGTCAGGATTTTCATTATCACAGAATGCTTCAAAAGGTAACTCGTTCCAATCATTATTCTTCCGAAGAAAGAGCGAGTTCATGAAAAGATTAGTTCGTGCGAGTAAGGTTCAAGAGCGTAATTGTGCGTATGTCCAGTTTGTCTTGAGATTCGATTTCTTATATAAGCTTCTGGACTAATGTTAAATTTACCGAAATAAATTTAGTGTTGAAATATCAGCCGGGAAACAGTTCTTCGGTATTGTAACGTAGGGATATCATTATTGGCGATGATCGTTGTTGGTGAGTCATTTCTGTGGTAGGCATTAAAGATAAAGCAAACCGCCTTTCGCTGCACCATCTCAAGCTTCTTAATATTTTTTTTATATGTGGGTCCCAAACGACACTAGCTTAATCAAACTTAGGTCTTATAAAAGCATTGTAGGCCAACATTTTTATTTCTGAGGGCGCTGTTTTTAATTTAGTACATGTGAAGTTAGCGAAATGGCCCCGTGTGACATGAGCGTAGCATGTAGCCATATTGTTACATGACACGCGTCACAATTATTACGTTTGCACCAGTCATATACCTGTGTCATCCATTCAAGTACTTTATACGAAATTTGCTATATTTGACGCTTGTGAAATGGCCGCGAGCGCATTATGAGCGTGGCATTGAGCCATGGTATTACAAGACTTGTATGTGATTATTTTTATGTCATGATCTGTCGCTTGTGTTCTCCATGCAACCATGTCATGCCATACCAGTGTTGGAACAAGTCATGAGAACAAACCACCGCAAGAGCTGTATAACCGAGTAATGTAAATCATGACGTTTATAACATACATGTCACGATTTTTGTGCTATAACTAGTCAAATATATCCTTCATACAGTCGTGTTATGTCATACTAAGTCTGGTATCGGTACCATTACCGAAACCGCCAGGAGTGCTAAATGTCGTAGGCGGCTAGACAGACAGACAGACAGACAGACAGACAGACAGACAGACGGACAGATGGATAGATAGATAGATAGATAGATAGATAGATAGACAGACAGACAGACAGACAGAGAGATAGATAGATAGATAGATAGATAGATAGATAGGTAGATAGATAGATAGATAGATAGATAGATAGATAGATAGATAGATATGCTCCAAGTCGCCGAAGTTCACTAAGAAATGCTTCGCCTTTAAAAGTAGAAGGATGACTGACTTTCGCCTCAAGTGTAGAACGCGAAAGTGCAATTGGGCCTCGTTTGCACCGCCTTATGATTCGCTAGCCCGGTTCAGTCTTTCAGGGAACACCTCAGCCGTTCCTCAAGGAATATAACGTCTGTTCGCGTATAAGCTAGGCCATCTTAAACTAACCCGGAGTGCCTAGTACAAATGTAGTTGCAAAGTGCACACGACGATTTCAGTTTGAGAGTCAATTAGGGGCCCTATACGGGTCCATAAGGCCGTACGCCTACGTATGCGGCTGATCACTTTGTTGGTAGTTTGTCTGATGACGATAGAGTAGACTCCTTTTAAATGAAACCTTAAGAGACCAGGAAAATGTGTTTCCTTTAAAAGGTGTTTCGTTTACTGAGAGATAAACAGGTGTCTAATATTCAAGTACGAAACGAAGCATATTAGTTGCGGTTGCTCCATTTAGGCAGCAATTTCATTTGTGGAAGTTTCGATTAATATGATTCTAGTGTAATTGAATATTTCTTAGTAAACCGTGATGAGTGGGCTTTTAAACCAATCACAAGTGGCGTAATTCACAAGTGTTCAAGCCTAGCACGTTCAGTTTTTTTTTTTTTTTGCGATGCAGAGTAATTGTGCTTCTTTGTGGTAGAACACTTGCTTGTCACGCAGGGTTCTCTGTTTGACTCCCATTACGCAAGTCGATTTTAATTGTTGGCTCATTTGCACCAACTTCATATTATCGATCAAAGACAACGTCAATTTATTTATCCTAGTTAAGAACTTTGACACCTGCAAGGTAGTTCAAATGGGTTCTCGAACGTTTTCGTTTTTTTTACTCGTGTCGTGAATGGGCTTGCTTAAAAACTTACCTGGCAGTGGTTTGTTCGGCGGAAGTGGCTCTGTGCGCAAAAAGCGATAAAACAAAAAGGAAAATGAAACTATATTGTTACTTATAAGCCACTGTAGTTCGATAGCAATCAAGAAGTATTCCTTAAACTCCTTGTTTATACAGGTCAAACCAAAGTTATACACACAATAGTCAAAGTTTTAGGTGGTACGGGTTTAATGTTACCCGCTTCGTTCTTATTAGTCACCATCAATTCTCTAACATCTATAAGCTTACCTTTGTCGGCTAGCTTTCTTTGTTTTGGTTTGAACTTATGACATCCAGGTCCCAGAAATTTCAAAGCACGTACCCTGATTGATTTCTAGGACAATTTTCTTAAAAAAACTGCTAGCACTAAAAATAGTTCAGTATTGACAAGGTTGGCAAATTAAAAATATGCTGCTTCCCGAGGAAAGTTAAAATAGGTTTGCTTGAGTTGTGAGACGCAACCTGTGAAATTTACGAAACCTCGCACGAGGAAGTGACAGGATGATCATCACTGACTCAACAGGCACTCAGTATATCAACCACGCATTCAATTTGGCCATCCGGGGTTTCCCGCTTTCCGCGAATTACAAGTGAACGGCCATTTTACCCTTCGGATACATCTTCATGGAAAGTTTGAAGGACCCCTCGACGAGTTAACCAATAAAAATTAATAAATTAATATATATCGTGCCCAGGAAGAGCCATATTATTTTTGTGCAGACGCATGTAAATGTAAAGAAATAAACCATACAATACAGACAATTTTCAGAAAAAAAATCTGCCAGAGCCAAACGCAGACGCAAAAAGAAATCGACGCTAGATGGGAAAAATAAAAAGGCAACATGAGGTTCATGGGGAGGGAGTGGGAAATAATAAGTATTATACACAGATATGCAGGAAGCTCCTAGATAATAATAATTTTCATAATATTAATAATATAAATAATAATATTAATAATAATAAGAAGAAGAATTAAGCACAAGACTTTTACAATAAAATCTGACCGCAATGTGTACAACGTGTTCTGTAAGTAAAAGAGTAGATCCTTCAAACTTTTTCAAACAAAGGTTAGTACGAATGAGATTTCATTGGCTGAGTTAGGGCAACGACTTGTTATTTGTTATATTCATTTCCTTCGCCCATTCTGATACACGGTTGAACGAAGTAGTTGTGTTTTTTCGTATATTTTTTATCTTTTTGCGCAAATGCCGATTCTTGTTAAGGTCCGTCTAAGGGGAAGGTATAGCAGTGCAATCGGTATGACGCTAAAACAGGTAAGCCTAATGCCGAGGTGAAAATCGCGACTCACAGAGAGATATACGAATCACTTACTCAGAGACGCCTGGTACATATCGCTGAGTTCAGCTGAAGAAAAAAGAATGCGCAAGGTGAGAGACATCAAAATTTATCCATAGTTTGTCTCGGTGCCTGACTTTAGATTAAAATGCAACCACATAGGTGCAAAGGAAAAAAAGATAAAGTAACAATATTCCACGAGGAATATATCACTAGGTTAATGTCCTCCATTCCGCATTGTTTTATTTTTTTATTATTATTTATGTATGCATACTGTCTATTGCTGGGGGATTATAACAGGTGGACAAATATAAGACAGTGATACAGTATGATCAAAAGAAAAAAAAGTAGATGAACAAAGAAAGAAAAGCAACAGAAAAGTAAAGAGGTCCTAAAAGCACACTTTCATGCTACAAACACATTGGAACTATATCAAACGCCTTTTTGCTAGGTTTGGGGAAGATGCTGAGGGTCTGCTACCAGTAAGAAGGTGGGTGGCGAATGGCAAGTTACTTCATTCTTTTATGGAAAGCGGGAAGCAAGAAAATTCGAAAGCATCTGTGAGAAATCTGTAACAGGCAAGGGTATGGGAGGGTTTGGGGCGGGTAGTTACAGCTGCGAATAGCGTCAGTAAAGCAAGTCGACATGCCAATGTAATGATTGATTGATTGATTGATATGTGGGGCTTAATGTCTCAAAACCACCATTATATTAGGAGAGACAACGTAGGGAAGGGCTCTAGAAATTTCTATCCCAGAGGGTTCTTTAACGTGCACGCAAATCTGAGCCCACGGGCCTATAACATTTCCACCTAAATCGGAAATGCAGCCGCCGCTGCCGTAATTCTATCCCGCGACCTGCGGGACAGCAGCCGAGCATCGTAGCCACTAGACCACTACGCCGGCCAACGTGATACTTAAACAGGATCGAATAACTTGATCCCTGAAGCATCAGTGGCTCCAAAACAAAATATAGGCATAGCGCAAATAAACAAGCAGGTTGTCAATTTCGGATTAGAGATAACAAAGTAGCTGATGTACCGGTGCAGGTTATCAGAGTGGCATGTTTTATAACGTACAGAACATCCAACCAGCAGAGGGAGAATATGAATAAGTTTCCGAGTACTGGGTTGCTGATGCAACAAATCAATGATATGCTTGAGTGATAATGCACCAATAAATGCGTTCTCACAAATTATGAGTTCACCAGGCGCAGTGCATGAATACTCGGGGAATTCCGGCAGTGATCCTTCGCTTGTAGAAGGCCATTAAAAGATCGAATATTTAGAGTTCCTGTACCTGGCTCCTACCTACGGTAGCATACTCAGTAACTCTAGGCTTTTGCAATCCCGTACGCTCAGCACGACGGAACCGTGGAACCTCATCGAAATTCTCGGCTGTTCTTTTGCAAAACTTTTGTGGATATGCGGCGTAACTGTTGGACTAAAAAGCTAATCCGATGCTCGCAATTTCTAGTTTCAAGTGTTATTGAAGCGAACGAAAAAAATGTTTTTATTGCGAAACATTGGTAACCAAAGCTTTAAGATTACCAGCCAGGTCCGCCAGCTGCGAAAAATTCCTCAGCGAAAAAAAGAATCCAGAAAATTTTTGTACGAGCACTCTAAGTTTGCCCAGCTGCATGCGTGTGCTTCTGGGGTAAGATGGAAACAATAGTCCTAACTTTTGGTTAATATGGCGAAAAACAACACATAAGCGTAAAATAACACATGTGCATATGTTGTCTCATTTCGGTAGGACTGCGATTTCTCCACTGTAAGCCTAATAAAAGATTGCACGAACAACCTCAAGCCTTGCGAACTAAATTACCTGATCATAGCCGCCGAAACTACAATATGTTAAAAGGACACATCATATTCGGGCCTTTTGGCCTACGTTTCCTGCGCTTGGTTCTCGCCCTTGACATTAACGACTTGTATGTCTAATAACTTGTAAGCCTAATATGTCAGGCTGGAAAACTCTGGCGCTTAACTAAATGGTTGTTTCAACGTACTGCGGCTGTTAAGACGCGGCCACCGTTGGCCGTAATTGTACCCGAAACCTCGTGCTTAGCCGGGCCACGCCGTAGTCTCCAAACACTGAGGTCTGCTTCTAACATAGTAGGAACTGCTTCGCACCCTTCAGCAAAAACGTCTCCGAGGTAAGACAGCTTGCAGGGACGGACACAGAATGACGCCGCGATAATGCTAGCAGCTGTTGAGAATTATCCAAGCGTTCCATGAAATGAACTAGAAGAGACCGATCAAGCATTTAACAGAAGGCTTCGTGCTGCAGAGTGTGCTTCTTTACACCTCGGAAGAAGAACTCATTCGGGTCAAAGCAGTTTTCTCGGACAATGATACAGCAGTCTGTGCTCATATATGCATGGGACACTGTTGGAATGAACCTTTTTAGAGTGTGGGTATATCGCCGTATATCAGAATCGCTTTTCTTATTCACCCGAATGTGCGACGTCGTAGTAGAGATACAGCGAAAAGCCGCAGAATCGCTTACCCGTGGCTTTTAGTCCCCTGGACAGAGCCTGGAAAACGAGTGCTGGGGCTCGTCATCTCCTTCTTTTTCTGACAGACAGCTCGGTTGGCTAGACTCCAAATCGGACAGCCCACTGCACCAAATAGTTCGGTAGTGGACATGAAGAAGTTGAACAGTAAGGAGTACATTTAAAACAACTACCTACGGGTGATAAGATTAAATGGTTGCTACCTTTACCGAAATCAAGCATACTTTTCAAAAAAGATTAGTCGTCTTCTTTTATGGGCAAAGCTCGTGACGCCGTGTGTGAACGTCACGTGTTTGTAGCAGTAGCCCTCTCTTGTACTTGTATATGATGATTGTACGATGAAAAAGTGCGAGATTGTGGTAATTGGAGTGTTCACTAGACGGACAGATGGACAAACATACGGACAGAGGGACAGACAGATATATAGAAACGTGGATGCAAGCATGAACAAATGGTCGGACTGACGGACCATCATCATTCACTCCGAGCTTATGCTGACCTCTTTTATCTATTGAAGCGAATTGAATTCCAAGGATATCGTAATCAAGCATGTTCATTACACAATAGTCTTTATTTGTTTTCTTTTAGATGCGGAGCATCTTATACTCGCGCCTTGTAGTGCGCCGTCCGCGCCGTCCGCACCGCTTCTCGAACATTCGGCAGCTGACGCGCGCGCATGTGCCGTCGCGCCGTCGCCCACTCTTCCACCATCTGTGCATCCCTTCCTCCTCAGTGTTCCCCCGAGGGAAGCTGCGGGCAATTTTTTTTTGTTATGAGTTAATCTAAAAAGTGTTTTTATAAATTTCTCTTGCTCAACATTTTGACATTTCATTTCATTTCATTTACTTTATTCGGACATTTCCGCAGAAATGCCCACGAAGGGGGCAAAAGGAGAGTGTGTCTCCTGACTTGGCCCCTCTTCGTGAGGCACCTCGGGCAGGTAGAGCAGGACAGTACAAACACCATAACATATTTTGAAATACAATACAAGTTGAAAAACAGTGAATACTATAAATATTACATACATTACATATTTCCTTTACATACACTGTAGACTTGTGTTCTGTTTATTACATTGTAAATTCGCTTCTTAAATTGTGTTATGTTTTTAGCCTCCTTAGCGTGTTCAATTATTTCAGGAATCCTGTTGCACAGTAGAATGATTTGGTTATTAATTGACTGTACACCATAGTTAGTCCGGCACATTGGCCCGACCAACGCAACAGTACGCAGATTATACGTAAGATCTCTGCTTAAGTACACATCAGAAAAAATCTGGAAATTATCTTTAATTTTTTTGAAGATTAACATGGCTAGTTGCATCCTATAGCACTCTGGGAACGGGAGTACATTATACATATAAAAAAGAGACATATTAGTGGGGACCGAGGTACTTATCAAACCTAGTGCGCGTTTTTGAAGAAGAATTATACTTTCTGTATTTGTTTTGTTACACGTACCCCAGACTAAAATGCAATAAATGATTTGCGAGTAGATAAAAGAAAAGTAAAGCTGCCGTTTGACTCTCCCTGGAAGGAGATGCTGTAAGCGTCGAATTAGACCGATCGATCTTGATATTTTTATTCGCAGGTTGTCCACATGGTGGGACCAACTAAGGTCACTTTGAAAACACACACCCAGAAACTGAATTTTATTTACCTGTGCAATATTTTCTCCATTAAAAATCAGAGAGATAGCATAATCTACAGGCCTATTTTTTTGTTTGAAGAGCATAAATTTAGTTTTTTTTATGTTTAGTTCTAGCTGATTGACTGTAAGCCATGATTTTAGTTTATCCAACCAAGAATTTGCAGTTATTTCAATATCGTGAAGATCTAAACCAGAAAAGAAGGCATTGGTATCGTCGGCGTACATGACTATGTTTGGTGTGAACTGAATGTTAACTATGTCATTGATATAAAGTATAAAAAGTAGAGGACCAAGTATCGATCCTTGGGGAACCCCATACTTAATTACGCCCAAATCAGATTTATAATTGTGGAGCTGTACATATTGTTTCCTGGCCCAAAGATAGCTTTTCATTAGATCAAGCGCAATCCCGCGTATTCCATACAGTTGAAGTTTCCTAATTAATATATCGTGCTTTATCGAGTCAAAAGCCTTACGGAAATCGAGAAATATTCCCATAGTGTAAAATTTTTTTTTCAAAGTTATGAAGTAGGCTGTCCTTAATACGGAGTAAAGCAGACTGAGTTGATCTACCTGGTTGGAATCCACACTGTTCTTCACAAATGACATTTCTGTTTGCTATAAAAGAAAATACCCTCTTATATATCAGGCGTTCCGCGACCTTAGAGAAAAGCGGCAGAATAGAGATTGGGCGATAATTTTGAAGTTCATTTTTATCACCTCCTTTAAAAATTATTGTTACGCGAGCTATTTTCATGGCACATGGAAAAATTCCCGTCAAGAAGAGTCTGTTGCATATGTAAGTGAATGGGGTGACAATCAAATCAGCAACTGCCTTGATAGGTGCTGCGGAAATGCCATCTTCTCCTGGTGAGCTGTTCTTTAGTGAGCATATGACAGTGGCTACTTCCTCCTCGGTAACGGGTAATAAAAACAAAGAATTAGTGGAAGAGCTTTCAATATAGCATTCAGCCGGTTTAAGGTCAGTCGCTTGTGTTATATTACTTGTGGTATATTACACATCACGAAACGATTCGTTTATATAGGAAGGCGTCGTTGGTTTTAGGCTGATCCCCCTTTGTTGGTGGCGCCAGGATGAAAGGGGAAATCAACAAATCAGTAAGAAAGCTGAAGTCAAAGAAATAAAATATTGTTTCAATTATTATTCACCTTCACCTGAAAACTTTGTCCTTCTATCCTCTCACTCATCGTTGTCCGTGTCATAAAGTTTACCACAACAAATATCTGAAAAACAAATCACGCACAGGGTCATCATACATACAAGCTCTCATTGATCACCTCAAAAAAGTTGGGATCCCATTTTGTGCCACTAAATGTTTTCGTGACTCATTCGTGCCCAGAACTTGTGCCAGTTCAAATGACCATCCCCGTGCCATTGTTGACACACGCTATTGTAAAGAAGAGGAAGTACTCCGGCGCAGAGGAACAGCAGAGGTGAAGCCGCCGCTGGCGCCCTGAACAACACGAGAGAAATAGAAACAGCTTTGTTCAAACATAGAGAGTGAAACAAGTTCATTGACACCATTGACATCACTTCGGGACGTAGTCGACGCTCTGGCCCACGAACAAAATAGCGGAAATGTTTCCTCAACTGCAAGCACCGTTCTACGAACATCAAACTGGCAACCTCGCAGACTACCAAGAAACGGAACCTTGATGGCGTCCGTGTTAAACTCTCAACCTCTCCGAATATCAAGAAACGGAGCCTTAATGGCGTCCTTGTCAGACTCTCGTCCTCTCCGAATATCAGGAAATGCAGCCGTGATCCGTCCATGTTAAGCTTCCAGACTTGTCGAATACCAGGAAACGGAGCCACCACCGAATAGATCTGCGGAGTTGGTCCGGGACGCGATGTAACTGCGTACCTCTTCGGCATTTCGTTTCAGCATGGCGAATTTGCTGAACGAGTAGCCCAGGACACAGGCACAGCCCAGGATGGCTACGCTGAACACGGCCACGATCACGTAGAGGTGACGGCGGTAGACGAAGACGACGGGAATGCTTACCCGTGTCTCCAGCTCCGACTCCATAGTGGCCGCTCTTGGCCACGCCAAGCGAGCCCAGGTGCGCTGCGAAGCACTGGACGGCCCCGCGTCTAATGGGAGAGGCGCACGGAGCTGCGGCAGCCGTCCTCGCCGTCGTCCCGTAGTCGAATGGCTCATCATCATTCCGACTCATCCAGTCCTTCTTCTTCTTCTTCTTTTCTTCTCGTGGCTCTCACCCAATGCAAGGGATTGGCCGAGTGTTAGGTGAATTTCTGTTTTTTTAGTTCTTAAGAGGTTCTTCGCAATAATTCTCGCATGAGCTAGGAGTAGGTACTACAACAACCTAATTACGGCATATTAGTACTCATATGTATAAAAATGAAGAATTTAGCTCAACAATCTTTTAGTCTGACTGATAAAATTCTTCTTTGGTGTTGTAAACTTCCCTGTGACTGTAGCCCAGACTAGAGGCGCCAAACGGAAGAACAACTGATTCGGATATTCCCAGACCCAAGTTTTGGAGAGATGGTGCTGTGAATCTTCTCCTCAATAATGTGTGCCGGTGTCAGAGTAGAACGTAATGACTAGTTCTTTCCTCCTCCTTCTTACAGAAGAGACACAGGGAAGACAGCGCTTGACCTGCTCTAAGCAGGTAAACGTTGAGGGAAGTAACTGGCCGCGAAGTTTGGTTATTGCCACTTCCGTTATTCTTGACCACGATGACCTCAAGCCTCTTCTGCACTCTCGACGCTGCTGCCTGTGCACCGCTTTTTCGTAAAACAACTTCTCTTTCATGAATATAATTGTTATTTTGTATATTTATTTTCAATTAAGATTGTTCCTGCTTTAATCAAAGCCGAATACGAATAAAATCGTATTCGCACTGCTCTTTTTCATTCTTTGTCGTGCTGTGAGTTTGTGCCAACCACCCTGTACTTCTACTTTTTCTTTATGATTTGCTGCTTACTATATTGTCTAAGTATCACCACTCATCTTTTTGAGGCGTTCGGGCTTTCAGTGTACGGTAATATATATATATATATATATATATATATATATATATATATATATATATATATATATATATATATATATATATATATATATGTGTGTGTGTGTGTTTGTGTGTGTGTGTGTGCGTGTGCAGGCATGGTGGCGAAAGTGGCTATAGCATTGCAATAAGTAAAGTAGTTCCGCGGTGAGAACGGTAACAATGGAAGTGTTCAATTCGGCAGTTTGGAACGGTGCCTGGTATTGTTAGAAATGAGGGTACAATCTATTCGTGCTCACACCTACAGTATTTTGAGTGAAAAGTTAGAGGGAAAGAACGGCTATAAATAGAAAGAGATAAAGAAGAAATGAAGAAAAAAGGAGGAATGAAAATTCAGAATGTTCCAGCGTCCACTGTGTTATGTGAGTGGCATCGTATGTGTGTATCTTCTTAGAAGTATTGCGTTCAGTGTAGTTGGGTAGTGGTCGGTTTATTGTAGATGGGGCCTGGCTAACTTTAGGGCTGGCATGTCGCAGAAAATGGATGTTTTTTTTTAACCGTCACTAATCGGGCGTCAGAGACGGCGTCCCAAAGTGCCAGAAGGGTGGCGCGGAAGACAAGGTTTCTTAAGGCACCGTCTGTAGCAATCAGGTAGTGTTGCCGAAATACGGGAATGGACATTTAAAGTGACTGGTACTATTTTGTTTTGAGAATCTATGTTTAACCTTTAAGTGTGTATGCTTCCGTCCGTCTATGAGTCGTTCTTGCTTCCGTTCGTCTATGCGTTCGTCTGTGTGACCGTCCGCGCGTCCATACGCCCGTCCGTGCGTGCGTCTGTTCGTGCGTCGCACGTCCATCTGTGCGTCCGTTTCTGCATTCATCCATGCATCCACCCCTGCATCCGTCCATGCGTCCATCCATCCATGCAGCCATCCATGCGTCCGTTCATGCATCCGTCTGTGTTTCCATTCGTTGATCTATTCAACACTCCAAGTACCACCATCTCGCATTTTTCATCATATATTGCCCATATAGAAGCACCGCCATTCAGCGAACATCCCAAGCGCTCATCACGTTTAGTGAACCAGTTGTGATTAGTGCGAGTTGAGCAATTTTCGTAGCACGCACCTGTTTTTAGTGCTGATAGTTTTTTGCGGTCGACACGAAAGGAACGGTTTGCTGAAGGGCTTCGCTGTTACAAAAAAACATTGAGGAAACGTGACCATCCCATTCATTAGAAAGTTGTGCGGTGGTTTTGTTCACATGGCATGTTGCAAAACTGGTATAGTATGGCATGATTGCATGGCGATCACGACGGACAGACCCCAACATAAAAATTATGACGTGCGTGTCATGTCTCTTACAAAAATCCTATATATGGACCTAGATAAAAATCCCCATATATGGCTATATCAGGAATTGGGCGTATCTGGCTTTATATTAAATCCCCATATACGGGTCTTATATAACCTTATATGCAAAATTCCTGATGTAGCCATGTATGAGCCTTATATACCCATATATGGGTGTTGCTGTATATGACCGTATAAGGCTATATATAAAAGCATCCATATAATGTCTTATATGAATGCTTTCATATATGGCCTTAGATGGATACTTTTATATAAAGCGATTCAGATGATTTATATATATTAGTTCAGCTTGTGTCTCCGGCAAAAATTATAGCTGCTCAAATCATTCTTCAGCTAGAAATATAGCTATTTGTTGAAAGGTCTGCATGCAGTCACTATCATCTCCAAAATAAAGGCAGTACATACCCCCTAAACATTCTTGTTCAATTAAGTTATCCTCATTATATGTCAAGTTATTCTCAATAACTAATTGCTAAAAATTTAACTTGGCATCATATTTAAAGTTTGTGGTGGGCACATGTCACTGTTAGTCCACTTTCTCGGAAGAGATACATTCTTTGTGCTTAAATTTATTGTTTATTTATCGACACTTGTTTATTCATCTATTTATTTCATTACCCATAGCACCAAGTGGCATTACACTGAGGAAGCGTTTACGAAAAGAAGAATACAAAAAATACATAGTCAGCTAAACAAATATTCAGCCACCTCAATCACAATCTGCAAGACAAATACATATATATAAAACTGTAACACACCCCAAAAAGGCAACACACAAAATCTAACACGGAATAGAAGAAATATTTGAGATAGTAGAGGCAATGCTAGGAGGCAGTTGGTTCCATCCTGTAATTTTTTTGCTAAAAAGTTATTTTGAAATACGTCAGTCTTGCAGGCGATTTGTTTTGTCTTGAAGCTATGGTCAACACGTTCTGAGACATAGTACGGTGCAAGTAAATAATCGTCCCTATTGATTCTGACTTGAAAGTTAGAAATAGCATAAAAGAACCCAATTTGAGTTTCGTAAGGATATTTTTCACAGTGTGTATATTTAATACTTTTTTGGCGTGTCAATGAAGCGTCTACGGTGAGGCAAAACGAAATATTGACTTGCTGTTGACCGTATGAACTGCGTGTGCATTGAATAACCTATATGAGTTGATAATCAACTTTCAAGGAGTTAGGTCAAAAGTGATTGGTATGCAAGCTTGTCATGTACAAGTATTGTGACTAATGGCCTATAGAACGACTGCTAAAACTGGTGTCTATAGGTTTCTGTGCGCGTGGGAATGGAAGCTTTTAATTATATTTCTTGCCAATGGGACACTAAAAAATGTCTTTTGTAAACGTAACCCACTTTCTGTTCTGCCAATAATGCATCATTAACGCAACAGCGGTAAAGAGCCCGTTCTGCAGAAATTCCGGAGTTGGCATCGGTGGCTCTCAGTGAAAAATTGTCTTGTCCATGATTGAAAATGGAGAGAATGCAAATAACACAAATATTCTAAATTTCCGGGTTTGAGTGATGATCGAAATCATGCAGGTTTTTTGCATGGCAAGCAAGTTCTTTACCACACAGCAATGCATCTGCTTGGAAATAAAGCATGAATAACTTCCTCGTGTTGGAAATGCAAAGAAAATAACAGTCATGCTTAACAAATACACGTATCCTGCATACAGGTTTCGCAGCACAACATTTAATATCGCAGAATATTGCATGATACAAGCGCGCAGTGTAATCCGGGATCACAACACGTTATTACCAACGTGACTTCGCGGTCTAAGGACAGCCAATCATTACAAAAGGTACACACGTTACTGCGCGTATTCTCTCATAACTGCGTAGTGGGAGCATAAAGTTCTTAAACATTTTTCACACATAATATTGAGAAGCACGTTCTGCTGGGCGAGTTGGTACTTAATCTTAACTTAGTTGCGCGAAAAAATTTGAAGGGCGAAAGGAAGACACCTGGACATAGCACACACTAACAACTGAAACTTTATTGGAGAAAACTGACATTTGTATGTGGTTACGAGAACACGTGAGGTGGAAAAAATTATTAGATGAGCAGACGTCTAATCATTTTCTTTTACCGTGTGGACATCGTCTGGTGTACGGCACTGCGCTGTCGTTGGGGAAGTAATATTTAGGATTCAATTATATAATTGTAGATCACAAAACTTCTCTAAAGAGACAACCATTCTCCCACCAATCATCACATTGTAGAAAGTGTGGCTGCACGCCCTTGTTTGATGATACAGTAGTCAAAGCTAGATTCAGTGACATGGTATAGCGCGGGAAGTAGAAGAGGCGTATTTCATAAACAAAGCTGGGAATTCATGTGTCACGTAACTCTCGCTTATGTTGCTTGCTACCGAGGTAGCTTTTCTGGAAGCGCATCATTTATACAATCTGTCTGCTCACCTAATAATATTATTTCACCGCACGTGTTCTCGTAACCGCATATATATGTCTGTTTTCTCCAACAAAGTTTCAGTTGTCAGTGTGTGCTGTGTCTAGATGTCTTCCTTTTGTATTTCAATTTTTTCGCGCAACTCAGTAATTACATATTATTTTTCGTTGTTTAAACTGTGTCAACCCTTTTTTACACAAAATGTAGCCATGTGCGAAAGCTTCATTGAGACACTTTCAACATTCTCAATTTCACAGTAACATTCCACAATTAAAATTGTTCAAGTAGCATTATGCAACAAAGAGTACACACTGAGTGATTGAATTACACACAAGAAACAGGATCGATACTGATATCATGTTCAACTATTAAAAACGGAGCTTAATGGTCCCCCAGTTTTTTCACAAGTAACAAGCTTTAATGCATCAGACCGGTTTATTTGTCGGCTTGCGTAAAACTATCTACAGTGCTCACGGATTAAAACGTGACAACACAATATTTTGTGTAACTATGTATGTGGGTATGCGCACTTTCTCAAGATAACCACGCGATGTTTCGACAACAGTAACGATAATGTTGCCTGTGATGTACGCATTCCAGTCAAATTTACACATATATCACCCTGATTGTAGATGATAGAAACAAAATACGGGCTATTCTTACGTTTTTCCGTTTGGATCTGTGACATTTCAACCTGCTTTGAAGAATCAAACTAGTAACAAAATTTTTACTGCGTGTCCTTATCAAAGCACACGTAAATATAAAAACAAGGGGAACGTAGACGAAGAAAGATAAATTCAAGCGCAAGACAAATTCAAACGCGAGCTCGTAAATCTCATGACACCCTTGGAGTTTGAGATATGCAACTGTTTTTATTTGTAATTACGCAAGTTGTAATTTATCCTTGGTTTCTCCTCAAGCGTTAAAATGAGAAAAAAAACAACACAAGTATATTTACAACAATATATTGTTACGAGAAGGAGACTGGCTCAGAGGGGTAGTCACCGATGTATTTTCAGCCGGTTAGGCGAGCAGCGCCAGCCACACAGATTAGCTCGCGCCAGTCTATCTCCTTCGTCTTCTTCAGCTCCATGCACTGGCACGCAGCATGACCTCCGGCGGCGAAGGCACTGTCCCGGTGCTTTAAAGGTCGTTATCTGACACATTATTGTAGGACTTGACCCGCGAGACTTGCACGATATCACTGGGCCGCATAGTAGATGATGATGGACAGATGGGGCTGATCTCGTAGGTGACAGGTGTTACTTGACGCAATATACGGTAGGGTCCCGTGTAATGAGACAGAAGTTTTTCGGATAGGCCCAGCCGACGATGAGGGGACCAGAGTAAAACGAGGGTACCGGGAGCGAAATGTACGTCTCTATGTTCCGCATCGTACCGACGGCATTGGTTGGTTGGCGACGCCATCAGCCAAGCGCGAGTGAGCTGACGGGCATGATCGGCTTGCGCAATCGCGTCGCGGGCATACTCGGTGGTGGACGAGGTGTGAGCTGAGATGACTGTGTCCAGTGGTAAAGTCGGCTCTCTTCCGTACAGTAAGTAGAACGGAGAAAAGTCCGCTGTGTTGTGACGGGATGAATTATACGCGAAAGTTGCGTGGGGTAAGGCAAGGTCCCAGTCTCGGTTGTCGGGCGATATGTACATAGCGAGCATATTTGTTAAAGTGCGGTGAAATCGTTCCGTGAGGCCGTTTATTTGAGGGTGATAAGCGGTTGTCAGTGTGTGTTGCGTGGAACAAGAGCGCAGAATGTCGGCGATGACTTGGAATAGAAATGTACGGCCACGGTCTGTGAGAAGCTGTCTCGGAGCACCGTGAATCAATATAACGTCCCGTAACAAGACGTCAGCGACGTCGGTTGCACAGCTGGTCGGTAGAGCTCGCGTAATAGCGTAGCGTGTAGCGTAATCTCTAATAACGGCTATTCATTTGTTTCCCAATGTTGATGTGGGAAAAGGACCAAGCAGGTCTAACCCAACACGGTAAAATGGTTCCGTGGGTGTGTCAATTGGTTGAAGATGGCCAGCGGGTAGCAGCGACGGTGTTTAGGTCACATGTATAGGTCACATGTGGCAACGTATCGGCGTAGCGAACGACCAAGGTCTGGCCAGAAAAAAACGGCGCCGGACGCACTCGTACGTACGGGATACGCCAAGGTGTCCAGCCGTGGGAGCGTCGTGAAGCTCGGTGAGAACCGAACTTCACGACGGCTGTATATAACACCATTATGAAAAGTACAAAGACGCGAAACCCATATTTCCCTGGCGTAGATTTTTTGAATAAATAGAGCACTGTCTGGATCAATTGACAAAAAAAGAAAGTGTTGTCGTATCGCTTAAACAAAATAGCCTAATGACGTAACCACGATTAGCATGAAGTTATTTACTCAGCAAGCATGCAATGCACTATGCTTTTGAGTTATCATAATATTTATGAACAACGTGTGAAGTTAATGAAAATGATGAATTTATCTTAACATTTAACCGAGACTTGTCATTCAAGGAGCCTGTTCATCCTGATAACCTATTCAGACCTTAAAGCCACCACGTCCACTCGTACTGCTTTAGGAAGAAGTTTTGAAGGAACGCTTGCCCGCAAGCATGGGTGTCAATTTTTTTTTCGCACGAAAAGTTGACGATCGCCAATCCAGCGGCGTACAGACGCATACGCACGCAAAAACACTTCACGTCCGTCCACGACTTCGCCGCGTACACCGAAGTATATTTCTGAAAGCTGCGCGATTACCTTGTATAAATTGAAGCAGTAGTTGAACACGAAATAAGAGCAAGAGGAACGAAAATTGACAAACTCAATCAGCACTGGACCCATGACTCCAGCGAGCAAAAAAGCAACAATGGCGCCGATGAATACAGTGCATGCAGGCTTGACAATGAACATTACAATGAACATTACATTACTCCTTCAGATCAATGATTTACGCACTTTTCACTAGAACTAAATTTTCCTGGGCTTATTGGCGAACGACGTTTTATATTTTTAACAATTATTGACGCAATATTATTACCATACGACTGAATGTTTGCGCATACTATTTTCTTCATCGTTAATTGTAATGGGCCGTGGCACTCTCTTTTCTGCTGTGTCGACAGACTGGTGTAGGCCACGGCAGGGGTGCAGGGCGCCTACGCGCACTTCGTCGAACAACGTTCTCCGAAATTTGCACCACTCCAGTGCATGGGCGCCCTTTTTTGTATTATTTTACTGTGCGCACCACTTGCAACCTTGCCAACAGCCGCAGTGCAGCCAGGCGAGTTTTTTCCGACAATGGACTTCAACTTCCTCCCGTGGGCCCGGAATGCTGTACGTGCCGGACCTTTGAGACAGGCATTCAGTGGAGCTGAAATCACTGCTTCATGTACGCTGGCTACCAAAACGCGTTTCAGCCAAATTTTTATCTTATTTCTCAAGCATTTTTAAAAATATAATTGATAGTCAATCAACCAATAATCAATCAATCACTTTTAGCGTATTCAAGAACAACCCTGAAGTCTTTCGTGCTGGCGCGCGCAAAAATAAAACAAAAATAAACAATACATTACAGACTGTCCGCAGAAAAGTAAATCAATAAAAGGAGCAAGAACGAGCGGTTGGAAAGAGATCAACGCACAATGGGAACAACAAATGGAGTACAAAGGTTTCCTGAAAGACGGAAAAGGGAGGAATCTGTGCATGTGCAAATCTGCGTTAGGACATGGCAGCCCTCACTGACAAAAAGAAATGACTGTAGACTATGAAAAACATAACGAATCAAGAAAGTTGACGTTAGAGAGACTCGGTATTTTGTAAAGGATAGAGTGTTGAAAGAAGCTGGCAGGTACATGCAATGGTCAATTCTCTCTGGATAACTTACGCGGAGTATGAAAATTATTACAACCGAGAAGGGCAGAATATCTCACCCTGAACTAGCTTGTAAAGAACTAACAGCTCAGCGCGATTTTGTCGGCCGTTAAGTGATGGCAAATATAATATTCTAGCAGTGTTCAAAGGATTCTAGTGAAACGATGGGGCTAAACGCTTATGAAATTTCTCTGGCCTCACTCAGTGGCGCTACTGCTGGATTTAGCAAGGCCATTGCAAATCAGATATGCATATGTACTCAAGTTGAGCACGACATATCGCGGTGTACGATTCGTAGAAGGCTGTAGGAGAACCAGATTCTCGAGAGATGTTGAGACAACAGGGAGAAAACGAAGGCTTCGCATGGCAGCACATTTATTACAAGTAGCGAAAATTCAGCATACTATCAAAAAGAACACCAAGATACCTGATCTCAGATAACCTACATAACGACATAATATTATTAATATTAATAATAATAATAATAATAATAATAATAATAATAATAATAATAATAAAATAATACACTGACGTCATTCTGAAATGGTCGAAAATATCTGGCCACATTGAATGAAATGCTAGTGTCCGGGTGCCCATGATTCTCTATACGCGAGTGTGCAATTGCGCTGTTTGGTGGGAATGTACCGGCATACATATCTTATAGGTAAGTGCACTACAGTGTTGGTGGTGAAAGGATATGTTCGCAAGCAGTTTTAATCATTACGCGCCTGTACAGAAAGGGGCTCTTTACATATAGTACAGTTTAGCATGGGCAACACGCCAGCCCGCAAAATTGTGTCATAATAATTGCATTCGCAAGGCAATGTTTAAGCTAATCTTAATGATGGCACGTGCGTATTAGTGAACTCGACCAAGTAATGATACACCCACACAAAATAGAAGTTTTGTGAGCTCAGCAGCCTACAATAAATATTACTATAAAGCTTCAGCATTTCATTACATGGTCTCTAAATGTGTATCACGTGTGAGTCAGTTGCACCTTTCTTAACGTACATGTGTATGACGTGAGATTTATTTGACGCTTGCAAACATTACACCAAAATAATTGCTTACTAGTGCAACTATAAAATTTTCGATAAACTTACTTGTGCACAATCAGGAACATTAAACGTAGCCAAAGGAAACGCAAGATATATTTTTGCAAAAATTAGTACAACTTCCATCTTAAATGTAATCATAATGGTGCCTGCAAGTTGCGTTCACGTAAGTTCTTTTTTGTTTTTTAAAATACTCCCTCAAACATTGCACTGCGCATACAATTGTGGTAAATTACTGCTGAAAGCAATCGCAGGTGAGGGGCAAACAGGGTTAATTGAAATCTTGTTATATGAAGGGATCATATAGCTATCAAAACCTTCAAATAACCAGAAATTTTGTCCACCGATGTTTGAGCTAAAAGTGCATTGAAAGTACTATTTCTTGCTGCCACTCCAAACAATGCATTAATGTAAACAATATAAGTTGCATGCATTGTGTTTTTACACAATACTATGCAGGATTGCTCTATAATAATAGCGAGCTTCGGAAGCTTCAATACGTTCTGTGACCTGACACGATTCCTTCCTCGTAAAGCATGTCTGCTCTCGTATACATTATTTACGTCGTATTAATTGCAACATATCGTTTGCAACTTAAATGCCATGAAAAATGTACGAGCTAAATTACACGAATGCATGCATATATATATATATATATATATATATATATATATATATATATATATATATATATATATATATATATAAATATATATATATATGCATTCATACACAAAGCCGACCAGAAATTTCTTTTTTTGCATGGCAGAAACAAAATATATAAGTAATACTCCTATTGTTGTAGAAAATAAGCAGGTCAGCTTTGTGTACAAATTGTTATTTATTATAATCTGCATAAAAGTGTGATAATGGTGCTAAATATACACGTGGTTCCTCCCATATAAGGGAGCACTTCCACATATAAGGATCCGCTTGATATGTTATATATGGTGTGGCCATGCCTTATAAAGGCCGGATTTGACTTCTTATATGGGCCAACCGCGTCATATATGGCTGTATATAACCCCATACATTACCCGACTCCGCCTGATATAGATCCATATATGGTAAATGGAAGCCACATACGCTGACATATATGTTTATATGTAGCCACATATGCTGACATATATGCCTATATGTGGCCACATATAACCTATATATGGGCCATGTATGTCATTTCAGTAAGGGACGTAACAACATGACTACATGCCACGCTCATGATGCGCTCGCGGCCGTTTCGCTAGCGTCACATAAGCCAAATTCGGTATTAGAGTACGTGAATTGATGACGAAGATATGAGACTGCTGCGAACATGATAAAACACGAGATGCATGTCATGTAAAAACATGACGACATGCCACACTCATGATGTGCTGGCGGCCGATCACTAGCTTCACATATGCCAAATTCGATATTACGCGATGCCAATGGATGACGAAGGTACGTGAGTGGTTCAAACATGATAATTAAGGGATGCGTGTCATGTGAAAACATGACTACATACCGCAGTCAAGGCGCCAATAAATTTCGACGTGACGTGGTGCGCGTGCTCATCGGCGTTAATTTCGTCGCGTCACGCCGACGTTGCCACACCAGGTGCCGGTCCTGCCATATACTCGCAGGCACGCGCCGCGCTGCGTTGCTTTGACGCATGCGCATTTCAGCGCGTTGGGCGTCCCTCTGTTCCAAAAAATAGGCAGACGCAGTGTTTTCTGCGTAACCCAACGGCGCGAAGTCCAGCATGTCACATTTTGCTCCGGTTGCTATCGGGCCGCTCCGACGGACGCTGGTCGCGCCTGGCATCATGCTCACGTTTTGCTGACATATAGCGTCGCTCTGCCCAGCGGTCATGCGCGCGTGTGTCGACGCTACATTGGAGTATATTTGGCCCTTCATAATGCGCTTGTGGCCGTTTTGCTAGCTCTACATATACCGAATTTGGTGTTACGTGACGTAAATGGATGACGAAACGTATGACTGGTGCAAACATGATAATCCTGACACGCGTGTCATGTAAGAACACGACTACATACCACACTCATAGCATGGTCGCGGCCGTTTCGCTAGCTCCACATATACTAAATATGGTATCAAACGACGTGAATAGATCACGATGGTAAACGACGCAACAAAACAAGATAATTATGACACGGAAAACTTGTACGGCATTATTTACCTCCACCTCGTAACGTTGTGCTGATATTGAAGTGACATATATATACATTTCTCATTCGTGCTTCGCATAAAATCGATTACCACTGTCCGTAGGATCTGCCTTTTAATTGTTATCAGATTACATAGAGATAACCAGAGTCATAATAGAAGTAGCACCGGTGTTACGCCTTCAAGTTGTATTTTCCGAAGCGCTTTCTAGACCTGACTTGGTTCTTGGGTAGAAAAGCTGAATGTCGCGCAGAATGCTTGGGATCTCTTCTCGCCCAGATCCTTATTTTTTGTCTTTGTATTCCTTGGGTTTGCCACTGCCGATAGCAGTTTCTCTTAACACCCTCACAGTAAGGTTAATTATGTCTTTCCTCACTGTGCCTGCATAAATATAGACTGTCAATCACCTGTAGCTAGCACATACTCACTTACCGTGGCTGGTGGTGTGCGGGTATGATCCACGCGCGTCTAGAGGAAAGGGTCTGATCACGTACGCCACAGGATTTTCCCGTTATTCAGGTTTGGTCTATGACAGTGGTATTCCCTAATCATCCTGACACCTCCAAACCAAATTAGCTTTATACCAAGTTCAAAAGGCGATCACGAGAGCAACCAGAACTAAGTGACCGGATCGATAGATAGATAGATAGATAGATAGATAGATGGATAGATAGATAGATAGATAGATAGATAGATAGATAGAGATAGATAGATAGATAGATAGATAGATAGATAGATAGATAGATAGAAATGCTCGAGGTGCCCACAGTGCGCAAAGGAACAAGCATGCGACACCTGCACAGCCGCATGCTTTCTTGTTGTTGTTTCTGATACTCATGAATAATTATGCCTCTTTTCTTTGTAATGAGCGAGTTTTAAACCACGCCCATGTTGTGCAAATGAGCTAGCATGACACCTGGTGCAAATCAACGCCTCCAGTTTACTTGGGATAAGGTGAGAAGCAGCATGATTAGTTTTGACTTCTGCTCGAACCTCCCAAGATTGTAGTTTCTTCGAATCACAATTTTTCGTTGATGAACACCACTGTTCTTTTTCTGCACCGAACCATTACTTCTGGCGCAGACATTGGCGTTAATACTACCCAAGCTAGAACGTTAGCATGCTAATAAAGAGATTCTTCCACATTCACCACTGTAGCTGTATGAACAGCGCTTGCTGAAATCCCATCTTAACAAACTTGGGAACATCGAATTAAGAGGACAGGTGCTTTGGTTGTTGAATAAGAGGATCAGATAGATATATAAATAATCGAACGCCTAATTTTAAGAATTGAATTTTTAACCCCACAAAATTAGCGTTATTTTTTGTTCAATGCAAATGCGTTTTCATATGTAATTTTTCTTCAACGAAAAGCTAAGATCATTCTCTTTACTTCGGCTTCATCTCTTGGTTCTGTTAGGTTGTACGTAACATGTCTTACGGCCAGGACATAGCGACAATGTTGTTTGTGGGAGGGAGAAGTAAACGATTCCACCAGTATGTTTAGCCTGAGTTTGTGTTCTTGTATACACAAGCATAATAAAATAATTTTTAAGGGGTAAAGTTGTATAAGCCCCCTTTTCTTCCAGCTACAGCGTCTTCTCAGGGGTGGTCTACAAGTATTTTAGAGCACCAGATCCCTTAGGTTCATTTCGGCATTATGAAAGTATTCAGTGTTTGACTGCCTACGAGTATTCTTTTTTTGTATTTAGGTGGACTTAGAAGGCTGCCAACATTTAGGTTCAAGCGTGGTTCAATAATAAAACGTATTTCTCTCCCCTTCTGTCTCAAAAATATGCATGAGAGGGAATTTCGTTAGCGAGTTCCGCAAGTATGTGTTCTTCACGTCAATCGGTGAGGCTAACTTAGCTAAAAATGATCAATTCGTATTGACGCTGTCGTATAGTATCGGCAAAAGCGATTTATTCTAATGTTGTGTGCTCGGTTTACGTTAATGGCGAATTGATCTTCCGTGAACAATATTTAGCCTTTTTATGGCCTAATTACTGCGCATCAACTAACAGCCTCATAATGTTTCATATGCATTCCTTGACTTCGCTTTCAGAGAGCTTCCATAGGTTACGTTTCAGCTGAATATTCCTCTCCTAATATAGACGACTTTCGGTAGATTGCTGATTCTGTTTGAACATTAGTTTGTTTGATGTGTAGCGTTTAACGTCCCAAAACCATCTTATGTATGTGGGAGACGCCGTCGTGCACGACTCCAGAAATTTCGACTACCTTCATAGAGTTCTTTAACGTGCACCCAAATCTGAGCACAAGGGCCTACATCAATTTTCTTCACCAAGAAAATGCAGCCGCCGCAGTCGGCTTTTGATCCTATGACCTGCGGAATCTGTTCCCACATCGTTAACAACAGAAACGTTACAATTTTAGGCTCAGAACACCAGTTGTTTTCCAAAACTCAAAACATCACGCTCATGTGCTAAGAACCTTCGGGCATATTGAAGACGAAAGTCTTTCTTGGGGCACTTTAACGCCGAAACTTCGGGTTATCCACCTGCCTGATACGTGAAACAATTCAGCCGCCCGGCCCTTGTTTCACCAATTACTCAACGTCCAGCAATTTTGAACTGGTGGCAGTGTTCGTACTTGCGAATTTTGCCGATCACAAACCAAATATAAGCATATTTCAGGTACAACATCAAAACTCAAGTATTAGGTGGTGTGTTCTTTTGCTAGAAAAAAACATAGGTACATAATTTTAAAGAGCTCAGTGTTTTTAGGCTGCGCTACAAATACAACGCTACGAAGAAAAGAAGGCCCACAGGAGACTATCGACTTTTGACGACATTTGCATCTAAAAACCTAAATACGCGGACAATTTTTACATATATAAAAAGTAGCATTATTTCACCTAAACGCTATAATAAACCAGCTGAAAATAACGATGTAGAAAGCACCGAAAGCTCTTTGCAGCAAAAAGGCGCAGCCAGTCAGCTATTGGGGCTGATTTTGGCCTTCTTGCTGCTTGAGATCCACGGGAGCCTTGCTCTGAGCAGATACCAGCGTCGTGGCATCCTCGGCCTTACGGCGAACGGCGCGACCAGCGTCGTCATCCCGACTCGTCGCGAAGCCCTCAACGTCCCCCTGCGTCTTCTCATTTCAGGCCATTGAGGGCTTTTCTGGAATTATCCACTGCATATAAAAAACTAACAAACCTCTGCTTCACAGACACTGAGCAAGTGGAGAAGCTGGGGGATTTCTCTTCATCATGAAATGGTATTTCTATGTTTTGCAAGTCCCTCAGATATATTTTATCAGTTATTTTTTATTATACACTCTATGTTGAGCTTTAAGGCAGTATACTTGCGGAAAACTTTTTTACATTGAAGTGAAGTCTTCACACATAATCTATGCGTATCCTACCACGAGTGAGTCCTGTTCCAGAATATCGGGTGTATTCTATATGCGAGACAGAGAGATTACTCCCCTTCTTTCTACAGGGAGCTCTTTTAGACACATTACAATGATACATTCATATTTATTTAATTTAACACGTTGTCTTTTTGCGTTTTTGGACAACCAAGAAAGTATCGCCTTCTACCGTTCACGTGTCCTAAACTCTGAGTGGCATCTCCGTCGAAATGCAACGCTGACTGCGTGAAGCGAGGACCACTTTTCACACCGATGCGAGATGAGTGTCAAGCAGGAGTTTATTTCACGTAAGTGTTCATGCGCAAAAGCAACGCCCCGGCAGCTTTGTCTTTGCTGCTAAGAGTATATGTCTGCGAGTATATCAACTACCTTTCAAAACCACAAGGTATAGCGTCGCAGTAGTGTGGCTAGATGGTATAATATATCCACTACATTTGAAACCGCGAGGTATAACCTCACAATAGTGTGACTAGATGGTAGGTTATATCTACTGCCTTTTAAAAGCACGAGGTGTATGTCACAGTAGTGTGGATATGGTATAGTATATCCACTACTTCTTAAAACCACGAGGTATCAATAGTGTGACTATGGTAATGCGCACGCAATTTACTAAGCTATGCACTTTCTTTTTTAGCGGGAGTTGTGTGTAGTGCGAATTTAGCCAACTACTGTGGTACATACGCGTTTATAATTTTCTGAAGGGATGCACACATTTCTGTAGCATATACCTGGTTGTTCGTCGAACTGCTTCCTTAATGTTTAGTAGACCAAGGACAAATCGCTGACTTTACCGAGTATCTGTGAACCATACCCGTTCACGACACCCACTCTAATTACCACGAATACCGGACGTTAGGGGCACAACTAAGAGCAGTAAAAGCAGCTACACTGTGAAATACTTAAGTATATAAGGCTACCTGTTGGACCATTAGGTTCATGCTGATCGAGGGACAGAGTTGCGCAAAAACCTCATCGTATCTTTGTGTTGCGTTAGTACAATGTTTCGTTTTTTATTTATTCTCAACTTTTCCACAGATGGTTTGTCTTTGGACGTGCTCCATAACGCTATTTCATTAAAACATCTACGCAATGTAGGCACGATATTAGTTTTATTAGGGGAAGCTCCATGGTGCAGTCGGTAGCACTTTTACCTATAATATGGCATTAGGTTGTAGTGGTTCGTTTTACTTGCAGGCACTCCTACAGAAAGATGGTGGTTGATTTTCTCATTTATTGGTTTACGCAAATGTGGTCTGATGGTTTCCTTAAAACTTTCTTGCTTTCTCTACATAAATGCTAAATTTATTGCCTCTGCCTGGCTTAGAATCTCGACTGCTTGTCGAGGATTCTCAGGACAGTCAACCCAGCTTGTGTGGCATTGAAATGGGAGGAACTCATGCTCAGGACGCCCACTTGGTCTTATCGCAACCGCAGACATGTGTTAGTGGGAATAAAATACCGTGGTAGCTTCCAGGTGCTGATACTTTACAATTAAAAATATGAACGAAAAAAACTTTTCTGTAGTTTTACAAAAACGTCCCGAGTTAACGAAATAACTAGAGCAGTACAATCTCTTCAGTGAACCATGTTACAACACGCAGATGTAGGAAAATCTACGATTCTACAGCGGAACCGAAAATCTATGGCGGAACCGAACGCCAGTCTCCAACATCTTACTTTATCCACAGCTAAAAATAACTTCAAAAATAATGACGCCCCAGACGCCGTCTTCACGATAAGAATCTCGAAGGCTATGATTTTGTTCGCAGCAACCAGAAGTAGAATATGCGTGTCGCTTGCAACACTGGTGCGAATAATCCTACAGCCAAGCCAGACCATGCTGCTTCAAGAGTCCACTTGATCACCCATTTCTAGTCATTGGTGTGGCCCAGAGAACATTTTACTGCGTATTATACGGCAACTGTCTTGCGATTGTTCCTAACGTCGGGATTACCATTGCACTGGGTCCTAGGGATACTGTGCCCAGACCAACGAAGGCGACGTAGCAACTGGAAAAGCGTAGCAGTGACGAAGATACAAGCGGGTTTGTACTGTAATGGGACAGCTTGAGGTGCCCTTGGCCCCTGCTGTACACATCGGCCATGAGTTGATTAGTCATAATAAAGAAAAACACTGGTAAAAGAAAAGTAAGAAAAGTGCTCTGTTAGTGCAATACAATGAAGGGGAATCAATTGAAAACAACAAAATATAAAACTGGCAGGTTGAACATATACTAAAAAAAATAATGCACAATCCCAATAGGTGCACTAAAAAGCGTGTAATAAAATTACTGACCATCTACAAATTTGAACGCGAGGTTAAGGGCGGAAAAAATTGTGCGTGAGTCATTGATACATACGAAGTTTAAATGTGAAACCGCAGTTCACACTTTGTTTTACTTGCACTAATATAGCCGGCGTCATTAAAGATATAATCAAAGTCGGTAATATGTTTTCATTTATTTAAAAGCTCTAAATGGTTCCTGAAAACGTGTGACGTCCCCAGCGTTCAATATGAGCGGCATACTTAGTGGTGGTAATTTGTAGACGACCGATTTTATTAAACCAGCTTGCCAAACAGAGCCAAATAGCCACCCTTGTCAGAAAACATCACAAATCTTGCAACACTTATAAAGGTTTTTTGCTAGGACTTAGTGCTAGAAAGTACTCATACAGGACCACTAACATGATTTTCAGCAATTCAAAAAGGAGCATTTCGTTTTCAAGGTGTGCACTACCAACACTCTCGACACACCGCAGTGACAAAAGAAGTATAATTTTTTTAATTTGTTTAGGGTTTTCGTCACCCAGTACTTGAAAGCAATTGTCGCTGCGGTGGACGTTGCCACAACACGTTAGCACAATTCACGAAGTTAGCGTAATCTGTGTCGGGCATGCAGTCTAAAGTGATAGAATTTTCTGTGAGAATCGACAGCTCTTGAATGATTTTCACTCGCCGTTGCTTAACGTGCGACTGACAGCGAACTGACAGCTGTTGTTAGTACGTCGCGACTTGCAGACTCCTGGTGACGTAATCCTTGTGTTCACAGGTCGCTGAGATAACACCTCTTGATACCGACACCATAATTCGGACTTTAGGGTAGCGGCTATAAAATATAATGAATCCGTTTGCAAGCACTACGGAACTCTTTTTAAGCGTTCTCAAAACTTGTGTTTCTATTTAGAACAAAAACCCGAAAATGTATTTGTGTCAGGACTTTTTCAAGCTTGCTAGTGTCATTCGGTGCATATCCTGTGGCTTACCTGGCATAGCGTAGGCCATCATGACTGCCATGCCGAAAAGGAGGACAACGAAAAGCAGAAGGCCGCACAGCAGGAAGTTCGGCGCGGACTGGCCACTGAAAATGTTTTGGACATTTGAATTTTGGTGAGGTGTAAAGAGACGGATGAACCTTGATTTTTCCACGTACAAAAATCACAATCGTGGAAATGTGTGTACGTATAGCGCTTTTCAAAGGTTACCTCTATACGTTATTTTTAACAGTCTCACACATCAATGTACATGTACCACATTCTGTCGCATTTAACGTGCCTCTTCACAAAGCCCACAACTCTAATTGTACAAAAAAATGAAAAAAAAATGCATGCACGTAACCCCAGATACGCCCGTATACTATTTAAATACCATTTTCTTGTATTCTTTTGCTTTCAGTTTTTTGGGGGGAGGAAAGGAGGCTGTATGCGAGAAAATAGCATATACGCAAACTATCTAAGCATCGGTAGTATTCAGATTGATTGATATGTTGGGTTTAACGTCCCAAAACCACCATATGATTATGAGAGACGCCGTAGTGGAGGGCTCCGGAAATTTAGATCACCTGAGGTTCTTTAACTTGCACGCAAATCTGAGCACACGGGCCTACAACATTTCCGCCTGCATCGTAAATGCAGCCGCCACAGCCGAGATTTGATCTCGCGACCTGCGGGTCAGCAGCTGAGTACCTTAGCCACTAGACCACCACGGCGGGGCACAGTAGTATTCAGGTACGATTGCCTAGACACAGACCCATAATTTCATTGTGAGCAACACCATGTCCGAAAGGCAGACAGTGCCCTCTGCAGTGCATCACATAGTAGCAACGATATGCCCGGTAGAATTGATCGTGTCACGTTTTAAAGGTGTGGACAACCTACAACACGAGCTGTATTGATATGTGGGGTTTTAACGTCCCAAAACTACTATATGATTATGAGAGACGCCGTAGTGGAGGGCTCCGGAAATTTAGACCACCTGGGGTTCTTTAATGTGCACCCAAAACACGAGCTGTATGCAATACATATAAGCGTTGCCATTGTAATATAAACAGGCAAGAACGAAGAACTGCCATACTTTGATAGCTTTACATTTGAAGTGTAGAGTCATAAATTTGACAATATTTTGGGCTATAAAACAGAACTCAATACGCAGGTGAAATCTTTGGCGGGCGAGCTGACATTGTTTCTGACCCTCCACATTTTTACTAACACTCATTGAATCTTCAGCGGCAGCAAGATCCAGCACTCAGACATAGCCGTCATACATTCATAAACCCTGCGGCCAATAAAACCATCGTATTTCCTGCTATTTTTCAAACTAAACTTGTGTACACAAAGGTCATGCATCTAATGAAAATTTTTCGCAATACAGGCCCAGTATTACGCGAAAAGATTATCCCAAAAAGGATACACCAACCATGACGTCCAGTCTTGGTTGCTTGAACTTGTTAAACATGAACTAAACTCGAACCTCATAAAACTGAATATGGTAGAGATATCAGCATCGATGAAAAATGTAACGCAATAACGAAGGCATAAGCTGTGTGTATAAAAGCAATGGTTAATGAAAGCTCAAATACTCACACTTCACTCTAGTTGAAAGCTAGTGAAATAAAAATAAAGAGTACAATGCCAAGAAAAACACAAACAGGTTGAGTGCAATGATGTTTGCCGACAGCCATTACTTCAAGACGGGCATCTCCTGTCGTATTTTCCTTTCGCATTATACCCAAACCATTGAGCGCATTCTCGTGCTATAAAAGTGGGTTTTGGGATTGTGACAAAAGAGTCTATTACAAAAAAAGTCGTTTTTTTATTATCATCTCAACTATATAGAAGTGAACTTGGCTGAAAGTTATTTGTACAAATTGAACTCGACTTCATACAGACGGCAGGCCTACGAACACATAAAGAAAAGAGAGGTCACCGCAAGACAGAGCGATCACAGCTGTGAACGCTGACCGAAAAGGCACACAGCGGCCGTAAACAACGTACACATCAAGAGGTATGCGCATTCCGTGGCCTTGGCATGCGCAGAGTCGATGCTTCTAAAGCCGGCATGCCCTACTGAAACGTTCCGTATGAAATCTTACGGAAAATATATGGACTCCGTAACATTTCCTTATGCTACATACGGAAAAAATATGGAGTTTTATGGAAATATACGGAAGTTGTATGGCATTTACGGAAAGCTTCTTATGGAGTATAAGGAAGGATGAGGAAATCGTATGGCGTATACGGAAAGCTTTTTATGGAGTATACCGAAAGTTAAGGAAAATGTATGGCATATATGGAAAGCTTCATGTGGAGTATATGGAAGGATAAGGAAAGATAAGGAAACTTATCGAGCATACGGAGAGTTCATGATGTAAGATATGGAAGGATAAGGAAAGTGTATGGAGTGTACAGAAGCTTTCATAAGGAAAATGCAGAATGTAAGGTCTTACGGAAATATACAGATTTTGTAAGGTGCTTACGAAAATGTGCAATAGTGTATGATAGGCATGTGGATTGTTGCAAAAATGTGGAAACTCTACAGTTGTTGTCACACTTTGAGCAGGAAATCCGAGCTCTATAAAGTTATAAATGAATGCACAGTGAGATATATAGTACAAAAGAATAATGCAGGCTAGTCTGTGTTGTCAGTCACCGCTGTTCGCCCTTTTCCAGAATGAATACAACTTCTGCAGATGACCAGGTGCTAAAGTCTGTCACACGGAAAATGCATCATTCACAAGGAATGACAATAACTGTCATTTTACTTGCATGCTGTCACACGAAAACAAATCAAGCAAAAAGCATAACTTCAAGGGCTCGTTTTATGGTAGAAACAATAATAATGAGAACTAAATTCAATGTGAATGAACTTGTCAATATTAATGAAATTGTTATCATTAACATTGGCAAAGAGAAATGTCATTTTAAAATATCGACCATGAGCTTAGCTCTCCTGAGCACCGACAAAAGAAATGAAAATCGATGAAAATTAATTGCATGTAGCCTAAAAATAATTCTTTATTGATAGTATGTGCTCCTACAATATAAATACAGCTATACACAACTTGCCACAGCTTCACGACAGAAACGAGGTAGGGGCAGAGGGAGTGGTCAGAAAAATAATTAAGTATGAGAGCACAACTCACATGTACAAACACATAATGGTGCTTATCATTGATGCACGAATGGTCGTGTATAGAGCTGGGTCGTTTTGAGATTTTCAAAAGCATTGTTTCAGACCACCATGCAGATTACGCTTCAATTGTAGTGCTACATAAGACACAACTTATGGGCCAGCTTTCGTGAATAAGAAGATTATAGGTTAAACAAATGCCATAAAATATATCATATCATGGCTGCATGGACGCATACAAGCTATGTAAAGTGCAATAAAGTGAGGACGCATGAGCTTCTCTTGATGCTTCAGTTCTACAAAGATGCTTCAACTGTGCTGCATGAAATTTAACCAATGTCTGTGTGTGCAACATTGTCCATTTTAAACTATCTATATGTATATATAAAATTCCTACTGAGAGTTAAGCTACGTAGCACTCCATAACTCTTCCTTTTATTAAGGGCAATTTTTCAAACAATCAACATTATTCATTTTCCGTCTCATGACTTCGTGCCCGCAATTCTTGGTTTGGCTCGATCACAATTGTGCAGCCCTTATTTTGGAGGAATCAAAAAACATCAACCAAAATATTTTTTGGAACTGCTTCTCGGTGATATTGCCTTCCCTCAACTACCACAGCTTGAGATGAGTCATATAGCAAGTCTCGCGCATACCTAGGGCCTACCCTTGAAGAAACTGGTCCGGCTGTGAAATGCTCAGTTTTTTCTCAAATAAATTTTTTGGTTTGAGTTTTCTCACTTCTCGAGTCCCTTCACAATCAAGCAGACCCAATGTTCCCCTTAGTCCTTAATATTGTTATATTATGAAATAAATAAAAAAATAATAATGAAAATAAAAATACTAATAACTGTTGCGCAAACAACACAGTCCCACATACGTACTTGAACGCAATATTGCTTTTATTTTGTTTTAGAACCTAAGGCATTAGAAAAGATAGCAGTACAATAAAAACGTTGAAAAAAATTTAAAAAAATAAACTTCGCGGGACTCGAACCTACGCCGCTCAGTTGTGCTCGCGTACGTGAACTGAGTGCGTTAACTTGCTAAGCTATTCGCGCTGAAGGTGGCACGCGAGTTTAAGTTATGTATATAAATTTGCTTTTTACACGCTATGAGTTGGCATATTTATGTACGACATGCGATCGTATCTATTGTTGTGTGCATATGTTTTGTGATTGTATATACGTCACATGCTTTTCGCATGTCTTTCAACTATAGATTGCTGCCCCGCCACGGATGAAAACAAGTATTTTTACACCCACACACAAGCTTGAGCAGTTGAAGGTTGTTTCCCGGGGCTCTCTTGCGATTGAGTCGGCCACCACATGGAATTAGAGTGATACGCCATTAATCCCTGCATCTAGCTGTATTCCACAGTAGCTCTATCGCTTGATGACAAATCGAGCGCGGGGCGCGACGCTATTGCGCACGACCATGCCTCGCGTAGTGGCGACATCAGCTGATTGAGCCGGCCCACTTGCTTCGATTCGCTTCAGAGCAAAGAAATGTCATACCTTGAAAGATTGCGTACTGCACTATGTCAAAATGTTACTGCTTTGTAGCCATCGTATGATTCATTGAGAATTGATAACTCTGATATCACTACTGTAGAGCTTTGCGCCGGCGAAACGCACCGAACGTGAAACCACACTACGTCTGTCATAGAAGCAGTAGGAGGCTGTCGTCTGCTAGAACAAAAACAAAACAAAGACCTGCGAAAATATTCATAAGTCGTAACTTGTTTTTTTAATAACCGTTTATCACTTTTAAAGTTCTTTTGCCAGATAACATACATTTTTTTTCAGTTTATAGCAGCGACAGATGTTGTTTTTTATTTGCCTCACACAGATAACCAAGTCAAATTCATTCACAGCTAAAGCCACATGTTGTTTGTCTTCTTTGTTTCTGTGGGCATGCCGTTTGGGTGCGTCTCTCATGTGTTCGTGCTGCTACACACGAGAGCACGAAATGTCAAATTTACGCAAAAATGCGCCGTTCCTCGTTCGTGTGATGTGCTAAGATTGCACCCTATTCCCGCGGTTGTTCGAGTGCGGATCAATGCGAGTTGTCCAAGGAATCGGCGGGTTGGGCGGGCGCTCGAAGGACTCCGAGGTCACGGCTGACGCCTGTGGTCGCTTCCCTCAGGACAGTGTGAAAGAAACTAAAGGTAAGGGGGACACTTTTTTATGTAGACCAAGTATGCCACTCAGTGCAAGTGTGTGTTGCTGCACTCGAACGAGGCGTCGTGAAACGGCAACCTTACGCGCCTTTGCGAGTGCGGTTGCCGATTCGCTTTGGCAACGCTAACGCCAGCAGAGCCATGGCGCATCGGCGCGGCCTTACTGGAGCTAATTCGAGACAACTGCGGCAACATGCATGTGTATGGTGATCGATTTTTTCATATGTGCAATGTAGTGAGGAAGACGCACATGGCGCTTGCTACGTTGTTGATTAAACGAAGCCTGCAGTGCCATTTGATGCAAAGCAGCATTTTGTTTACGTTCGCGGGCGATACAATTTGTAACTTGGCTCGATTCACCTAGCCAACTGCCTAAGTGGGTTGATTAGCATACGTTCACGGTAGAGCGTTATTATGCCCCTAAACAGTGGCGTGTGCTTGTTGAAAGATATAATGTGTGTGCCTAGTGTAGAGAGAGAGAGAGGTGTTCGTGCAATCTGCATGTGTACCTGCAAGACGCCTTTGCTCTTAACTAATAATGTACCGGCCAGCACCTACATTGTACGCCTGACTTTGAAGTAAACTTGCATGCACAATGTGAGATTTTGTAATCTGCCAGAGTTGCTTTTTATAAAATAATACACTGCCAGCATGTTCAAAATATGTTTCGCTGCTGTGTGGCAGGGGTGCGGTTATCACGCTGTTGTGTAGTTGCTGATGCAAGCACCTATAGTTTTGATGCGTTAATATTTCTCATCTAACTCATCAGGTGTTTGGCTGTTTCAGCACAAACAAGGCAAAGAGAGAAGGAAGACGGGTAATGACAGGACCAGTGCCGACTTTTGTTTGCAGGAGAATACCCATGTTGGTGTATTTATTGTGACAGCCTTCCTGTGTTGCTTTCTTGCCCAATTTATGCAACAACACAGTTGTCAGCAATATGAGAGAGAACACTGAAATTAGCTTTTAAAGATCATGGTGACTAACTGCCTAGTAACTCACAGCACAAAGTAACAACAAAAGACATCAGTATGATCAATGTGGATGAGTACGGTCTTGCATCTAAAAAATATATTGTGCAAAATGTTGCCTAAGTAAGAAACCTCTCTATGTTTGCAAATAGTAAGACGTCACTTCGAGCACCGTGCCAGCCGTTCCCTCCCTCTGTGCAAGGGCTGGTTGGCAAGGAAGTTGTTTGTGACGTTCCTGATAGACCACTGAGATGTATGCGATTCTAAACCTGTAGCCTAATATATACGTAATCTTTTGTGCAGTTACATCGCTGCATCTGACACCTACAACTTATTTGCATATTTACATTGCTCCCTTAGGACCTAACACACAAACGTGTTGTTTGCATTGTCACTTCATAAATATCGAGCGGTAAAGGTACTCAGTATATGTGAAACAAGAATCTCTGCTTATTACATGAAGAAATATGAGGCCTTCGATAAAACGAGTTATACCTTTATTGAGCTTGCGTACTCGTCGGGGCGATTCATGCATGCAGCTTCAGCAAATGGTATCTTCCAGCCCGGTGACCTTGCAATTTTTTTCTGCACACAGCGCAAACACCGAGATGTACCCACTCGCAGATGGTCGCGTCAAGTGCATATTTACCTTGAATAAAATGTCGAATCAAGTTTTTTCATCGTCCAGTCCCTGCCATGAGTGCTAACGTCTTCGCAAACAAGACACATTGTTATTGACACTGCACACACCACGCACAGTATTCTCAGTTGAACCGATATTCTCAATACTTTTCAATGCACACTACATGCCGCAATCAACAGTGTAAATTTTTGAAGACTATGCCGCTGTTGCTCGCACAGGCCACCACGTGTGTTCTTTTCTTCAAGATAAACAGACAGCGTGGCAAATATTTTACCACACAGTTTACCACACAGCTGGATGTTTGCTGACACATACTACAGCTAATGTCGACATTGTAACGTGAAGTGTAAGCTTTGAAAAATTAAAACTTTCCCCAAACACCGCACGACTGTACCGGGCTGAGCCACCAGCGGGAGTGTTTTTCCAGCCACACCTTTTCCATGTGCCAGTGACATCATGCTGTGACGTACCTCGGTAGGGGCCTATCACTGCATATTTTATGTGAATGAGGGTCCTGTTAGTGAAAGCAGGCATTGTTGATTTCGTAACTTGCTCATGCCCAACTGGACCTTCATTTGCACAAGTTGTCTGACTGATATTCAGGCGAACTTTTGTGTAAAAAATTATACAGTTGGCAGTCTGTGCTTGCCCCATACTATCGTTACTGGTGTTGCTTGTTGTTACTTTGCACTGCTCATTACTACTCACCTACATAAACTAGCCTATCTTGCCGCTGTTTTGGACAAGATGCAGCTGGCAAGTGCGATAGTGTTCATAGCTCTAAATTTCCGAGCAAAAATTATCGTTTCATATTCAGTTAGTTGCAGTCAGTACATTATAAGAAATCATTGATTAAACATGAATCCGTGTTCCTTTACATAATGCTCACAACTTTTATATCAAATTGAATGGTGTTTATAAAAAACGTGGGTTTTAGCTAAACTTCATGCTCTTTTCTCGAAGAGCTGACAAAACGCTATTGCATGCTTACTTGCCATGAATTGGACTGTGTTCGAAATACATTGCAATTCTTCACCGGACTGCCAGTACACTTCACATTGGGGGAACATTTATTAACCATGGATTGAATAATTAAGAACGGAAAGAAAGAAGCGGCAGGCCGGGATACTTGATATTGGCATCCGTTTTGCTACCCAGCGCATTATCATGCAAACTTCCTATAGACTGGTTATGCGTCTTGCACGTGTGTCTGTAAACCAAGAACTTTGGGTAGAACTAAATTCATCCCACAAATGGTTGCAGGACTGTGGAGGCTGTAGGGCTGCTTAAGAATGGTGGAATCCCTGGACATGTGTTCAACCTTGCTGCATCAGCTCCTTGGTGTTTTCACGGCATCTTTACAGATGTGTTGGGTGAGTAAAGCAAGCGGGTTTCACCACAAGGAAAAGTATAATAAGGCAGCACCTCTTGTGCGTGCCTTACATCCCAAGTATATCAAATATTTATCTTGCCTTGTGGCCTGTAATTTTTAAAGAGAGACTTCTTTTTGCTTTATAATTGAGTCTTGATGCTTCGACAGCAATGTATTTGTGTTTGACAGCAAGTGTTCTTTAACAAATAACTGATCTCAATAATGACAAAACACCCTTCATACTTGGTCCTTAGCATATGCTAGCACTTATCTGTAGCATATTCAATTATTCATTTTTAGCTGGGATGATAATGGGCAAGTAGCAAAGGCAAGTTCAGATTGAAGTGGTCGGTGACGTCTGTTTAGGCTCTGCCATATTGCTTTTCAGTCAGAGTTACTTGCGGCCACATATACAATGAAGCCACATGACGTGCATTCTAAATGAGATTACCATATCACATTTCACTGCATCTTAGTATGTGCCAAACAAATGCAGATATCATTAGCTTGCCACTATAAAGGTATCCTAAACGAACACAAGGTTGAAATTTAGTCGTGGTGTTTCAACTGTGTATGACTCTACAATGGATGCATAGCCATGATAATTTGTCTATATGTTGTCGCAATAGTAATGTTACACACATTGTACGATACAAAAGAGGTCCTCGCTTATTTCGCATTTTTTCGCTATGCTTCTTTCTTGTCTCTTCTTGCCATGTGCTCCTCCTCACTGTACAAGGAGCAAGAGCAGTGGGCACACAAACACGTATTTAAAAAAAATGTTGTAAGGTGAGCACTGAGATGCTGAACACTTCCAAAAGGCTCAAAGAGGTAAAGGTATTGTTTCTAGCTACTTTTTGGGCACCTATAGGTAGTTGTGCTGCTGCAGTTAAAAAAATAAGTTAAATGTTAAAAATTAATTGGAGATGGTTTGGCACCCATAATTGCAGTTACATACAGAACTAGGTTTCAATGCGTAAGCAAAATCTGTTCACTCTAAATCAATCCTAATGATATCTGAAATTCAGGAAATTTTCACAGAAAAACTCAAGAAAAGGCTAAGTGGTTGCCCCTTGAATGTGAAGGAGATACCCTTCTTCTAAAAAGTCAATAGACAGTCTAGTAGTCTCGATATTACATGCACTATAAAATATTCTGGTGTGGTGCTTTTCATGCATGTTATAATGAGAGGGGTTTTTAAAAGAACTGTTGTCACTTTGCCCTGCATTGCTGAAATTGTTCACATAGTTGTAATACACGAGTCACTTTATGCCTTTTGATTTTATGCAAATGGTTTGCTTACCCAGTCGGTTTAACTTGATTTGGATAAAATCATAAATCCTGTAAAAATGTTTTACTATACAGCAGGCTTATTTTTAAAATACGCGATCATTGATGTGAACGCAGTTGGTGGCGTGCTTGATTAATCCTTCACTATCACCACTCTAACTACACCTGCTACAGTTCATAATGTGACAAAAGTAATGGTACTTAACATTTCTGGCAGCATACACTTTTATGCCTCAAAATAGGTTAAAAAGCCTGGTAAAAATGTGTGTCCGTTTTTTTTCGCTCCAACTGAATATTCTGGTCTACTCAAAGTAGCTTCCGCTCTCTTAAGTTCCTCAAACTTTTAGGTGTTCAAAAGAAGTATAATGCCATATACTTTCTTTGTCAGCCTACTCACCACTCTAATAATGAGAATTACCCGACAACATTGCCCAGTAAAACAAAGGGATGTTATAAAAAGTAATGTCAGTTCAATTGTCAAAAAACGTTGCCAAGTTACGTTTTTATTCACTTTTCTTTTCACAATTTTGTTAAAGTTACTTTTGATAACATCCCCTATAGCTTGTTTGGCATCATTTTCTGGTAGTTTTCATTATAATGTGTTCAACAAAGATAACAAACCCTTATATATATAGTTCTTTCCTTTGCTCATGAATCTGAAACAGTGAATCTCAGTAATCTTAGCGGTGTGTGACTTCTTTTTTCTTTTTGATCAGTTGTGCTTGTGTTCAAGTACATGCATTTAGGTGGGAGGGCGAACTATTGCCTCCTCCTGTGACTAGCAGATTTTCTGAGAACTGACAGATGCATAATGATGCCAAAGAAGTATAGGGATATTGGAAGTAATCGTAACGTAATTGCAATCGTAATGTAATTGCCAGTAGGCAAAAAAAAGGTGTCCCACACTCGCCATAATGGTAACAGGCAGCGCTGACTGACTCTTCCATGCATAAATGCACATATATACCGTACAAAATGGAAGAGGGATAGCCGCCATGGTAGCTCAGTTGATAGAGCATCGGACGTGTTATTCGAAGTTCGCAGGCTCGGTCCCTGTACAGGGCAGGTTATCTTTTTTCCTTCCACTTTTCTTTCTTCACAATTACAACACTTCTATTCTTCTTGAAGATGTTCTGGGGTAAAAAAGGTAACCTATAATCTGAAGAGGCAAACAGAATGTGCCAGTGTACGAGTTAGCTCTTGTAGTGGTTACAAGTAAGATATGTTTTGAAGAATAAATCATTCTGCCACTTGCCTAAAGAATGGCTACAGGACATGGCGCTGGATGCACTTTGTTATTTTTGAATCAAGCTATCTTATATTCTATTTTTATAAATTACATGGGATACACATGACGGTATCACACACTTTAGCGCCACAAAGATTATGCAGCGAACAATGTTATAAATGCGAAATTGCATAAGGATAAGGTTAAAACTGCACCCTCAACGAGAATGTACAGAAAGCACAGGGTGCAGGCGTCATTCCTTCTGCCCGTGCTTTTCAAGTGCGAGCTGTTTTCACCTCGTTCTGACCAACTAACTAAATTGAGATGCGTTGTTATATTGCAAGAGGATGCTGCACGGCAAACTAGGTTTGTCTCAAACTCTGTGTGTGTCTTTCAACCTATATATCCCGGTTCAAGAGTTCATGCAGACCAGATCGTGTAAAACAGGACAAGTGTAAAATGGACCGTGTAAATAAAATAAAATGGACCATGTAAATAAACAGGATCGTGTAAAATGTCGTTTTTGTGTGCAACTGTTGTTGTGGTTGTGCTGAATGACCTTTCTTTATATATACTACATAACAAACTTGCTCCTTTAGAGTCGAGTGCATATTCGGATCGATTGTAAATGTTTGCATATGCGAGGCCTTAAGTTTTATAAGAAATTCCTCAGTGTGCCACGAGGAAATGTGTGTTCAGCGAAAATTTGCATACCATTATATACAACTCTTAAAGCCTCGTCTACAACTTTGTGCAGGTTGACCTTGAGTAGAAAACGAGGAGCGGCAGCAGCCCCCAGAAAAGAGCAAGCACCTTCCAAGCTCCCGAAGCTCTCTTCGACAGGAACAGCAAGGTCACTGTGTGGCATTGAAAACCATTGCAAGGAGTGCCTTATCAGTACACTGTGCTGCTCTTTCATCGCAGAAGACGAAGTTGACCACTCCAGAGGAACTTCACGCTGTGTATTGTGAGTGCTTCAGTGGTTTTGTCCAGCCAGCAGTTAAGAAATCATGTGTCAGATTCAGCCAGGATGGCTAGAGGGAGTCGGGCATGCATGTTTGGACATTCGTCTAGCCAAGTTGTGCCAATTTTCGCACTGGTCCTGTTGGAGTTACTGCCACAATCACAGAAGCTACGTCATCTCTCTAAATGTACAGATGTGTCGGGGAAGATTAGCTGCATTAGGTTTTTATATAACTGACAGCTGCCAACATTCTTCATTATACAGGAGTTTTGTTCCTCACTTATGGGTCTAAAGCCCTCTACAGAAAAAATGCAACACGTCTACTTCCAGAAGACTCCAAGGCCCTACTTGTAGGTTTTTTCGGCTTGTATCATAAGCACCTCGTTTGGGGTACATGAACATTTTATAAACTTGTACCGCGAAAATTTTGGGTGGCTGGTCGTTTTGTCGTTATCTTGTTCCTCGCAGTATTCTTAAGCATGTTGTGCATTACGTTGTCAATCTGGTTCATGTGCATAAAAGACATTACGAAGTTTCAGGCTACAGTATAAAAAGCCTGGAAGCAAGCTATTAATAATTATTTAACAGAGTTGCTTAATCTGATACATGAGACATCACTAAACTTTCGTGCGTATTCATCAATGTAAGCTCGTCTTAGTGTTATCCAAAATGAAGATGTGAGTCGACAGATGAAAACATCTAGTGGGGTAATCAGGGTGAACAGTGGAAGTGCCTCAGACAGGCTGGCCGATGTTGTGATAGGAGGACCTATTTTTTTTGAAAGTCACCTTGTCAATCTTGGCGTGTTAGTTTAAATGGGGTCAGTAATGACACCATCTTTTGGTGTAGGAGTGTGGGCCTGTTGGAAATGTTTGTCTAAAAAAAACCTATAACGCAGAAGAGTGCAGCCCTTGCTTCTTTTCAAGTTAGGTTGCGCTGATACAAAGTGTTCTCCTGTCGGAGGTGGGGGCTAAGAGAAGCAAAAAAAAGATAAATGATAGAAAAGAAGGGAAAAGAAGAAAGAAAAGGGGGATGCAAAGTAAAAGTAGTGCTAAACTGCTCCTACTTTGCATCCCCCCTTTTCTTATTTTTTTCCTTGTTTTCTTTTTTCACCTTTTTTGTTACATTTGCATTGTCCCATCTAGTGCATGAATCAATGACACATGGCTTTTCTATAGCAAAGATGCCTATGTGGTGTTGGATTTAACAGTGCATTGTACTTCATTCAGTTAATTACAGACTGATCAGTCTTGCAATAAGTGCTTCCTGTCTACCACCACGCATGTTCAAATGAAAAGTTTGTGCTTGGCTCTTAGTATGCTGGTATATAGCTTGTGTCTTGGACTACTCAAAATGAATGCTATTTTGCTGCTGTTTATGGTAATGAATTTATCCAACATGAAAATATCTTGCCTTGCGAACTCTGTCAGACCTGCCTTTCTTTTTCTTTCCTATGCAGGCATTGTATGTGAGGGAGGCAGTAACAGAGAGGTGATAGCTTGAGCTTCGGAAGAATAAATGCTGGCAGTGAAGCAATTACACATCAAACATCCCAGCCATTTTGTCAACCGTCCTAAATGTGTTTTGAAAAAAAATATTGTGCTCGTTTACTGTATTGAAAACAGCAAAATGCTAAAATATATCGCAGAGAACAAAATATTAGGCCACGTTGGTGCCTTCTGGACTTCCCAGGATGTTGTCTGGGTGTTGTTTGTAAAAAGTAAAAAGTGTTTAAAAAATACAGCCGCTTCTACACCAAATTCGGTCTAGGTATTTAGTAAAGGTGATTGTGTGTAGTGCATGAAGGTCAGTAATATTAGTGCAATTTTTTTGCCACATCAAAAGCAAGGAAGCAGTTCTCTTTATATGGCAAGTTATATGATTACACTTTGTCTTAAAGTAGAAATGAATTTTTGAAGTTTTCTTATGATGGCTGTTTGCTGCATTTGATATACGACAGCTTCCGTTCCCAAGTTCCCCATGGCCCTCAATAGGAGACTTCAAAAATCATTTTCCTCATTTACACAAAAATTGTAATGATAACACTTGCCATATAACAAGAACTGTTTATTTGCTTTCAACTTACACATAAAAGTAATTTTCAATTAGACAAACACACAGCTCAAGTTGCATCTCAATGTGGACAAAAACGATTATATAGTGATATTTGTAATCTGGACCTATCATTACTTTTTTGTGAAATATAACTTCTGTGCAGTGAGTATTTGTGACTCAAATATTCATACAAAGTGCAGTATTGCCATACAGGAAATGCAAACGATAAACAGTTTGGCTGAATTCTTCAAAGCCTATGTAGTGGAAAAATTGCACTAATGTTACTCGGCTTCAAATACTTTAAGAAGCACCTTTACTTAATATGTAGATCAAATTTGATATGGCAAGAAAAAGCGGTACTTTGAAATTTTTCTCACAAATAACACCCGCACGACATTCTGCGAAATTCTGAAGGTACCCACGTGACCACTACTTTTTCTCTTCAAAAAATTTCTGCAAATAACTATTTTCAGAAGAGTAAATTACCATCATTTTTTAAACTATACATCTGTGATGGTCGCCAGGCAGTATGGTTTGTATGTTTGGTGTAGAATAGCCCAGTGTGAAAAACAACAAATGTCTGAGCATCCTTTGACGCTCGGGCAATTTCTAAAGCATTTGTTTGTTAGCAGCAATTCAGGTAAGCCCTTGCCTTTATGCTTAGGCCCAGAAACAAAACACAAGCAACCAAAGTAGTCCTAAGAGTCATGCAGTCTCGCTGTTCCAAGGCTTGTGGAGTCTAATTTAGTGCAAGCTTCACCATTTTTTAAAATTTTAGATTCAACCAACAGGTTTTGGAGGCCCAGTGCATTTTCAGCTAACTTGTTTTACACCAGTTACTTAGATAGAAAGCGGAAAGTAGAGGTAAAAATAACATTTAAAGGCATTGTAGGTAATAAGAAAAAGGACTGCTTTCTTTTTTGTGTGGTGCTTTGCCTGAACGCTGTGCTTTTTGTGGTATAGTTCATTGTCTAGTGAACATAGGCCTTAAAAACTAACATTAGGCATGTTGAGGTCGATTTCTTGGTTATAGTCATAGTAGCCATATTAAAAGTATATGACTTCAAACTTGATTGTTCTTTTGAAGATTTTTTCTTGCATAATGATATTTCAGAGTCTTCGTCAATTTTGTTATAAGAAAACGTGATGTCATAATAGGGTCACTTTTTGTAGAGTCGTTCAGTTCTACCTTACCTTTTACATTCCTAACAGAGCAGTTATTTTCAATATCGGTATTTAAAATGGAATGAGCATGCTGTATGTAGTAAGGTGTAAGCACTTACAGATAGCACATGCACCCAACTTTTCTGTTGGAAGTTTATTTCTGTTATTCTTGATTTATATGTGGGGTTTCATGTCCGAAAACCACGATATGATTATGAGAGACGCCGTAATGGAGGGCACTGGAAACTTCGACCACTTGGGGTTCTTTAACGTACATCCAAATCTGAGCACACGTGCCTACAGCATTTCTGCCTCCATCGGAAATAGAGCCGGGATTTGATACTGCGACCTGCGGGCCAACAGCCGAATTTCTTTTACTCTTGCTCCCCTATATGTGTGCAGTTCGGTTATAGTTATCTAGCTTGCACAGATCTTCAATGGCATCTGCCTGGTCCTGCTTGCTTTCATGGTGATTTTAACCTTCATAAGTTGCATAGGTTTAACTCTCAAAATTGTTCAAGATGCCAATTTTGTGCACAAACTGTATAGTGTAAAGGCAGCAGATGTACTAGCACACACTATTAAATGTACATTGAGAGCTTTCACTTGCAGTTTCTAAAGTTTTACTGTGCAGGAAGCATTTAAATCATAATTTCATAATGACATAATAATCAATTATCTCTACCATTGAAAGTCGTTACAACCTATTTATTTTCACTGTGATAAGCATGCTGTTTTCTTTGATGTGGCAGAACTAATTTATACACTCATTCCTTCTATTATTCACATATGCATAACATGAAGGATTGTCTGCCTTGCATTTCCAGTTTCATTCTGTGTGTTATATTTCTTGTGCATGTAAACTATTGTGCTAACATGTGTCTCTGACATTATTTGTGCCAATTATTTTCATTTACAGGTGCCTATGAAGGACACATAGGTTCTATGGCTGTGACCTTCCAAATTTACAGTGGTGCCGGAGCCTCAAGCAGCATTTCGCCGATCTCCACAAGGCGTTCATGAGACAAACACAGCGCCACACTTTCACAGTGCTATGATTATTATTTATGTTTAAACATTTCGTTCTAAAATTGCTGTTACATTGTGTTTTGTGCCACCATCCTGTGGTTTAGGTGGAGCTCGTGAAATTACGGTGTAGTCACCTCACTTGTGTACCATCAACACTGCAATGTCACCATTCACAGCTGGAGCATACAGACAAATAAAAAAATATATTGATTGTAGCAGGGCTGGTGTGTATAATAATGCTTCTCTATTGATAATAATAACTTTATAAGTTCTTTAGGTCTTGCATAGAACACTGCATTAATGTGTTGCAATGTAACCACCATTTGTGATCGCTAGCATGTTAATTTAGTAGTTTTGTAATGTATTTTATTTGAAAGGTAATTTTGCTTCCGCTTCACGACAATTAGAAAGATGCCGATGATTCAATCCCTCATTAAGTAGCTTCTTAACACATTTGTTTCTTTCAAGCCTTTGTTTACTCATCAAGGCTGTTTTAGATAGCAAACATATTTCACCTTCATGCAACATATTGAGAATGAAATATTCATATATATTTCTACACAGTACTTGCTTTTGCAAACAACGTGAATGGCCAATTGCTTTTACTCGAGATCTAGGATGTCCAATTGATCTTTGCAAGATGCAGCAGATAGCTGCATGGTTTCTGCATTATGCTGAATTCCGTAAGCTGCTTATCGGGTAATTTAGCATGATATGGCACTTTCCGTAAGCTGCGGATATCCGCATCTTTCTGCACGATATGGCGCTTTCCGTGAGCTGCGGATGTTCGCATCTTTCCGCATGATGCGGCTTTCCATAGTCCAATAATTGCGTATGTACGGATCCGTATATGCGGAACGTTTCAGTAGGGTGCGTGCTGGTTCATGTGAGAATAGAGCTTTCTAAATCTAACTAGAGGGCACTTTGATGCTGCGATTGTTCTGCGAGCATGGCAATGATGGGTATCACTTAGATTTGCCCAGTCTTCGTGCTTGCGGGTCTCGCTCACACTTGTAGCTTTCTTGATTGCTGTGTTTTGGTGATGTTTCGAATGGAAGCGTGCATGGTTCTGAACTTTGTGAGCCGATTTAAATCGGTGAGCCTAAAAGGTTAAGGTAGTGAAGTGTAACTGCTTAACATTGTCCAATTTTCGTTTCGTGACAAAGAAGTTCCAAACCACGCGAAGCCAAGTGAAGCCAAAATTACGATTATTGGACCAATCTGTGTACTACCTGTCATTCCCATCTTCACTGAAGTGCTATGCATTGAAGCTACCGTTGACGCTAGCGAAAGAGTTCTCTTTATTATGATTATACGAAACTATAAGCATGTCTCAGATAACTGTATAGGCGCTCGACTACTTCCTGAAAGTTAACCGACGTTTGGCTCACGCATGCAGTGGTCTATCTACATGTCGAGCCTCACCTTTAGAGCTGTTTCTTTATTCATTCACCTGTGTTGTCTTGGCTTGTTTGTTGTGTCTGTATCAGGACTTCACCACCAACAATACTCAAGTAAAAGTGAAGAATAATCGTAATCTCCACTCGAAGCAGTCATTTGTTCCTTTCCGTGAGACCATGCACAATCTATCAATTCAATCGCACTTGCTCGCTAGCATAACGTCAATATTATTTGGCGTATTCCACATAGGTGAATGTTCTATGCAGACACAGGTACACGTCTGTGGCTTTCCGACGATAATTTTAACTTCCTGGCAAAATTCTGCGGAGTTCAACATCATTCCCAATTTAAGTGTCATACCCTAAATAGGAAAGAAAAACTTTTCAGTATTGATATGTGTAGTGTTCATAATAGCAGCAAAGAAAAAATCGACGCTTATCCACAGCAGAGTGACTGATAATGTGTGGGGCTAAGCGTCTGTCTGTATATTTCTCCATTTGTTTATCCGTCCATGCAAGCCTCCATGCGTCGAATCGCTTTCAAGAATGCAGACGTCGTGCGGGTAACACCGACGAGACGGGAGCCAAGAAAGCTGAGCGCAAGCGTATTCAACGCACCCACCGCTCTGCTTCATCCATGCCCCACCAACGATCTGCCACGTATCGTGACCATCCAGGAGACTGAGAGAGGCACTCTTTCTCCGCGTTTCCAGGCACAGCAGCTAATCGAAGAGCAGTGGTACAGAGCATATAGAATATCCTCACTCAACTCAAGTTTGTATGTACCTACGAGACAGCACCGTATATTATACTCTTCGGATGACACTGCCTTCTTTACTTTCTCGCTTTCTCTTCTCTAGGTTACACGCGACTCATGACAAGGTTAGACGAAGCGGAGCTTTGCCCCTAGAACAACCTGCCCCTACTCCCCGAAAAAAAACATGGTTAGAACGTAAACAACCTAGGACGACTCCCAAGCAGATATGATTGGCACAGATGGCCTGCAGTTTGCAAGTCGCAGCTCGTTCTTGTTCACCGACTAAGGTTAAGCCTTCTGTCATACTAAGAGACTGAACCTCACCTGGACGTCTACTGTCGATGCTGTTGAGAGGAGCATTGGCAGGAAAGGCCTCGAGTTCTTCGGGAGAAGCAGGTGCATAAATAGCGGCAGGTGGAAGAGGAGGAAGGGTGTAAACAGGAGGTGATTGAGGGTATGCTTCAGGGTAGAAGTAGTATTTGGGCATGTAGTAGTTTTGGCCCACCGGGGGAAGCGAGAAGTAGTTCTGGAAGCTGGTCTCATCTGCGAGAGGAAGCAATCAAAAAGTGCCTACACAGCAGGACCCCCTCCAACATGCGCCTCCCTCAGGACTCTCCTCATTCATTATTTTATTTAAGTACGTACATGCATGACAGCACTAATTATTTTTTTCATTTCAGGCTGATCTTCCTTTATGGGTGGCGCCAGGATGGAAGGGACAATCAATCAATCAATTAGGAACCTCAATTCCAAAAAATATATGGTTTGAATTCTTATTCACCCACAAACATCCTCTCTCTCATCATTTTCCTATTCATAAAGTTTACCAAAACAAATAACTGAACAATATTGGCAGATTCCACGTGCAGTGAGAATCGATGAAATGCGAAGCACGAATGAGAAATGTTGATATGTCACTTTAAAATTAGCACAACGTTACGAGCTGTAGGTAAATGATACCCTAAAGGACGTCCGTGTCATAATTATCATGTTTCAATGTGTTGTTTACCTTCGTCATCTATTCAACTGACGTGATACCAAGTTTAGTATATGTGGAGGTAGCGAAACTGTCACGAGCACGCTATGAGCGTAATAGGTTGTCGTGTTCGTAAATGACACGCGTGTCAGGATTATCATGTTTGCACTAGTCATGTATTTCCTCATCCGTTAACGTCATGTAACACCAAATTTGGTATATGTGGAGGTGGCAAAACTGCCGCGAGTGTGTTATGAAGGGCCCAATTCACTCCAGTGTAGCGTTGACGCGCGCGCACGCTGGGCGCAGCGACTCTACGCCTGAAAAACGCGAACATTCTAAGTCAGACGCCAGGCGCGACCAGCATCCGTCGGCGTAGCCTGACGGCAACAGAGCGAAACGCAACATGCTGCATTTTCCGCCGATGCGTTACAAAGACAACACTGCGTCTCCCTCTTTTTGTGACGGAGGGATGCAGGACGTGGTGAAACGTGCCTGCGTCAATGCAATGCAGTGCGGCGCACGACTGCGAGTATATGGCAGGACCAGTGGGACGCAACGAAATGAACGCCGGCGAGCACGCGCAGAACATCACGTCGAAATGTATGGCGGCTTCACTGTGGCATGTAGTCATGTTCTCACATGACATCCATCTCGTGATTGTCATGTTTGCACCAGTCAGATACCTTCGTAATCCATTGGCGTAACGTAATACCAAACTAGCTATATGGGAAGCTGGCAAAACGGCCGCGAGCGCATCATCAGTGTGAACTGTAGTGATGTTGTTATATGACACGCAACTTATGCTTATCATGTTTGCACCAGTATCATACCTTCGTTATCTTTTCACGCCCCGTAATACCAAATTTGGTATAAATGAAGCTTGCGAAACGGCCGCTAGCGCCTCATGAGCGTGGCATGTAGTCATTTTGTTACGTGACACGCAGGTCATGATTTTCAGGTTAGGTCTGTCGCTTGTGTTCGCCATGCACTCATGCCATACCATGCCAGTTTTGCCTCATGCCATGTGAACGAAACCACTGCAAAAGCTTTAGGACCATGAAATGTAAATCATTATAATCATGACATTAGTCTCATGATTTTCATATTACTAGTCATATATGTTCTTCATACAGTCATGTTATGTCACACCAAGTTTTCTGTTGATACCATTATCGAAACCGCCAGGAGAGCTAAAAGTCGTAGGCGGCTAGATAAATTGATAGATACGCTCAAGGTCGCCGAACTTTGCTAAAAAATGCTTCGCATTTGAAACAAATCATGCACACGGTCATAATACATACAAGCTCCCCAGTGCACCCGAACCAAGTCCCCAGTGCACCCGAACCACTTTTGAGCAGCGGCCGTAGGATTCGGACGTCTACTAAGAATCTGTTCTCTCCGCTACAGGCCGGTGCAGTCCAGGTGTCCCAGCCGAGCAGCTTTCTCCCGTGTGCAACCACGCTCGTGTCAACACGAGCCAACCTCCTGTGCCTCCCCTGTGCCTGACTGCGCCGGCGCTACGTGGCTACCAGAAGTGGCTCTCGGCGCCTGCGCTACGTGGCTACTGGAAGATCGACATCGACTCGCTATCATCGTCTTGTACGACCTTGAGCGACCTGTCATTCGCACGTGGAGCGCTACGGCGCGTGGTCACCCCTGCGCCTGCGCTGGCCTCATCGGAGGTTATATAAGGAAGTCCCCAGTGCACCCGAACCACTTTTGAGCAGCGGCCGTAGGATTTGGACGTCTACTAAGAATCTGTTCTCTCCGCTACAGGTTGGTTCTTGTACTATTACCCCCGCTCGTGTTGCATACTCACATACGGCTGCTGCTCATAAGTGTTGCCTTCTGGTTTTGCTTGCACACTATGCCTACTAACACCGAACTTGCTAAGAAAATCGAGCACCTTGAGTCCCTGCTTCATGCTAAACTTGACAATCTTGTTGATGATCTTGTGTCTAAAATATCGAAAAAATTAGAAGATCAGGGACTAGGCAATCTTTCTGCACTTGCCGATAGTGTTCGTTTCATCAATGACCAATATGATTCAGTGCGCAAATCTGTAGATGAGCTGGTGCAGTCAAACAAAACACTGAGGGCAGAAAATGACGAGTTAACCAAAAAGATTGCAGATATGGAGCAATACAGTAGGCTCAATAACATTGAAATCAAAGGTGTTCCATGTACACAAGGCGAGGACTGTGCTGTGATTTTGAAAACCATTGGACAAGTGATTGAATGTCCTATTTCATCGACAGATATTGATGCAGTTCATCGCGTCGCCAGTAAAACAGCTGATAAGTGCATCATCGCGCGCTTTTGTTCACGCGAGAAGAAAAACGAGTTCCTTCGCAAAGCGCGTAAGGCGCGACTGCGTGCTTCCCAGTTAGGACTATCCGGAAGTAATGACAATCCAGTCTTTGTCAATGAACATCTTACCATTGCCAATAAAAAGCTGTTTAGTAAAGCGCTTGTTCTAAAAAAGGAAAGGAAATGGCGGTTCCTCTGGACAGAGAATTGTCATATCAAGGCCCGCAAGACAGAGGACAGCAGGGTATTTTGGATTAATACGGAATCTGATCTCAACTTATTCACGTGACGTTGACAAATTCGGTTCGCTTTTCCCACCTCATAGCTTTCGTCGTGTATCATCATGTCATTGCTTCCTTTCGAGGAAACTAAATCCCTCCTTGCTAATTCTACTTGTTCATTGCTGCACATCAATGCGCGTAGTTTGCCAAAAAACTACGATAACATTATTGGATTCACTGACTTACTCTGTCATTCATTTTCATTTTTATGTATTACGGAAACATGGCTAGGATCTTGTGATGGCAATCTGTACGGATTTCGATCGTTTAACTCTGAATATTGTCACCGCGATTCGGGTCGCTACGGCGGATCGGCCATATTTATATCGCCCGAGATAAAGTACAAGCGCAGGAAAGACCTATCTTTGAATATTCCGAACTGTGAATCTGTATGGATCGAGGCTGCCCTCCCCTCCTCTGTTAATCTAAATAAAGTGATCATTGCATGCATTTACCGTTCTCCATCTTCATCTATTCCGCATTTTCTACATAATTTAGCTGCTGTACTCGACATTATCACCGCAGAAAATAAGCAAGTTGTTTTGGTTGGTGATATCAACATTAACCTAATGGATACAGATAACAGCACCACCATAGCATATAGTGATTGTTTTCTTGGCTTCGGGCTTGAATCCTTAATTTCATCCCCTACTCGATTTTCACCCACTGGAACAAGCACGCTCATTGACCACGTATTAAGCAATTTTTCGCCAACCCCTAGCGCAGGAGTCATTGACGTGTGCATCACTGATCATCATCCTGTCTTTGTAACTTTTGCCGTAAATCTACCTCGCCTTAACACGTGCCATTTCACGTCAACCTTCGATCAGGAAAACTATATCAAGGCAATTAAAGGCTCTGAGTGGTCTTCCATTAGCACCTTAGAAAATCCTGAAGAAGCACTAGGCAACTTCTGCTCCCTATTTCTTAAAGCTGTGCATGCAAACACTAAAACGGTTAAATGCAAGAAAGTATATAGGTTTCAACGTAATCCCTGGCTAACTCAAGGCTTGTTAACTAGTATGCGGAAAAAAGATAATCTCTACAGGAAAACAAAAAAACAGCCATTTAATGTGAATTTGAGACTTAGGTATAAAAATTATAGTAAGATGTTGAATAAACTGCTGAAAAAATCAAAACGACTTTATTACGAAAAAGAATTCTGTAAAGCAAGAAATGACCCAAAGAAAAAATGGAAACTTTTCAATGACTTCTTAAACAGACCTCAGGTTAGTAATGTCATTGATAAAATTAGGTATAAACAGCAAATCTGTACTGAGTCCTCTGACATAGCTGAGTCTTTTAGTGATTACTTTTATGAAGTATACATTGATAGGCCCAAAGTATCCTCGTACACCCTTACCCGCTGTATCCATTCATTCTTTCTATTTCCTGTTACCATTGACGAAGTCTATTCTACAATCCTGAGTCTAAAAAACTGTAGCGCTGGACTAGACAATGTATCGGCGTTTCATTTAAAACTTGCTGCTCCAGTCATCTCAGAAGTCCTAAGCAATATAATTAATGTCATTTTCAAACAAGGTAAATTTCCGAGCTCACTGAAAAAAGCCAAGTTAATCCCAGTATACAAAAAAGGTGATACGACAGATGTCCGTAACTACCGCCCTATTTCTATTTTGTCTTCCATCAGCAAACTTATTGAAAAATTATTTGTGAAACGTATTAATAAGTACCTCAATAAATTTAGTCTGCTAAAGCCTTGTCAATTTGGTTTCCGGGCTGGTAGTTCTACGAATTTAGCATTGCTATCATTAACCGATTTCTTGAAAACGTCCATCGACAACGGTAATTTCACAGGGTCTGTATTTCTTGATTTCACGAAAGCCTTTGATACTATTAGTCATAATATTTTATTTAGCAAATTAGAGTCCTTGGGTATCACTGGCCCATCCTTGACCTTCATAAAAAACTACCTTCTTGATCGTGAACAATCAGTCTGCATTGGGGGCGTTTATTCTAATGTTAAAATAATTAATCAAGGGGTCCCACAGGGTTCTATTCTTGGACCCTTACTGTTTTGTATCTATATTAATGATTTGCCTGACTGCCTTGGAGATTCTAAAGTTATTCTTTACGCTGATGATACAACCATTTCCATCTCGCATCAATCATTACCTACTCTGATCAATATGTTGAACAAGGAACTGACTAATGTCGTTGAATGGTGTCGCTTAAACAACTTAATTTTAAACCCGCTCGAAACTCAATTCATGGTTTTTAAAACATCACAAAAATGCTACCTTTCATTCCACAAGTGTTCATTGACAATCATTTCATTCCTGCGTCTAACTGTGTGTGTTTTCTGGGCATAAAATTGGACCCTCATTTAAAGTTCACCAATCATATTCTTTACGTTAAACAAAAAACAGCATTTGGTATAAGATCACTCATCAAATCTCGTCCTTTTTTTTCACTTGAAGCCTTATTGTCTTTATACTTTGCCTTCATACATAGTCACATCACCTATGGCATTACATCATGGGGAAATACATATAACATTCATATTTCGTCTGTACAGCACATTCAGAATCAGGCCATGCGCATTATTACCAACAGTTCATCTTATTCTAATGCTACCCCACTCTTTCAGGCTAACTGTATTCTTACTGTGTCTGGCTTATTTAAATTTCACTTAATCACATTGTTATATAAACAACTTAACAAACAGCTTGTGTTTGATTTAATCGATGCTAGTTTACTCACTAACACCAATAGCACTAGATTCGCCCAGAGTCACAACTTCCTTTTACCTAAATGTAACACCAATTATGGCAAAATGACGTCCGCCTTCGCGGTCATCAAATTGTGGAATAACCTGCCCTATACACTAAAATCATCATAATCTTTTCATGCACTCAAACGTGATCTTAAAAACTTCATCTTGCATAACTAGGTTGACAACGATGATTACTAAACGATTCTTGGTATCCGGGCATGAAATGGGAAAGTCTTTGCAAATTTACGTTATTGCTTTTTGGCGTGATTATGTTTTACTTATATAATCTTATTAATATTGTTCTTGTGTCGCATTCTGACTGCCTGTTTTGTTTACTTGATGTTATTTTATGTAAGTTCACTGTTTATTTTTCTTTGTGTTGCGTATTTTACGTGCTGTTTTAATTAATCATTTTATTGTTATATTTAACCGAGGGTCCCCCTGCAGTCGCTTGACTTTGGGACCCTCGTCTGCATACTACTTTCTACGAATTTTGTATTTTGAATGATTGAATAAACTGAACTGAACTGAACTGAAGCTCGCGTTGATCACCCCAATAAAGTTGCGATCCGATCTTGTCCAACTAAATGTTTTTGTGACTCATTCATGCCCAGAACTTGTGCTAGTTCAAATGACCATCCCCGTTCCATCGTTGACACACGTTATAATCAAGAAGAGGAAGTACTTCGGCGCACAGGCAGCAGCAGAGGTGAAGCCACCGCTGGCACCCTGAACGACGCGATAGAGAAAGAAACAGCTTTGTTCAAACATAGAGAGTGAAACAAGTTTATTGACACCATGGACATCACTTGAAGACGTAGTCGACACTCTGGACCACGAACAAATTGGCGGAAATGTTCTTTCAACTGCAAACGGCGTTCCACGAACATCAAACTGGCATCCTCGCAGACTACCAGTAAATGGAGCCTGAATAGCGTCCGTGTCAAACTCTCATCCTCTCCGAATATCAAGAAACGGAGGCTTGATGGCAATCTTGCCGAACTCTGGTCCTCTCCGAATATTAAGAAAATCAGCCTTGATCGCGTCTTTGTGGGCGTCACTCCTCCTTATGTGGTCGGTACTCTGGTTGCTACCACCGAACAGATCTGTGGAGTTGGTCCAGGGCGCGAGGTTTCGGAATTGCGTTTCAGCATGGCGAAGTTGCTGAACGAGTAGCCCAGGGCACAGGCACAGCCCAGGATGGCTACACCAAGTACGGCCACGATCGCGTAGAGGTCATGGCGGTTGACAAAGACGACCGGAATGCTTACCCGCGTCTCCAGCTCCGACTCCTTAGTGGCCGCTCTTGGCCACGCCCAGCTAGGCAAGTGGCGCTGCGAAGCCCTGGACGGCCCCGCATTGAGTGGGAAAGGCGCCAGGAGCTGCAGAAGCCGTTCTCGCCGTCGTCCCGCAGTCGGATGCCTCGTCATCGTTCTGGCTCCTCCAGTCCTCCTTCTCTTTCTGTTCTTTTCGCTGATCTTATCCAATGCTTAGGATTGGCCAAGTTTGTTTGTTTGTTTGTTTCCCTGGGATGATGGCTCATATCCACTCTGGAAGATTGGCCAAGAAATGTAGTGCAGTTTTTCTGTGATCATTTTAACTATGTGTAATGAGTTTGTATTATAATAAGAGTAATGTAAGGAAAACAACATAAAACGAGCAAACGAGAAAAAACTAGAAAAATCAAGTTGAGCAATTTTGAGATTTGAGGTGTTATGATTACCACTTAGCTGCGTTTACTTCACTTCGCCCTGGGGAGTAATAAATGAAAATTTTTTTGATAGATCACAAAGGTAGACGCTTTGTTGCCTGAATATAATCGCAAACGGCATTAGAGCATTCCTGTGACAATGTCCTGAAATTGAGGCACCAAAGCTTAGCGCAGTTTCCACCGTCAATCTAACGCCTATTTTCAGCAATGGAATAACTAGTAACCTTTTTAAAAGTATAGCATAGCGGCGGCAATACAAAAAATAATGTTCTAGTGATTCCATTTCTCTGCAGAATGCGCAGAGGGGTGATGTTGTTTGACCAGCTCTATGTAGATACAGGTTTAGTGGGGGGACACGCCATCGAAATTTGGTAATTCAAACTCAGAGCTTTCTGGACTGACTCCGGTTGAATTGCCATGGAAACTTGAGGTGGGTATATTCTGTCCATGTAGTTACTTTTGCTATCGTATCAGTGGAGATTGGCGATTTTTGATATCTTATCGCCGTAATATATTCAACATCTGGCAGTATGAATAAAACTGGCCCATCAAGTGTGGCTCGTGCTAAGGAATCGGCGAATTCATTTATTCTTAATCCCCAGTGTCCCGGAACCCATAGTAACTTCAGGAGTCTGAACTGCGGGAGTACTAATGTTTTGAATGCGCTTAGAATTCGAGAGCTCTCTGAAACTGTCAGAGCTGCAAAAACTGAAAGGGAATCCGTCATTATGACTGCCTTGTTTTGATTTGATGGAAGTTTTCGAAGAGCTAAAATATTCGCCACGAGCTCCACTTCAAAACCTGGAGTAAAATCATGCACTCTCAATGAAAAGGACCAGTCAAGCAAGGCAAAGGCAATGCGTACTCCTGCCTTTCGATTATTTACGGAAGCATCTAGGAATATTATATTTTTAGTTTGTGCAAGCTCCAAGTAATCTATTATGTTATTTTAAAATTTGAGAGATTGTAACTTGTCGTTTGGGGGTTATATATCATCATACTCAATTATAACATGACAATTCGAGTCATTAGTCTCAACTACATTTCTAATGTTCACATTTATACTTTGCAGATTCTTTTGTACAAACATTATCTGAAGTGTGTGAAGCCGTGGCCAATGAGCAAGAAAGAAGGCGTCTGTGTTTGCGATAAAAGCATATTGAGGTCTTTTTGCCGGTAAGCTATAAAATTTTAAAAATGCTTGTACGGTCTAAAGTCGAAATCGACAAAGTAGTGTAGGCAGGCGCGCTTCCTGGTACAGTACGTTGATAGCCACAAACCTAGGGAGTCCCAGACACATCCGCAGCGCTTCTCGCTCGAAGACAACAAGAGGTTTCGTTTTATAAGCAGGGCCACCCGAGAATAATATGCAGCCGAATTCCATGATGGGGCGCATATACATCTTGTACAACGTTATCACGGTGTTCCTCCGTAACCCATATTTCCGGTTATTTAGCTTGCGCAGTGAGCCTGAAGCCCTCTGTGCTTTGGTAGTTATATACTCTATGTGTGGACTCCAGTTAAGTTTGTCATTATAAATGATTCCCAAATATTCTATAGAGTCTACTTGCTGGATCGGTTCCTGTTTATATAAAATTGAAATTGAAATTGGTTCTGTAAGCGGAAACACCAACTGCGCACTTTTGTTGACATTCAACGATAACGAAATCGCCTGCAACCAAATTTCTAACATGTTAATATATTTTTGTATTTTAAGTTGTATTGAGTAATCACCACAGTCAGCAGCAATGAATGCGATTTCATTAGCATAAATGTAGACAGTAACTTCTTGATCTCTTGAAATTGTTCTCATTAAAGCATTAAGTAACACTGGAGATAAGACTGCTCCTTGGGGAACTCCGCGCGTTTATTTGAATCTAGATGAGGAACATCCATCCTTGACGCAGTAGAATTCTTTTGAATTTACAAATTCTGCCTCCCACTCAATAAAATATTATGGGAAACTCAATCTCGTTAGCGTACTTAACATTATGAAGTGCTCCACACTGCCATACGCCTTGGCTCTATCAAGCGTTACTAAAGCAGTGTATTGCCTTCTTTTTCGCGCGAGCTGTATTTGTCTCTCTAAATCAGCATGGGCACACCAAAAAGAGAAACCACTACGACAGGTGATTTGGTTCGGTTTTCTTACTAAATTGTCTGCCATCCAAATACTTACTCGGCTATGTAGGACCCTCTCTACTAGTTTGACCATGTTAGATGTTATAGAGATTCGTCTGTAATTATCGACTGTTAATCCTGCACCCAGATGTTTTAGTATAGGAATCACCTTTGAAATCCTCCAACCCTGCGCACCCATGAGTATTTTAAGGAGTAGTGAATAACATTGGCGACGTCTCTAGGCGATAAATTGAACAGAACTTTAATCATGGGTACTGGAATTCCATCTGGGCCAGGAGACGCACAGGGTAAATGTTTAACCACGTTGGATACTTCAGTCTGTGTCACTTCGTCAAAGTCAGACTTTGTCGTAGACTTGTGCCAGTTGTTTGGCACTATTGAAGTAAATCTGCTTTCCAGACGTTTACCGATTGCCTCTAAGGTAATGGTCATTTCTCGCGCCGATAGATTATCACGAGCTGCATTAACTGGTGATGGCAAGATTTTCCGAGCTCTCATATATCGGAACACTGTTTTCATATGTTTCGGCTTCGACAGGTATTCATAATGTCTTCTGTCATATTCTTGTTTAGCTTGAGCTACCGTTCTCTTAAAGCCCGCTGCAATGAATTTATAATCGGCCCAGTTTTGGGGGGATGGATTATCTAAAAACTTCTTCTAAGCTACCGTCTGTCGTCGGTGCTCTCTGGTACATTCATCATTTTACCAACGGCTACATACCCTTTTTGTGGATTCAACAGAAAATTCGGCTCTTTTGTAGGATACTTTAATGACTGCAGTTATCTTCAGTGCTTTTGTATCATCGCTCTTTTCCGAGTGAAAAGCCAATGCTGACTTCAGATCATTTTTAAATTTAGTGTAATTTACAAATACTCTTACATTTGAACAGGGTGTAACAATCGGGCAGAAAATTTCAAAACTTATCGGTAAGTGGTTACTGTTGGTGCCACAGTCCAGCGCTTTCCAAGAAGAAGTAGTAATGGCCGAATCGACAAAAGTAAATCTAAGGCCGACCTGGAGTGAGTACGAATAAATGTGGGGGTTCTGACGTTGAGGCACTTCAGGTCATTAGCCATTGTACACTACCTCAAGCGTTTCTCACTCAGATAAGTTCTAAAACTGACACTCGTGTGGTGGGAATTAAAGTCTTCAACTAAAACTTTGTCTTTGCACCACGACTTTGAAGCTAGATTCAAAATTTGTGTGTCTTGAACTCCATTCGGAAATTACATATTAACTAAAGTGAAAGGAGTGCAGTTGGGTAATGTAATGTCTACTGCCAAAACTTCGCATTGTGGCGACATATATTTGTATGAGAATTTCACTTTTGTACTACTTTTATTATTAATAAAGAAAGCTAGACCACCACCTCTCGATTGACGGTCTAGTCGAAAAGACCGAAGTTGTTTAACTGGAATAAATGATGTACAGATAGCCATGTCTCCTGTAATGCTATAATATCAGGAGCCAATTTAGAAGACAAGTATACCAAATCCGTAGATGCAGAATAAATTGATCGGCAATTCCAATGAAGAATTCCAAGCGACTCTATGGTTTTGAAAGAGCTCCGTCCGCTATAGCTTTCTCTAGAATGCTTTCTTTCAAGAAATCTTTTTTTGAAAGGCTTTCCTTTTCCTTCAGATACTTTTTGTTATTTGTTTGTTTTTGTGAGTTAGTTTTCCATGACATGGGGGATTTAGATCGCTTCAGAAACCTAGGGTTCAAATTCATGTCATCTGAATCTATCGTATATGCAGCTTTGTCCTCACTTAGACTTTGTATATCTACTGCATAGGGGGACGCAGATGGAGAATATGATCTTGCGCTTTCATATTCCTCCTTTTGGCGGTGGACGCCTATTGCAGAGGCTCCTGCAGATGCATAATACGGTGGCGCAGTTTCAGATTCACCGTCAGCTATTGGTCGTGAACTCTCAACATGTTGGGATACTAGGCATGACTCTCCCGTTGTACCAAATATGCGAGTCATCTGGTTAGCCAAAATTTGAGATAGAGAATCGCAAAGGTTAGAAGCCAGTCATTCCATGGCTTTTTCTAGAACCTTGTCTACGACCTCCGCGATATTCAGGGATATCGACTTATTTATTTCCGAGATATGTAGTGCTGCAACACTGGCATACCCCTGAGTTTTGGCCTGTATTTCCTCTATGACGTCTCGTCGAGAACAGCGCCTACGCCCTATTTTTCAAGAATTTGCATTTCTCGAGCCTTAGCTGAGCAATCAGGACTATCTGCACAGTGTTGTTCGTTGCAGAGACAACATTTCTCTTCTTTAGCTTTGCAGTCATTTGTTTTGTGGTTCTCACCACACACCAGGCATCTGAGTTCTGACCTGTATCTGAGTTCTGACCTGGCCAAGTGTTAGGTGAATTTCTTCTTTTAAAGTGTTCGAAATACTTCTCGTATGAGCCAGGAATAGCTAATACACCAACCTAATTACGGAATATTAGTATTTAAATGTATAAGGAATGGAAAATTTAGCTCAACATTCTTTTAGTCTGACAGATAAAACTCCTCTTTGGCGTAGTAAACATCCCTGTGACATAAGCCCAGACTAGAGGGGCTCGTCGTCTCCTTCATTTTTGGACAGATAGCTCGGTTGGCTAGACTCGAAATCGGGCAGCCCACTGCACCAGATAGTTCGGTAATGGACATGAAGAAGTTGACGAAACAGTAAGAAGTACATTCGGAACAACTAATTACGGGAGAAAAGATGAATTTATTGCTAAGTTTATCAAAACCCAGCATACTTTTCAAAAAAGATTAGTCGTCTTCATTTAGGAGCGAAGCTTCTGGCGCCGTGGGTGTACGCCCCCGTTTGTAGTTGCAGCCATCTCTCGTTTCGTCCTTAGAATATCCGCTTGATGGCGTTACTTGTATATGATGAATGTATGATGAAAAGAAGCGAGATGGCGGTAATTGGAGTCTTTACAAGGCTTACAGGACAGACAGACAGACAGGCAGACAGACAGACAGACAGACAGACAGACAGACAGACAGAGGCACAGACGGATGCACAGACTCGCGGACGAAAGCATGAAAAAAGAGACGAACTGACGGACCCCCCTCATCAATATTCACTCCGTGGTTATGTTGACCTCTTTTATTTATTGAAACTAATTGAATTGTAAAGATATCAATAATAGGCAACTTCATTACACAGTCTTTATTGCTGTTTCCTTTTTCTTATGAGTTAATTTAACAAGTGTTTTCAAAAACATCTCTTGGTCAACATTTTGACATCACGAAAAAATCATTTATTATAGGAAGGCGTCACTCATTTCAGGCTGATCTCCCTTTATGGGTGGCGCCAGGATGAAAGGGACAATCAATCAATCAATTAGGAACCTGAATTCCAAAAAAATATATGGTTTGAATTCCTATTCACCCATAAACCTCATCTCTCTCATCATTTTCTTTTTCATAAAGTTTACCAAAACAAATATCTGAACAATATTGGCAGATCCCACGTGCAGTGAGAATCGATGAAGTGCGAAGCACGAATGAGAAATGTTGATATGTCTCTTTAAAATGAGCTCAACGTTACGAGCCGTAGGTAAATGATGCCGTAGAGGACGTCCGTGTCATGATTATCATTTCCAATGTGTTGTTTACCTTCGTCATCTATTCAAGTGACGTGATACCAAGTTTAGTATATGTGGAGGTAGCGAAACTGTCACGAGCATGCTATAAGCGTAATAGGTTGTCATGTTCGTAAATGACACGCGTATCAGGATTATCATGTTTGCACCAGTCATGTATTTTTTTCATCCGTTAACGTCATGTAACATTAAATTTGGTATATGTGGAGCTGGCAAAACTGTCGCGAGTGCGTCATGAGGGCCCATTTCACTCCAGTGTAGCGTTGACGCGCACACGCTGGGCGCAGCGACGCTACGCTTGAAAAACGCGAACATTCTAAGTCAGACGCCAGGCGCGACCAGCATTCGTCGGCGCAGCCCGACGGCAACAGAGCGAAACGCAACATGCTGTATTTTCCGTCGATGCGTTACAAAGACAACACTGCGTCTCCCTCATTCTGTGACGGAGGGATGCAGGACGTAGTCAAGCGTGCCTGCGCCAATGCAACGCAGTGCGGCGCGCGACTGTGAGTATATGGCAGGACCAGTGGGACGCAACGAAATGAACGCCGGCGAGCACGCGCACCACATCACGTCGAAATGTATGGCGGCTTCAGTGTGGCATGTAGTCATGTTCTCACATGACATGCATCTCGTGATTATCATGTTTGCACCAGACACATACCTTCGTCATCCATTGGCGTCACGTAATACCAAATTAGCTATATGTGAAGCTAGCAAAACGGTCGCGAGCACATCATCAGTGTGACATGTAGTGATGTTGTTACATGACACGCACCTTATGCTTATCTTGTTTGCACCAGTATCATACCTTCGCCATCTTTTCACGCCCCGTAATACCGAATTTGATATAAGGGAAGCTAGCGAAACGGCCGCTAGCGCATCATGAGCGTGGCATGTATTCTTTTTGTTACATGACGCGCATGTCATGATTTTCATGTTAGAGTCTGTCGCTTGTGTTCGCCATGCACTCATGCCATACCATACCAGTTTTGCGTCATGCCATGTGATCGAAACCACCGCAAAAGCTTTATGACCATGAAATGTAAATCATTATATTCATGACAAGTCTCATGATTTTCATGTTATTACAAGTCATGTATGTTCTTCATACAGTCATGCTATGTCACACCAAGTTTTGTATTGATACCATTATCGAAAGTGCCAGGAGAGCTAAAAGTCGTAGGCGGCTAGATAGGTTGATATATACGTTCAAAGTCACCCAACTTCGCTAAGAAATTGTTGAGGGTACGGCTTGCGTATGCGACTACGCATTCCTTGAATCCCTATTGGCGCTGTGCGAGCACGGCGCCAAGTCCAACACCACTGGAATCAGTGTGTACCTCAGTCGGAGCAGTCGGGTCAAAGTGACACAAGACTAGCGGCGAGGTTAACATGCGGCGCAACTTTTCGAAAGCATCGTCACAGGCGGTTGACCAAGCGTAACTTTCCAGGTAACTGCGCAGAAGATCACTCAAGAGGGCGGTGATCATCGGAAAATTTCATATAAAGTGGCGGAAATAAAAGCAGAGGCCAATAAAGTTTCGCAGATTCATCAGAGACGCTGGTTTAGGGAACTCTGCAACTGCCCGAAGCTTGGTGGTGTCAGGAAGAATAGCGTCTTTAGAGACAACATGATCGAGGATAGTGAGCTGACATGCGCCGAAGCGGGATTTCTTCAGGTTGAGCTGAAGGCCGGCGTCAGTTAGGCACTGCAGTACTTCATCGAGCCTGCGGAGATGCGTTGGAAAATCTGGTGCAGTTATAACAACATCATCTAAGTAGCACAGGCATGCTTTCCACTTCCGGCCACGCAAAAGATTATCCATAATCGGCTCGAATGTTGCAAGCGCGTTGCAAAGACCAAAAAGCATGACACGTAATTCGTAAAGGCCATCATGTGTGACGAAGGCCGTCTTAGGCTGATCTTCAGGTGCCAGAGGGACTCGCCAGTAGCCACTCCGTAGGTCAATAGAAAAAAAGTACTCCGCACCTTGGAGACAGTCAAGGGCGTCGTCGATTCTCGGTAAGGGGTAAACGTCCTTTCGAGTTATTTTGTTAAGACGACGGTAGTCAACACAGAAAAGAATTGACCCGTCCTTCATCTTAACGAGAACGACTGGAGATGCCCAGGGGCTATTCGAAGGCTGGATGACGCCAGCTTAAGCATGTCAGCTACTTGGTCATCGATAACCTGGTGCTCGGCTGCAGACACACGATATGGCCTTTGACGCAATGGCGCATTGCTACCCGTATTGATGCGGTGAGACACAGCGGACCTGAAGCCGAGGGGTGTATGCTGACAGTCAAAGGAAGAACGGAACCTCTACAGCACTGGTAAAAGCTGAGCACGTTGCGAAATTGTTAACGTGTTGGCAATGGAGCTGTTCAGCTAGTAGTCTGCAGTGAAGAGGCACAGGTAACTCGGGCGACTTCGTGTTTGGCGGAAGGACGAGTCGGCATATCGACAATTGCAGAAGGGTCGAGACTGTAAATCCACCCGACGCACTCACCACGAAGTAGTATTACAGGACATGACAAGAGTTTCGAGATGAGCAGTCTGCTGACGCCGTCAAGAAGTTCTAGAAGGGCATAAGGTAGCGCGAACACTCGCGGCGAACTAAAAGGGCAGATGTCGTGAAAAGGGCACTCGACTCGGCGAGTGATTTGCGAGACACCATGGTAAGGTCAAAAAAGTGTGGCGGTATAATGACGTCTTCAGCAACAAATAATTTGTCCTCAGTTTTAAGAGCATCATTTAATGGAGCATTCCCAAACACTTCAAGTTCCACCTCAGCGCGAGAGCAGTCAATGACGGCCTTGTTAGCGGAGAGAAAGTCCCAGTCCAAAATGAGGTCATGGGAGCTGGAATCGAACACTAGTAATTTGACGACATAGATGAGGCCATCAATCGCAGTGCGAGCAGTACAGGTGGTGGCCGGCCTGACGTGCTTGGCGCTGGCTGTACGAAGTGATATTTTTGCTATTGGCGTCATAACTTTTTTGAGGAAGTGGCAGAGTCTGGCACTATTCACTGAATCTGCGGCACCAGTGTCGACAAGAGCGAGTGCCGCGACGCCTTCCACATATACGTCGAGAAAAGTCTTTGGGGAAGAGAGAGGCCTTAGTCTTTTCGCAGGCGACGCAGTTCCTGCCTCTGGAACTGCGGCAATCAGTTTTCCAGCTCCGGCGATGTAGGACGACAACGCATCGGTGATGGCGAGCGGCATCGAGGCGATGGTGAGCAGCGGTTAACGGGAGGGCGGTAGTCGGCGTACGATGACATCTGGTCAGGGGGTTGAGAGCCTGTGAACAAAGGGCGCGGTGGCACATACGGGGCAGGTTCGACGTTCTAGTGGTAGACAGGAACGCGTCGACGGCAGTATTGCGCTATGTGGCCAGGTAGGCCACAGGCAAAGCATATTGGCCGATTGTCGAGTGTACGCCATTGTCCGTTACTCTGAAGGGAGCTTGGCTGAGCGAACCGAGAAGTAGGTCGCGGTGCCACCGCTGATGGCAGTAACGTAAAAGTTTGAAGAGGTGGTCTAGTGGCCACTTAAGCATAGCTTAGAGGTGCATTTACCTCGGCAAAGGCAACAGGGGTGCGCAACGGTGAAGTGTCATGGGCAGATGGCAGAGCCGCGGAAACTTGCTCCTGGATGGCCTGGCGAATGTTTGCTGGCAGAGGTGACGGTAGTGGCCGACTGTTGATAGCAGCGATAGCTGACGAGCGACTTCATAACGATAAACTACTTGATCATCGAAAGCAGGGTATCATGGCCAGAGGTGGTGTTTAGGCTTGAGAGTGTGTCATCCGCGACATTAGGGCGTCGCGTGAGAACCCGCTGCCGTCGAAGCTCGTCGAAACTCTGACAAAGCTCGATGAGCAGCATTTGAAAGGCGTCGTCGGAAATGCCTTTGATGATATGTCGTACCTTGTCAGTTTCCGCCATGGTAGGGTCGACAAGCCGGCAGAGATCGAGGATGTCCTCGATGTAGCTAGTGAATGTCCCACCAGTTTATTGGGACCGGCTTCGTAGACGTTGTTCTGCACGAAATTTGTGAACACTAGAGCGTCAACAAACATATGCAATGCAGGCTTTGAAGGTCGTCCAAATGGAGATATCCGCCTCAGGGTTTCTGTACCATAGCTTGGCAACATCCGTTAAATAAAACATCATGGTACCAAACTTCGCGGAATCGTCCCAATCGCTAGTAGCATTGGCTCGTTCTTAAGATTCCAGCCAATCCTCAACGTCTTTCTCGTCGGTGCCACTAAAGATGTCTGGTTGGTGCCGCGGGAAGATGTCTGCAAGAGCTGGGCACCGGGACAGCCCTTGCGTGGCAAAGCCTGTGGGGTTGTGAAGACACCGTCGTCAGGCATGGTGAACAGCAGCTTTTGGCTACGCAGTTCCAGAACTGGGAAAGACGACAGCACTTTCCACCAAAATATGATGTAAACGCAAGATCAAAAGTGGTAGTAGCGTCAGTACAGAAGCAGTAAGAGCAGGCCCAGTATACGGGCAGCATCGCAGCAGCAACCAGACAGCCGTAGCTCACGCCTCGCGCCAACGTGTCAACGTGTCGATGTCGCTGCAGTAGTGTGCATTCTTCTTCACTAATATATATATATATATATATATATATATATATATATATATATATATATATATATATACTGATTGCCCGAACGCACAAGAGAGAAAAGTGGAGATACTTAGACAATGCAGTAAGCTGCAAGCTTAAAGAAAAAACTAAAAGTACAAAGTACTTGGCACAAACTCACAGCCCTACCAAGAATGAAAAATAGCAGTAGGAATACGATTTTATACGTATTCGACGTCTATTAAAGAATGAATAATTTTGATAGTAGTGAAAACATACACAAGAACAAATGTAATCTTGAAATGGGAGTTGTTTTATGAAAAACAATAATATCTTAAAAAGAGAAATTACTCCAGCGCAGAGGCAGAGCATCGAGAGTGAAGCAGAGGTCTGAGCTCATCATGGTCAAGACTAACGGAAGTGGCAACAACCATAATTCGCTGCCGGGTTTCCTCCCTCAACATTTACCTGCATAGACCAAATTAAGCGCTGTCTTCTCTCTGTCTCTTCTGTAAGGAGGAGGAGGAGGAGGAGGAAAGAATTAATCACTACGTTCTCTATTCTCTCCGGCACGCGTCATTGAGGAGAACGTTCATATCACCACCTCTTCAAAACTTTGGTGTGAAAATGTCCGAATCAGTTGTTCTTTCATTTGGCGTCTCTACCCTGGGTGACAGTCACAAGGATGTTTACTACACCAAAGAGAAATTTTATCAGTAAGACTAAAAGAATGTTGAGCTAAATTCTTCATTTCCTATACATTCAAATACTAATATTCCGTAATTAAGTTTGTCATATTACACATCCCTACGTCATAATAGAAGTATTTCGAAGACACACGAAAAAAAAGAAATTCACCTAACACTCGGCCAATCCTCTGCATTGGGCAAGATCAGCGAGAAGAAGAGAAGAAGAAGGAGAAGGAGGACTGGAGGAGTCAGAGCGTTGTCGCGAACAACTCCTGCGTTCCATGTGTTTCGAGGATGAATAAGCTGGTCAGCGGTCGCAACGTTCCTTGTTCCATCCTCAGGGTTGCGGTCAAGTAGCCTGTGGTTACTTTTATTTTATTAGACCTACCTCTTGTTCCGCAACTGTTTTAGTGCATTGATAAGTGTAACTTCTTCTTATTTCATGTCTGTTTCTTCTCCGGGCCAGAGGCCGGCCCTCTGGTCAGCCTCTGTTCCCCCTCAAGATCTTCCCCTGGAGTTGTTTCTCCACAATGGAACCCGTAGTGTTTCTGTCGCTTTAGTTCGGACCACCGGTGGGTTCATGCGCATAAAAAATCCCAAGACAATCCAAATGGAACTTCGTGTGATCACTCCCCACTCTCTACTGATAACAGAGGTTCGTCAGTTTGGACGCGCGGGGATACTATGCTGCGCACCAGACAAGGCTTGCATCCAAGACCTTCTGAAGTGCACTACTTTAGCATCACATCCGGTCAGCTCTTTTATTTCACCTCATCTAGCTTGCTGCAAGGGATTGGTTCGGGGGGTAGACGAAAGTCTAAGCCCAGCAGAAGTCTTGGGCATCTTTTCCCCAGCAGGTGTTATTTCTGTTTACCGCTGCACCAAACAGAAAAACAACCAGAAAGTTCCCACTGAAACTGTAATTGCCACATTCGCTGGAACAGATCGCCCTTCGGAGATCAAGGCATGGCCGCTTATTTATAAGGTCGAAGCTTTGGTTTCCCGTCTGCTGCAGTGTGCTAAATGTTGGCGCTTTGGGCACAGTACTAAAGGGCAAGTACTAAAGGTGTCGATCGGAGACTCGATGCCGCATATGCGGGGCCATATACGGGGCTGGTCATAGTACTGCTGAGTGTCAATCAGACAATAAGACATGCTGTTTGTGCAAGGCAAATCATGCTGCAGACGATCCTAACTGCCGTGCAAGATCAAAGGAACTTCAGGTGATTGAAATCATTGAAAGGAGACGATGCTCTCGTAGAGAAGCAATTGCACAAATTCAAAGCAGGAATCAGGGTTATGCCGGCATAGCAGCTCGTCCACCTCTTTCATGGATGCATCACTTTCTCAGTCCATTTCTGCTACGGTAGAAAAGGCCGTAGAAAAAGTATCAGAAAACTTTTTTCTCAATCTGTCCGACTCACTCAATAATATTATGGATTCACAGATGTGGGGTGCATCTGATCGAATAACTAAGCGTATCCAACCTCCTAGTGCCTCAATTAATAAACCTGCCGAACATCAGTCAGATGTCTCTATCGATAATGAGGCAACAATGCCTTCCAGATCTAACACAACTGAGCAGGAAGGTATATCTGATTCAGAATCAATAAGTAATCGGGATATAGATATGGATGCTCGCATTTTGAAACGCACCAGATCACCCACTAGCAAACTTAATAATTCTTCTCATCTAAAATCAAAAAAGTGTGTCAAGGAACCTGGGACTAAAGCGGACTTCTTAAAAGACAGTATCTTAGATCAAGCAGTTGTTACTGCTTGCTTATCATCATAGGGTGCCTAAGAGTACTTCAGTGGAACTGCTGTTCACTTCTATCTGCAACTACAGACTTATTACACCTAATTTCTCAACAATCTTCAGACGTCATAACTTTACAAGAAACTTGGCTGTCTGCTGATCAAAACTTCTATCTAAAAAACTATCAGTGCTTTCGACAGGACCGAGACTCACGTAGTGGAGGATTGATGTTTTTCATTTCATCTAAACTTTGTCATAAAGCACACTTAGTTTACCAACAAATATCACACGATTATGAAGTATTGGTTCTGAAAATTCACTTTCCCGGATGCGCGCCACTATCTATAGTCAACAACTACTTTCCGGCTGGAATAACAGATCGAAGAGCCCTTGACGTGACTGTGAGTTTTTGCAGCAACAGTATACTATTTGCGGGAGACTTCAATTCCCATCACGTGTCAAGGGGACCGCACTGATTCATCAGGAAAATGGTTGTGGGACTGAACTAATCGGAATAACCTTATTTGTTGGAACTCCAGAGTTTCGACATTAGTTCGATGTAATTCAAGGTCCATCTTAGATTTGACATTTGCTAGCTCAAGTGTGACAATATCGTCTTGGACTGTTCTTGATACCGCTACAAGTAGTGATTACTGCCCCCTGGTATTTGAAGTCAGCATTCCTTTAGTGACGGTAGATCACCAGGTGCAAAGTTTTGTAAACTACTCTAACTTTAAAAAGAATTTAGAGTCAACGCTGTCTTCCTTGCCCAACATGGAAGCAAATATGAAAGCTCTGAGCCTTTGTTCCACCCTAAAGTGTACAATTAAAAATCACAGTTCACTATATCTTCAACAAAGAGAAAATTCATATCTTCTGTTGGATTGTGGATTGTGCCAGAGATTATAGACGCCGCAACGCTGCGTGAAAAAAAACTCCCTACGAACCAATGTCCGACTAATTGGAGAAATTATTTATTTGCTAAAGCTACCTTTAAGAGAACAGTTTCATTAGCGAAAGACGATTATGAAGAAAAACGATACAGCTATCTATCCAAGAGCGGCAACAAGAAAGCTCTATTCAGATTTCTCCGTAATCGTAAAGCTATTACAGCACACGTATTTATTAACTCAGTTATTTTTTCTCCAACTGAGCTGAAAGATACATTAACTGAAATTGCATTGGGATTGGAGAAAGGATCTACGTCACAAATCAAAATAAAGTGTGCAAATCCGTCATTCTGAAATGATTTTATTGAAGTAAGTAGGAATGAACTTGCGAACGTCATCCGTATTCTGCCAACCACAGGTCCTCGACCAGATGCCGTCACTTCAGAAATGTTAAAAATAATATTCGACATCTCTCCTGAAGACCTCCTTAACGTTGTCAACTATTCACTGGAGACTTGCAAAAATAATACCGCTTCTTAAAAACAGGAACTAGGAATGCAGATAGATAACGTTAGGCCAATCGCTTTAACATTACACGTAGTTATTAGAAAGAATACTTTATATTAGAGTTACGAAGTTCATAACAGATAATGCGATACTCAGTGCTTGCCAGATTAGATTTAGACCTGGTTATCCCATATGGTGGGCGCATGTTGATTTAGAGGCTCGTATAAAGCTTGCTCGGCACAGACGACAATATCTGGCCCTAGTAACCCTCGATTTAGCCAAGGCATATGACAGTGTTGAACATCCTATTCTTATCGATACCCTAAAAGAGCTTACGTTCCCGCAGTACATAACAAATTGGATATACAAATTTTTAAAAGACAGAAAATTTTATTGCTTCCAACGAAGTGTTTTCACACCGAAGCATAGCCAAACGAGAGGTGTTCCTCAAAGCTCTGTTCTATCGCCTGTGCTATTTAACATTTTGTTAAGTTCAATACCACTGAGTGATAAAGTACAAGTATATGTATATGCAGATGAAATCGCGTTCTTTGCATCTGACAGCGATAATTATTTACTACATTCGAATTTACAGTATTATTTGGCAACATTGGAAACCTGGTTTCAGAAAGTTCATATGAAGCTGAACGTAACTGAAAGTGCTATAAGTTTTTTCATTGGACGCACCAGTTACTATTTCTCTTCAGTACCATCAAGAAATGATTCCCCAGGTTAACTGTAGTAAATATCTGGGTGTACTGCACGATCAAAAACTGAGCTGGCGTGACCACATTGAATATATTAAACTTAAGGCTACTCGCGCTGTTGGAATGATAGGTAGGCTTGGCCGCCTCCGTTCCAGTCTTCGCAGAGATACGCTGGTCATGACTTATCGCATGTACGTTCGTCCGATTCTTGAATTCAGATGTGTACTATTCTCTGATGGACCAGCATACAATATAAACCCCCTGATTTTCTTAGAGCGGGAATCTCTACGTAGTTGTTTAGGTGTGCCAAAATTCACAGCTAACAATGTTTTGTATCAAGAAGCTCGGATACGCACCCTTGCTTGCAGATTTCGTATTTTAACAGTAAAAAACTATTTAAAATTTTCTGAATCCACTTTAGGAAGGCGACAGTTTGTATTCTTTGCCGAGCCTGATGTCTTTTTCAATGAGCATTGGTCCCGTGTATATAAACCCCAAGTGCTATTTGTTCAAACACTTCTAGATTCTTTAAAGGTAACATATTCGAGATCACACCATCTGCCAACCAATCAGCCAAGTGCAAATAAAATTTGACGATATCTTCCCCATGAACGCTAAACACTTGCTCTCTAAATATTTGATTGGTTTATTAGAACAACACCTGTCTCAGGTACTAATATACTAATTGCAAGGGATGCATCTATGAGTGGCGAGAAGACAGGTGTGGGTATTTTTTCTCTCTCATTATTCTGGTCATCTTCATTACGCCTCCTAGATTATAAACCAATACTTGAAACGAAATAATGGCCATTATACTAGCTATTCGTAAACTTCCGGCAACTCATTCGACAGCTCTGACAGTGTCTGACTCGTATTCTGTGTGTTCAATTTTATCATCGTCGTCGACGTCAGCAGTACTAGAAACTTTTAAATCATTATTCCCAGCAAACATTCGTCTATTGCGAGTGATATGGGTGCCAGGCCATCGTAGTATATTTATAAACGAGATGGCTGACACACTTGTGCGAACATCTCTTGATCTTTCGATTGTGCCAATCATGCCTCCTACAGCTTATGTAACAGTAGCGAGGTTTAGAAAACTTTCACTTCTTGAAGACTATTCAAAAATCATGATACCGAATCCAGATTTCTCGCACCTGCACTTCACATGGAATAATAAATGGTGTCCCACGCGTAAAATGGAAGTCCTTATAACAAAATTACGTTGCCGTGTAACAACTCCTAATTTCTACTTAAACAGGTCTGGTCTGGTGCCATCCCTTCTGTACACAAGCTGTAACGAACCTGAACATATCGACCATTTTCTTATCACATGTCACCGTTTCAAAAATCAAAAGAACAACTGCTTCGAAATTTTATTCAGAAAACTGGGAATATCACCTAATACTCCCAATATCTTGTCTTTTGGGGTCACTTCATTGGGACACAGTGACAGCAACATCTGCGGGGCTCTCTTCGAATTTATATATAACACAAGAAGATTACCTTGCTGAGTCAGCGATGAGCTCTCAAACTTTACTAGCCACACTACCACTTATTATTTAGCGGATACACTGCAATGATTCAACTTTCAGGAGAATTTCATATAACGATTCCACCTGAGATATTCAACAAATTCTACGTCTTCTGGCGTAAACTGTCGCCAGAAGACGTCTTCTGACTGTCTTCTGGCGTCAAATATGAGAAGGTTGAGAGTACAATTTTGGCGGCGGCACAATAAATGACGGCGTCATGGCGAGTGAGAAAGTCCGACCCACGATAACATCATGCGAGCATGCCGGAATGATGATGAACTGGGCGACATACAGAACGTCTTGAATGACTACATGAGCTCTGCAACCTGCAGTAGGATGAATACAATGCAAACTAGCAGTGCGGAGGGCCAACCGAGAAAGTAGTGTCGTCACTTTTCCAAGTAAGCGGCAGAATTTTTCGCCCATAACTGATACGGCAGCTCCAGTGTCAATAAGCGCCGATGCACAAACACCGTCCACAAGCACGTCAGTGGCATTCGAGGGGCTGCTCTTAGAGCTTTCACGTTGCGATAGCGTCGCAGTCCTCTCCTCGGGGACTGCGATGACTAGTTTTCCCGCTCATGAGCAGCCGAACTTGGCCGCATAGGGGACAGGGAACGACGTCGTGGAGACGGCGACTTTTGAGGAGATGGACCTGGGCGTGACGGCGGTGGCATAGACGGTGGGTCGTCGTGAGAGGGATAGCTGAGCTGGCCAGCAAGAGGCGAAGAAATGGGAGCCGGCTGTACGCGAGGGCAAGAACGTGTGACGTGAGCGGCGTAGCCGCGGGCAAAGCAGAAGTTCCGGTTGTCGGGCGTGCGCCATCGGTTCGCAGGGGTAGGTCCCACCCATGAAGCAAGAGCCGATGGACGGAACGGTGGGTGCAAGGCTGCATGGTGGGCTGTAGCTGAGGCTGGGGGTTTACGTCAACATAGGTAGCCGGCATACCCGCTGCAAAGGACGGAGGTCGAGCGGCAGCTTCGGCGTAAGTGGAGGAGCGCGTGCTGGAACAACTTGAGGCGGCCTGGCGACCACTTGGGCGTAACTCAGAAGCGCAGGAGCCGGAGGCTGTTGGAGGTGCTACGCAGGCATGACCTCCGCTGTTTCCTGCTCAATCGCGCAACGGATGGAACGGGAAAGCGTATAGTAGCCGATTGTTTAACAGCTGGTGGGTGGGCAAAGGGCAGGAGAGACAACTGACGTGCGATTTACTCACGGATGAAGGACCTGAGGTCTGCCATCAACGCCATTTGGTAACAACTGGCCTCCAAGCCAGCAATCGTTGCAGCTCGTGATGGGGAGCGACTGGTCATCGAACGCTGCCGACGGAGCTCCTCGTAGCTCTGGCACAGAGTGATGACCTCAGCCACTGTGCCGGGGTTTTCGACGAGCAGCATAGTGAAGGCATCATCGTCAATGCCTGATGTTTCATGATGTTTCGGATCTTGTCAGACTCGGACATAGTGTGATTGGATTTGTTGCATAAGTACAAGACATGTTCAATTTAGCTGGTGAATGATTCACCAGCCTCCTGAGCGCATTCGCGTAAGCGCTGCTCGGTTTGCAGCTTGCGAACAGCAGGGTGGCCAAAAACGTTGATGAGAACGGTCTTAAAATTGGACCAGGTTGCAAAATCGGACGTCTGGTTTCTGTACCACAAACTGGCAACGGCCTAAAGGTAGAAAACCAAGTTGGTCAACTTGCCGTCCTCATCCCATTTGTTAGGGACGCTCACGGGCTCGTAAATGGCGAGCCAGTCCTCCACATCAGTGCCGTTGGCGCCAGTGAAGATGAGTGGATCGCGGATCCTGAGGACACCGCGACAAAGGGGTGGCATGGGAGGAGGCATTTGCTCAGAGTCGTCGTAGGACATGGTAGATGGCAGGGTACCTGATTGTAGCTCCGATGGCATCGAAGGGGATTGCAGCACTCTTCACCAATTTGTTAAGGCGTTCATAAGCCGGCAACCAGTGAGCATACACAATGGCGACAGTCACGGCCAAACACGGACTCTCAGCTCGAGCGGCGTCCTTGTTTAGTAGCCCCACTAGAACGTACTCAAGTTCGACTCATTTCAAAGTTCGGAGGCTTCACTACACTGTTTATACGTTGATTTGATTGATATGTGGCGTTTACGTCGAAAAAACTTCATATGATTATGAGAGATGCCGTAGTTGAGGGCTCCAAGAGAGAGAGAATAAAATGAGGGTGTAGCGGCGAGAGAAGAGAGAGACGTGAGACGACGTCGAAGGCGGCCGATGGGGCCGTGCCGATCTCGCCACTTTATTGCAGGCCTGAAGCGGAGCCACGTCGGCTACCAGCGTCCGCCACGCCAGGCGTGTCAGCTCGTTCTCATTCTCGCGCAGCTCGAGCTCGCGCCAGCTGCGCGAGAGACGCGGCGCGGTGATGGAAAAAATGATGATGGTGATGATGCCACTACAGGGCTCCCCCCTAGCGCTTTGCGCGATTTGAACGCATATGAAAAAAAAGAGGGCGACAAATGCTATGTACATGAACGGCAGTCCATAAAGTGTTCATTTGGCAAGTCCAGGTTGTCAACGTTTATAGGCCATCGGTAAGCAGTGTGTCTCTGGTGGGCGACTCTGGGAGTTGCGCAGAGGACGCAGGAGGAAGTGCCGGGTCGCTGTGGTAGCCGACAAGCGGGTCTCACGGTGACCTGGTCAGAAAGGCCGAGAGTGAACCGTGTGTCGCGAGGTCATGACAGGATGGTGGGTGACAATGTTGGCGCTGGGTGCAGAGGACACTATACTGCCGCCTGTTGAGATTAGAGGTCCCGACAGGGCGCCATGATGGTGGTGGTGGTGGTGGTGATGGTGGGCATGCGCCAGTATCTGCGGCTGGGTGAACGTCGGTATCTGCACCAGGGATTGGTGCTGGTCTGTCTTGAACGCACCCAGTGTGGGCTGGGCTAGCATGGTCTGCGTGGGCAGCATGGCGTGCAGCTGTTGCAGCGTCAGTGGCTGTCCCGGGACTATGGCAAACGAGGGGGGCGACTATATGCGTGGCGGTGCCAGAAAGATGTTGGGTCTTGGCCCCAGGTTCTGTGGAATGACAAGCGTTGGGGTGCCAGGCGGTCCTGGTTGTTCCCCATGGGGCCTGGGCCCCGTCTGAGGTCCCAGGGTCAGGCCCGTGGCAGGGGGTGGCCGCAGGGCCAGCTGGACCCCCTGTATCTGTCCCAGAGAGCCTTGTATCAGAATCGGGCTGTGGCCCAGGCCCGGAATGTACTGGTTCAGCAGGAAAGTGCCGTGCGCAGGTCCAGCTGGAAACATGCCCGGCTGCGCTGCCGCGGGGTTCCCGATGAGCAGCGGACTCCCCGTGTTGAGCCCCATCGCGGCTCCGCGCTGCACCGTGGTCGCAGGCTGCGGCGCCGGTACAGGCGCGGGCCGCGGTGTGGCCTTGTGCTGGGCCGCCCGAGGAGACTGGGACCGGGTGGTCGCCGCTGCCGAAGGCGTCGTCATGTTCGCGCTGCCGCTCGACAGCTTGGGCAGGATCTGTGGCTGTTTCGGCTGGATGAGCCGGGGGGCACCAGAGGTGCGAGGACTGGGGCTGGCCGAAACCACCTGTGCGACGCCGGGTCTCGACGCAGGTGCCTGCTGCGGCGCCACGGGCAGAGGGGCGACGGTGGCAGTTGCTTTGGTGGTTGCCGGTGTCGACGCCGACGATGAGAGCAGGCTCTGGCTCTGCGAAGACACGGCGCTGGGGCCCGTCATAGACCACGAAACAGAGACAGGCACAGGGGCGGGGAGCGGGGACGCCGAGGGTGGTCGGCTGCTGGCCGGGGAGGTGCGAGTGGAATGTGGCGAGGCACCCGGCAGGCCATTGCTGGCACCAGTGGCAGGTGGCGGAGCGGCAGGGGGCACCGTCGAGGAGCTGACCAGCAGCTGCGGCGAGGGGGAGGCCAAGACGTCTGAACTGGTGGTCGCGGAAACGGCGAGGGCCACGGTGTCACGTGCCGTCGCTTGCTCTGCGTGCGCTTGCGTGCGTACCTTGCTCTGCGACGCCGGGGAAACCTGCCTGGTGCGGGTAAACGGAAGCGGACGGTATGTGTTGCCGCTGCGGGCGAGCACCGCAGTGCAGAGGGCATCGTAAGGCTGCGGGCTGGTGCTTGAAGTGGCAGCGAGATGGCGCAACTCTACCGGTAGGCCGTCGAGAAGAATGACGTGCATCAGCAGCTGGTCCGTGATGCCATTCAACGCCAGAACGGCATCGAGCTGCATGAACCATACCTTGGAGTAGGTCGATTGGAACGGCGGCACTGGCGGGCAGAGTTGCGGGGACATGGCCGCGGGCCGCTCGGCGAAGAAGAGAGACGTGTAGCGGCGAGAGAAGAGAGACGTGAGACGGCGTCGAAGGGTGCGTTCTCCGGGTCACCAATGTAGCGGCGAGGAGGAGAAAGACGTGAGATGACGTCGAAGGCGGCCGATGGGGCCGTGCCGATCTCGCCACTTTATTTCAGGCCTGAAGCGGAGCCACGTCGGCTACCAGCGTCCGCCACGCCAGGCATGTCAGCTCGTTCTCATTCTCGCGCAGCTCGAGCTCGCGCCAGCTGCGCGAGAGACGCGGCGCGGTGAGGGAAAAAATGATGATGGTGATGATGCCACTACAAGGGAAAGGCAGGGAGGTTAACCAGAAAATGGAGCATCCGGTTTGCTACCCTGCACTAGGGGAAGGGGGAATGGGGAAGAAAGATTGGAAAGAAAGCGAAGAGGGAAATAGACGCACGCGAAAAAAAAGGGGGGGGGTGCTACAGTCTATACAATAGGCCGCTGCCACGCAAAAAGTTCAGTAAGGCCTTCACTGATTTCCTGTGAGCACACTAATCATGTCATCTTTCCAGCACTGATTGTTCAGACAAGGGTCTGTCGTCAAGGCGAGCTAACGCAGCACCTAGTTGTTGTCTTTGGACGCTGTAACGAGGGCAGTGACAGAGAACGTGCTGTATAGTTTCATCGCTGCCGCAATGACCGCAAGCAGGCTCCAAACATTTTGACCACCTCTATGAGGTAGTTTAACATGCACTTAAGTCTGAGCACACAAGCCAACATTGTTTTGTTCTTCATTAAAATTGCAGCCACCGCAGCTGGCTTTCGATCATGTGACCTGCAGAATCTGTTCGCACATCAGTACCAACAAAAACGCTAGGATTTCATGCTCACATCAACGGTTTTTTTCCGAACCCCAAACGACAGGCTCATGTACTGCAACCTCCAAGTATATTGAAGATGAATGTCGTTTTATAGCACTTGAACGCCAAAACTTCGGTCTGGCTACCTACCTGCCACACGAAGCATTTGACCGCCCGGCCAATGTTTACCTATTTACTCGACACCCATTCATCTTGAACTGGTGGCCGTGTTCATACTTTTCAATATTGTCGATCAAAATAAAATATCACGCATACTTGAAACATAACATCAACACTCGAGAACGAGGTGGCGTGTTCTTTTAGTAGAAAGTACATAGGTGCGTAAATTTACAGACTTCAGTGGTTTCTTTAGGCTGCGCTACAAATACGACGCTACACAAAAAAGAAGGCCGGCAGGAGACTATCGTCTTTTGACTGAATTCGCAGCAAAGCACCGAAATACGTGGATAATTTTTACGTATAAAATTAGCTTTAAACCATCAAAACGCTATAATACACCAGCTAAAAGGAACGACGTAGAAAGCACCGAATGCCCTTTGCAGCGAAAAGACGCAGCCAGTTAGCTATTGGGGCTGATTTTGGCACTCTTCTCTTGCTGCTCGAGAACCAAGGGAGACTTGCTCTGAGCAAATACCAGCGTCGTGGCATCCTCGGCCTTACGACGAACGGTGGGGCCAGCGTCATCCCAACTTGTGGCGAAGCCCTCATCGTCCCCCTGCGTCTTCTCATTCCGGGCCACTGAGCACTTTTCTGGAAATATCCACTGCATATAAAAAACTAACGATTCTCCAACTTACAGCCGCTGAGAGAAGCTGAGAGATTTCTCTTCATCAAGAAATTGAATTTCTATGTTTTGCAAGTCCCTCAGATACATTTTAACTGTTATCTTTATTCAAAACACTCCATGTTGAGCTTTAAGGTGGTATTCTTGCGGAAAACTTTTTTTGACATTGAAGTGAAGGCTATAGATATAATCTACGCCTATTCTACCACGAGTGAGTCTGGTTCTAAAATTTTCTGCGTGTTCTCTATGTGAGACATAAAAATTGCCTGTCTACTTTCTACAGGCAGCTCTTTCAGACATATTGAAGCACACATTACATTGAAAAATTCATATTTATTTTTTACGCATTTGTCACTGCGTTTTTGGACACCCGACAAAGTATCGCCTTCTACCGTTTACGTGTCCCTCAAACTCTAATTTGCTTCTCCGTCGAAATCCAACGCTGACTGCGAAAATCGAGGACCACTTTCCACAGCGATGCGAGATGCGTGCGAAACAGGAGCGTATTTCACGTAAGTGTGCATTCGCAAAAGCACCGCCCCCCCCCAACTTTCCTTTCGCTGCTAAGAGTAGATGTACGCGAGTATAGTATTTTCACTACCTATTAAAACCACGAGGTATAACATCAAAATAGTGTGACTATAGTATAGTATATCTATTACCTTTTCGAACCACGAAATATAACATCAAAGTAGTGTGACTATGATATAGTATATCCACTATCTTTCAAAACTACGAGCTAGATGGCTAGACTCGAAATCGGACAGCCCACTGCACCAGATAGTTCGGTATAGGACATGAATAGGTTGACGAAGCAGTAAGGAGTACATTTGGAACAACTACCTACGGGAGACAAGATTAATTGATTGCTATGTTTATCGAGATCCAGCATACTTTTCAAAAAAGATTAGTCGCCTTCTTTTAGGGGCGAAGCTCCTGCCACCGTAGGTGTACGTCCCATGTTTATAGTTGTAGCCATCTCTTGTTTAGTTCTTAGAATGCCCGCTTGATGGCGGTACTTGTATATGACGAATGTATAATAAAAAGATGCGAGATGGCGGTAATTGGATCGTTCACTAGATGGACAGGACAGACAGGTGGACAGAGGGATAGACGGATGGACAGACTCGCGGACGGAAGCATGAACAAATGGACGGTGTGATGGACCCCCCTAATCATCATTCACTCCGTGGTTATGCTGACCTCTTTTATTTATTGAAACGAATTGAATTGCAAGGATAACAATATCAAACATGTTCATTGCACATTAGTCTTTATTATTATTCCCTTTTTTATATGAGTTAAACTAACATGTGTTTTTAAAAACATCTGTCGATTAACAATTGGACATCACGAAAAATTCCTTTTATATCGGAAGGAGTCACTCGTTTCAGGCCGATCTCTCTTTATTTGTGACGCCAGGACGAAATGAACAATCAATCAATCAATCAATTAGAAATCTGAAATTAAAAAAATAAAATAAGGTTTGAATTCTTATTCACCCAACCCTCCCTCCTCTCTCTCATCATTTTTTTTGTAATAAAGTTTACCAAAACAAATATCTCAACAATAATGGCAGATGCCAAGTACAGTGAGAATCTATGAAATAAGAAGCACGAATGATAAATGTTGATATGTCACAATAAAATTAGCACAACCTTACGAGGTGTAGGTAAATGATGCCGTACATGACTTCCGTGTCACGATTATCATGTTTGAATGTGTCATTTACCTTCGTCATCTATTCAAGTGACGTGATACCAAGTTTAGTATATGTGGAGGTAGCGAAACGGTCACGAGCACGGTATGAAAGTAGTATGTTGTCATGTGCTTACATGACACGCGTGTCAAGGTTATAACTTTTGCACCAGTCATGTATTTCGTCATCCGTTGGCGTCTTGTAAAACGAAATTTGGTATATAAGGAGCTGGAAAAACTGCCGCGAGTGCGTCGAGAAAGGCCCAATTTACTCCATTGTAGCGTTGACGCGCGCACACGCTGGGTGCAGGGACGCTACGCTAGGAAAACGTGAACATTCTAAGTCTGACGCCAGGCGTGACCAGCGTCCATCGGCGCAGCCTGACGGCAACAGTGCGAAACGCAACATGCTGCATTTTTCCCCGATGCGTTAAAAAGACGACACTGCATCTCCCTCTTTTTGTGACGGAGGGACGCAGGATGTGGTCAAACGCGCCTGCGTCAATGCAACGCAGTGCAGCGCGTGCCTACGAGTATAAGGCAGGACCTGCGTGACGTGACGAAACGAACGCCGGCGAGCACGCGCACCGCATCACGTAGAATTGTATTGGCGCCTAGAATGTGGCATGTAGTCATGTTCCCATATAAACCGCATCTCAACATTATCATGTTTGCACCAGCCACCTACTTTCGTCACCCATTGGCGTCACGTAATAACGAATTGCGCATATGTGAAGCTAGTGAAACTACCACGAGCGGATTCCAGTGTGACATGTAGGGATGTTGTTAAATGACAGGCACCTTATGCTTATCATGTTTGCACAAGTATCATACCTTCGTCATCTTTTCACGCTCTGTAATACCAAGTTCGGTATAAATAAAGCTAGCGAAACAGCCGACAGCGGATCATGAGCGTGGCATGTAGTCATTTTGTTACATGACACGTATGTGATGATTTTCATGTTAGGGTATGTCGCTCGTGTTCGCCAAGCACTCTTGCCATACCATACCAGTTTCGCAACATGCCATGTGAAGAAAACCACCGAAAAGCTGCAGGACCATGAAATGCAAAGCATGATATTCATGACATATATGTCATGATTTTCATGTTATTACTAGTCATATATGTTCTTCATACAGTCATGTTATGTCATACTAAGTTTTGTATTGATACCACTACCGAATAAGCCAGGAGAGCTGAAAGTCGTAGGCGGCTAGGTAGATTGATAGATACGCTCAAGGTCGGCGAACTTCGTTAAGAAATACTTCGCAGTTAAAACAAAGCACGCACACGTTCATCATACATACGAGCTCGCATTGATCACACTAATAGAGTTGGAATCCGATTTTGTCCCACTAAATGTTTTTGTGACTCATTCAAGCCCAGAACTTGTGCCAGTTGAAATGACCGTTTTGTGCTATCGATGAGACACGTTATTGTAAAGAAGAGGAACCACTCCGGCGGAGAGGCAGCAGCAGAAATGAAGCCACCGCTGGCGTCCTGAACGAAGCAAGAGAGATAAACAGCTTTTTTGAAAGAGATAGAGAGTAAAACAAGTTTATTGACTGCGTGGACATCACTTGAAGACGTACTCAACGCTCTGGACCACGAACGAAATGGCAAAAATGTTCCCTCAACTGCGAGCGACGTTCCACGAACATCAAACGGACATCCTCGCAGATTACCAGGAAATGGAACCTTGATGGCGTCCGTGTCAAACTCACATTCTCTCCGAATATTAAGAAACGGAGCCTTGATGGCATCCTTGTCAAATACTGGTCCTCTCAGAATATCAAGAAATTCAGCCTAGATGGCGTCCTTGTGGGCGCCGCTCCTCCTTAGATGGTCGGTACTCGGGTTGCTACCACCTAACGGATCTGTGTAGTTTGTCCGGGACGCGATGTAACTGCTACTTCTTCGACATTACGTTTCAGCATGGTGAAGTTGCTGAACGAGTAGCCCAGGACACAGGCACAGTTCAGGATGGCTACGCCGAGCACGGCCACGATCACGTAGAGGTCATGGCGGTTGACGAAGACGACGGGAATGCTTACCGGCGTCTCCAGCTCCGACTTCATAGTGGCTGCTCCTGCAAAGGCCGAGCGAGCCCAGGGACGCTGCGAAGCTCTGGAGGGCTGCGCGTCGAATGGGAGAGTTGCGAGAAGCTGCGGCAGCCTTCTTCGGCGTTGTCCTTGAGTCGATTGTCTCATCATCGTTCTGGCTCCTCCAGTCCTCCTTCTTCTTCTCTTTTTCACGCGGATCTTACCCTATGCAGAGAATTGGCCGAGTGTTAGGTGAATTTCTTTTTTATGCGTTTCCTCGAAATACTTCTCGTATGAGGTAAGAATAGCAAATACAACTATATATTTTACGGAATATTAGTATTCAAATGTATCAAAAATAAAGAATTGAGCTCAACATTCGTTTAGTCTGACTGATAAATTGCCTCTTTGGCATAGTAAAGATCCCTGTGACTGTAGCCCAGACTAGACGTTTGTTTGTTTGTTTGTTGCCCTGAGATGATGGCTCATACCCACTCAGGGGGATTGGCCAAGAAAGTGTAGTGCAGTTTTTCTGTGATCATTTCAACTATGTGTAATGAATTTGTGACATAATATGACTAATGTAAGAAAAACTACATCAAAAGATAGCAAACAAGAAAAAAATAGAAAAATCAAGTTGAGCAATTTTGAGATTTCAGGTGTTGTGATTACCACTCTGCTGCTTTTACTTTACTTTGCCCAGGGGAGTAAAAAATAATAATTTTTTGATTGAAGATCACAAAGGTATACGCTTGGTTGCCTGAATATAATCGCAAACGCCATTAGAGCATCATTGTGGCAATGTCCTAAATTTGAGGCACCAAAGCTCAGCGCAGTTTCCACCCTAAATCTAACGCCTATTTTGCGAAATGGAATAACTGGTAACCTTTTTCGAAGTATAGCGTAGCGGCGAGAATACAAAAAATAATTTTCTAGTGATTCCACTTCTCCGCAGAATTTGCAGAGGGGTGATGTTGTCTGAGCAGCTCTGTGTGGATAGAGGTTTAGGGGGGAACACAACATCGAAATGTAGTATTCGACTTTCTGGACTGGCTCCAGTGGCGTCGCCATGGAAACATGAGGTGGTTATATTCTGTCCTTGTAGTTACTTTTTCTATCGCATCCGAGGAGATTACTCATTTTTGATATCCTATTGCCGTTATATATTCAACATCTGGCAGTACGGATAAAACTGGCCCATCAAGTGTGGCTCGTGCTAAAGAATCGGCCATTTCATTTAATCTTAATCCACAGTGTCCCGTAACCCATAGTAACCTCAGGAGTTTCAACTGCGGGGGTACTAATGTTTTGAATGTGCTTAGAATTCGACAGTTCTCTGAAGCTGTAAGAGCTGCACATACTGAAAGAGAATCCGTCATTGTGACTGCGTTGTTTTGATTTGACGGAAGTTTTCGAAGAGCTAAATTAATCACCACGAGCTCCGCTTCAAAAACTTGAGTAAACTCAGGCAGTCTCACTGAAAAGGACAAGTCAAGCGAATCTGAACCAATGCCTATACCTACGTTTTGATTATTTACTGAAGCATCTGTGCCTATTATATTTTTTAGTTTCTACATGCTCCAAGTAATCTAATAGTATGTTAGTTAAAAATTTGAGAGATTGTAACTTGGCGTTTTGGGGGAATATATTATCATACTCAAATATAACATGACAATTCAAGTCATTAGTCTCAATTACATTTGTAATGTTCACATTTATACTTTGTAGATTTTTTTTACAAACACTATCTGAGGTGTGTGAAACCGTGGCCAATGAGCAAGAAATAAGGCGTCTGGGTTTACAATAAAAGGATATTGAGATCTTGTCGGTAAGCTATAAAATTTTAAAAATGCTTGCACGGTCAAAATTCTAAATCGACAAAGTAGTGTAGGCTGGCGCGCTTCCTGGTACAGTACGTTGATAGCCCCAAACCTAGGGAGTCCCAGACACATTCGCAGTGCTTCTCGCTCCAAGACAACTAGAAGTTTCGTTTTATAAGAAGGGCCACCCGAGAATAGTATGCACCCGAATTCCATGATGGGGCGCATGTACATCTTGTACAACGTTATCAAGGTAGAGGGGCTCGTCGTCTTTTTTTTTTTTTTTTGACAGATAGCTCGGTTGGCTTGAATCGAAGCCGGACAGCCCACTGCACCAGATAGCTCAGTAATGAACATGAAGAAGTTGACGAAACAGTAAGAAGTACATTTGGAACAACTACCTACGGGAGACAAGATGAATTGATTGCTAAGTTTATTGAAATCCAGCATACTTTTCAAAAAAAGATTAGTCGTCTCGTCTTCTTTTAGGGGCGAAGCTCCTGGCGCCGCTGGTGTATGTCCCGTGTTTGTAGTTGTAGTCATTTCTCGTTCAGTTCTTAGACTGTCTGCTTGATGGCGGTACTTGTATATGATGAATGTATATTGAAAAGATGTGAGATGGCGGTAATTGGAGTATTCACTAGACGGACAGGACAGACAGACGGACAGAGGGACAGACGGATGGGGAGACTCACGGACGGAAGCATGAACAAATGGACGGAATGATGGACCCCCCTCATCATCATTCACTTCATGGTTATGCTGACCTCTTTTATTTATTGAAACGAAATGAATTATAAGAATATCAATAATAGGCATGTTCACTACACATTAGTCTTTAATATTGTTCCCTTTTTATGAGTTTCTTTAACAAGTGTTTTTAAAAACATCTGTTGATACACATTTTGACATCACGAAAAAATCCTTTGATATTGGAAGGCGTCACTCGTTTCAGGCTAATCTCCCTTTACGGGGGGCGCCAAGATGAAAGGAACAATCAATCAATCAGGAACCTGAATTCTAAAAAGACAAGATATGGTTTGAATTCTTATTCCCCAAAAACTTTCTCCATTCCTCCTCTCTATCATCACTTTCTTTGTTGTAACGTTTACTAAAACAAGTATCTGAACAATAATGGCAGATCCCACGTACAGTGGGAATCGATGAATTTCAAAGCACGAATGAGAAATGTTGATATGTCACTTTATTATGAGCCCAACGTTACGAGGCTTAGGTAAATGATGCCGTACATGACTGCCGTACAATGACTATTATGTTTTAATGTGTCGTTTACCTTCATCATCTATTCAAGTGAAGTGATAGCAAGTTTAGTATATGTGGAGGCAGCAAAACTGTCACGAGCATGCTATGAGCGTGATATGTAGTCATGTTCTTAGATGACACGCATGTCTCGATTATCACTTTTGCACCAGTCATGTATTTACTCATCCGTTGACGTCATGTAACACCAAATTTGGTACATGTGGAGCGGGTAAAACTGCCGCGAGTGCGTCATGAAGGGCCCAATTTACTCCAGTGTAGCGTTGACGCGCCCGCACACTGGGCGCAGCGAAGCTACGCTAGAAAAACGCGAACATTCAAAGTCAGACGCCAGGTGCGACCAGTGTCCGTCAGCGCTGCCCGACGGCAACAGTTCAAAACGCAACATGCGTTACAAAGACAACACTGTAACATGCGTTACATGCGTTAACATGCGTTACATGTAACATGCGTTACAAAGAAAACACTGCGTCTCCCTCTTTTCGTTACGCAGGGACGCAGGACGTGGTGAAACGCGCCTGTGTCAATGCAGCTCAGTGCGGCGCGCGCCTGCGAGTATATGGCAGGACCGGCGTGACGTGACGAAATGAAGGCCAGCGAGCACGCGCACCTCATCATGTCGAAATGTATTGTCACCTTGACTGTAGCTTGTAGTCATGTTGTCACATGACAGGTATCTCACGATTATCATGTTTGCGCCAGCCACACACCTTTGTCATCCATTCGCGTCACGTAGTACCGAATTAGGCATATGTAAAGCTAGCAAAACGGCCGCGAGTGGATCGTCAGTGTGACATGTAGTCATGTTAGATGACACGCACCTTATGCTTACCATGTTTTCACCAGTATCATACCTTCGTCATCTTTTCACGCCTCGTAATACCAAATTTGGTATAAGTGAAGCTACAAAACGGCCGCCAGCGCATCATGAGCGTGGCATGTAGTCATTTTGTTACATGACACTTATGTCATGATTTTCATGCTAGGGTCTGTCACTTGTGTTTGCCATACCCTCATGCCATACCATAACAGTTTCGCAACATGCCATGTGAAGGAAACTACCGCAAAAGCTGAAAGACCATGAAGGATAAATCATGATATTCATGACATACATCTCATGATTCTCGTTATTACTAGTCATATATGTTCTTCATACAGTCATGGTATGTTATACCAAGTTTTTATTGATACCATTATCGAAACGGCCAGGAGAGCTCAAAGTCATAGGTGGCTAGATAGATTGATAGATACGCTCAATGTCACCAAACTTCGCTAAGAAATGCTTCGCATTTAAAACAAATCACGCACATGGTCATCATACATACAAGCTCGCATTGATCACCCCAATAAAGTTGGAATCCGATCTTGTCCCACAAAATGTTTCTGTGACTCATTCATGCCCAGAACTTGTGCTAGTGGAAATGATGGATGGATGGTAGTAAAAACTTTATTAAAAAAAGAAACCCTGCAGGGTTACCTGCCCGACGTTTTGTGTGGTGAGGCGTATGCTCTCCACCGCTGTCCGGGCCCACTGGATTGCCCATAGTTTGTCGTGCAGATCTGAGCTAGTTAGCGCACTTACTTAGCCAATGCTCCTCGAGAAGGCCCGGTTTTATATTTTTTAATAAATGTATGTAAAGAGAGGTTGGTGCCAATGCGTGGCACCGGCTATTCCTCTTCTCTTGCACAAAAGTCAACATCGCACATTGTGTAGCAAACACAAGGCTATACATATGTACATAGCACAACACTTACACACTGAGTTAACGTTTTTTTCCACACTGAGTGTTCACACCAAAGAGAAATGGGCCCACGCTGCATAGAACTGTGTCCGCACCACACTGAGTTTGTAAAAAAAACCACAAGTAATCACGCCAATTTAAGTTTTCACACAAAAACGTGAAAGCTCAATAAAATGTGTAAGGTGATCTTGTCGCTTAAATACTGGCATGTTTTCAGAGAGGTTTTCCTAAAGATATTGTAGTGAAACACGAAAATACTGTTTTGAAACATACCGCGGTTACCATTTGTTTTTTTGTTTAGTACTTTTGAGCTATTTTGTATTCCTCCAGAAAGTGAGCGACTGCCAGCGCTGCAGTGGCTTGTAGCTTTCCTTTTGGCCATGGACCCAAGATTTTTGCAATTGATGGAGCTCTCTATCCAAAGAATTTAGTTTTTGAAAAAGGTTCTTTTGGGGTACTTTATGAATTCTCAATGCAAAAGAATGTGCTCCACGTCTTCTTGAGCTTCTCCACATGAGCAGGTTGGACTGCCAGCTTTCCTTATTCTATACAGGAAAGCCTTCGTGTAGGCTGTACCAAGTCGAAGCCTATGGATGACTGTTTATACCGATTGGCTAACCTTTAACGGAATATTCAATTCTATACCGGGATCAATGTTATACAAAAGAGAGATTTGCGCACCATTTTCGAACCAGATTTTTTTACACAGTTGACAGCTCAGCTTATTTATTAGACACCGTGCATCGCTCATCAATAGAGGTAGCAGTGATATAATATTTTCTTGATGTGCTGCGCGTGCAATGTGATCAGCTATATTGTTTCTTGTGATTCCACAGTGGCTTGGCACCCGCTTGAACATTATAGTGTGGTTTAAATGTCTTGCTATAGCGTACGTCCACTGTATTTCATATGCGAGCTCACTAGCTTTGTTTCCCAAGCTGTTTCCTTTTAAAGAAACTAATGAAGACTATGAGTCACTGATAACTACCCATCGAAGTGGACCTGGCTGTAAACAATTGTCCTCTCGGTATATTACTGTGACCGATGTACATTGACTTAGAATATCTGCCACATCTGCGTGTTTGTGCTTACAGATTGTACAGCTTGTTTGTGCGTATTGTCCGGAATTTACTCTGTTCAGGTGTACTGGATTTGAAAAAGTTCTGGTTTGCAATCTTCGCCAATCTGTATCTTGGGATCTGGCTAGCTGTTTGTGTGGTGGCGGATATTCTTCTCGTTGTCGCTTATATTGTGTCAATATGTCATGATACGTGACCAGTCTGTCTCTGTCGTCTTGTATCGCATAATCATTATTGTCATCACCTCTATTTTCCCCATCATCTCCACCGGAGTCGCCCCCCCCTTCTGTGGTCGGTGCGGGGGGCCGGGCTGTGATTGTCCAAGCCGTGGTGGGTTAGTTCTCGCACGGTTCGGTGGGCCTTCTCGTTGAGGTTTTGAGGGATGGTCGTGTCTTCGATGTTTAATTCCCCCATGTGCGCCGAGATCCACTTCAGGTATTTGGGTACAATTTTGCCGTTCCAGAAGTCTTCTGCTCTGCGGTTCAGGATTACGGCTGCTTCGGTGGAGACCCATCCCTTTGTGAAATTCATAATGGCCATCTTGGAGTCACTGATTATTAATCTGTCAAGTTTTCGACCATTGACCATGGCCAGTGCAATTGCCATTTCTTCCACTGCTTCCGACGATGTGGTCCTTACGAAGCCCGCGGTCAAGGTCTTCCCTTTTTTGTCTAAGACCGCCATTGCGAAGAAGGAGCCATGCACAACCCTATTACTGATATTATTTCGGGAATACTTGGTGGCGTCTACAAAAAAAACACCCTCCCGCGTGCCGTGGTTTTTAAGGATGATTTTTGTGTGGCATTTTCGTCTCTCAACGTTGTGTGCAGGGTGCATATTTTTGGGATGTTTTCCGTATTATCGCGGACCGGATGTTCGGGTGAATCTGCGTCTTGGGACCTTTCATTCCGTGGTTAATAATGGACATCTTTTCTATAATTTCTCTACCCGCCATGGTTTCAGACAATCGTTGGAGTTGCGCTATCTTTTGTGCTTCAGCGATCTCGTCTAGCGTGTTATGTACTCCGAGTTGTAGCAGCCTTTCGTTCTTTGTGTATTGCGGTAGACCCAGCGAAGCTCTGTGCGCTTTTCTAACCAGTGCGTCGACTTTGTCCCTCTCGGCTTTGTTCCAGTAGACAAACGCCGCTACGTACGCGACATGGCTGATCGCGAAGGCCTGGACGAGTCGTATACAACGTTTCTTTCTTTAATGCCCCTTCGTTTATTGGATACTCTTTGTATTAGCCTAACGGTTGCCAGGACTTTCTTTTCCAGGTGCGTTCTAGTTTCCGCATTCATTCCCCTGGCTTCAATCCACAGACCCAGGACTCTGATCTTCTGAACCAAGGGTATCGCCGTGCCATTTCTAGCGGTTATCCTTATTCTTTTGTGTAATTTTGCTACGTTTCTGCAATGTATGCCTACTTTTTTGGGGTGGTATAGTAGCAGTTCTGATTTGCCCGGTGATCATTCCGATCCGGTGCCATCCAGATGACTCTCGACTGCATCCACCGCCTCCTGATGTCTATTCTCCATCTCGCCTGCACTGGTGTCTTGCGCGGTTCAAATCGCAATGTCATCTGAATAAATTGAGTCATTGATGCCTTCGATTCGCTCCAATTTTTCTGATAATCCATTCATGACGAGGTGAAACAGCATCGGTGACACAGCGGACCCTTGCGGTGTGCCAGCGCTGCCCATGTCCACTTAGATGCTCTCTTCATCGTCCAGTCTAACTGTGGCAGTTCTTCCCGTAAGAAAATTTCTGATGTACTTGTACGCGCGCTCGCTTAGACCAAGTTGCGCAATTCGTTTTAAAATGGCTGCGTGCTCGACCATTTTTCAGTTTCAGTTTCAGTTTATTTAGCAATCTTTTTCAGCAATCATGTTAAAGTAGAGTGATTCAATGTTTTCATACCTCGGCAATGGTCAACACAAAACAAAATGTAAATCAGATTAAAAAGTGAAAAAGATGCAGGGACATGAATTAAAAGCTGCTAAAAAGGAGCTTGATGGGATTCCTGACCCTGAGCAGATTGGCCCCAGATTCGTGATGTAAAAAAGAAATAAAATACAAGCAAGTAAAACAGAAAAGTACAAGAACGCATAACACAAGAAAGTAAAATATCAACAAATTTAGCAGCAAACTTCAACTGCAGACATAATTTAAAATCGCAAACACTAGAAGAATGCGGCATAATATGGGAGAACAAAGTCAGAATGAATACAAATGAACATGATTTATATATATAAGAAACACTACCTTGAAACAGTGTGCATAACAAAAACACAAATACATGAAACAGCTCATGTTTGTGCATGTGCATATGAAAAGGCAAAAATGCGCTTCTATTCAAACGAATCATCAAACTGAATATGATGCTATAAAATAATACATAGTGAAAATGTACTCGAGATTGATTGATCAAATTCCCAGACTCTCTGGGGTTACTAATTAAATATTCTTTCCACTGCTTTTTTGTCAGCGTATCAGGCGTAATGCTTTTGTTGTTTAAATGATTCAAAAAGTTTGCCATGATATGCTGAAGACTTTTAAACCGAAATTCGTTCGCGAAAACGGTGTTTGCCTAGTGTCTCTTTTCCTTATGTTGTAAGGTGTTGCGGGTGACTCTTTGAGCTGACACAGTGTTAGAAAATTGATTTTACTTTTCAAACCATGTTTGTATTTAGCAAAGAGATCGAAATTGTACAGTTGTACTACTTGGAGCACGTTATATGTTGTAAATGATGTTGATGTATGAGCGTCGTATGAAACACCTGCAGTATGTCATATTGCTTTCTTCTGTAGCCTGATCAATTTTAATTTGTTCTTTTGCCTGGTGTTTCCCCAGGCGAGGGTACAGTAATTGATGTGCGAGTGAAATAAAGCATTATAAATGAGGAGTTTAACTTTTCGAGAAACTATATCTCGGAATTTCGAAAGCACTCTACATGCCTTCGCAAGCTTTGTGACAACAGCATACACATGCGAATCCCAGTTTAAGTTTTCACTGAAAGTGACCCCCAATATTTTAACATCTTGTACAATCCCAATCTCTTTGTAACTGAGGTGTAAGTCTAAGCTAGAATATATTTTTTTATTAGTTGGTTTGAATGGAACAGCCTTTGTTTTAGCAGCATTGAAAACAACAGAATTCACTTCACTTCATTTTTGTAGCTTTTCTTGCGCGTCGTAAGCTAGTATACTAAGATTAGATACGTCGTCGGATTGGAGGAACAAGCTTGTGTCATCGGCGTAAACTGAAAATTTGACGTTCTCGCTAACTCTTACTATGCCGTTTATGTAGATCTTAAGTAACACGGGTCCTAACACACTTACCAGCGGAACACCGGTGTTTATGTCGAATAGCGAAGAACTTTTATCTTTAATGCTTACGCATCGCTTTCTATTCCCTAGATAAGATTTGACGAGATTTAGGGCTACACCCCGGAAACTATAATGTTCTAGTTTAGTAAACAGAGTTTGGTGGTGTATTCTGTCAGACGCCTTAGAAAAATTATTAAAAATACCCATTGTTTGCTTCTTTTCCTCAAATCCCTTTAAAGATGATTTCTTTTTGTGCTAGCAAAGCGTGTTAACTTGATAAACCTTGACGAAAACCGAATTGTTCTGTCGCAATCAAAGAAAGCTTATCGCAGAAAGATATAATTCGCTTACAGATAACGTTTTCTACCCCTTTAGAAATAACAGGCAATATTGCGATTGGACGGTAATTTGAGAAGTCATTCTTACTTCCTGATTTGTACAACACGCTAACTTTAGCGTGCTGCTATTTCTCGGGGAAAACTCCTGTGGCTAGACACAAGTTGAACAGAGAGGTTAGTGGAGGCACTAGAAGGTCAAGTACGTGTTTAGTTGGGCCAATTCGAATGTCATCAATATCGCACGCTTTACTATTCTTGAGGCCTATAAAAGTGGGATGTACTTCCTGTTCCGTTACTGATTCTAAGAACGCAGATTTCATATTTGATGTGCCCATAAATTGCAAAAGAGAGCGTTTGTCCACACATGACGTGCTATTTGAGAGGAGAGTCGTGAAGTATTTGTTGAAATTATTTGCCAGTTTTTTACCGCTAAGTATTTCATTATGCACTACGAGCTCTAGTTCCTTAATTTGGTGAGTGCCAGAGTGAATCAGACGATTTATTTTCTGCCATGAAACATCAATACAAGAACTTGTCCATTCAAATAGGTTTAGAAAATAAGCATTCTTTTTGTTGCGTAAAGTTTTGTTTAACGTGTTTCTAAATTTCTTGAATTCGGCCAGATGACTGCTGTCTCTATTTTGATAAATCTATGATATAAAGCATTCTTTTTACGAATCATTTTATGGCATTCGCTTGTTAACCACGGCTTCCAAATTTTCTTTGTGGCTCTCACATTCTTTAGTTTAAAGCAATAGTGATGCATTTTTTAGAAGACGAATCAAAGTATCGTAAGCCTCATCAGCATTTTTGCAGTTATACAAGGCACTGAAGTTTAACCTTTCAATATGGTGTCTAAATTGCTCTAATGTTTTTAAATTGATTTGCTGTATTTTATAGGGTTCCAAAGGACTTGATTTTAGGTGTCTAGAAAGCTTATTCTTTTTATATATTGTAACGCGGACTGAAAGAGCGAGGAAGAAGAAGAGATCGGATGCTCTCAAGGAATGGTAATTCGGCAGTGACGGTAGAGCGCTGGCATCTTTTTCAGTGTAAATAAACCCATCACATCCGTGACAGCTTTGGTGGAGTGGTGCTGGGTAACTTGCCATCCTAGACCCTGCAGCAGAAGTTCTTCAAAGAAGCAGACGCTTAGCTGGCCTACCCCCGGACAACATCAGCATGAACGACGACACAGCAGTCCCATTGACGCGCTACGCTGCTGCATTCACCAGTGCCACCGACACGGCACAAGGCGACTGTCGACCTCGACAACCAGACTACTGGGCACCCGAGCCACGAATTTTCTCAGGTAAAACTGACGAAGACGTGGACGCTTGGCTAAAACACTTGGACAGAGTGAGCCGCTACTACGAATTGGGCGCACCGGCGAAGCTCGTGAACGTAGTATTCTTTCTTGCCGGGACAGCCTTGCTTTGGTTTCAGAACAATGAACATGTCCTCCCCACTTGGGATATATTTGTGAAGGAACTGAAGGCCTGCTTTGAGGACACGAGTTTCATGAAAAAGAAAGCTGAGCAAACGCTGTCACGTAGGGCTCAGTTGCCCGGTGACACGTGCACAACCTACATTGAAGAATTATTGAAGCTTTGCGGGATTGTCGACGCAAATATGTCTGACGAAGACAAAGTCGGTCATTTGTTAAAAGGCATCGCCGAGGACGTGTACAATTTTTTGATAACAAAAGAAAACTTCAACACTCCTTTGATTTCAGGCAGCAGTGTCACGCATTCAAGGCGTTGAAGACCCGGAGAATTCTATCCAAGTTCGGGCGCTTGGACAATGTTCCCACTGTCGCAAGTATCGACGTCGCCACCAGCAAAGACATTTCCTTCCTCGTACGTCGGGTAGTTCGATAAGAGCTCGTACGACTTCAAGCAGGTGACGTTCACCACCAATGCTTTTTTGCCGCGTGACCCGAACCTCCTCCCTACAGGATGCGAGAGTGCCACGCCGAAAACCGACCACGCACTGAAACTGCAGATTTTACCCCGCGGCTTCCGTTTTCCCCGACGGGTCGTGGCACCACCGGATGTCATCATGTCGACGTTCCGCTGCAGACCTGCGACCGTCGTCAACCAGGCCTCTACCAGAAGATTACTAGGCGTCATCACAAAATGTTCCTGAAGAGCACGACCCGTCTCCGCGTACTTCTGCCACCTCTGCTCCTGCTAATGTAAGCCGACAAGTCCCCTTTTGCTACACATGTGGTCTACCAAGGCATATTTCGCGCTTCTGTCCCAGACGGCCGCCTGCACCGCCACGTTTTTCGACGTATCCGGCTCGTATGTACGAAACGCCTGTGCCGCCACGTTTCTCGACGCACCCGCCTCGTATGCACGAAACCTGGACCTATTACCCGGCCGACCACCGCCCCCGACAGCAATGGCCTAACGAATTTCGCAGCGAGTTCCCCGCCTCCGAGCAAAGCCTGACGCCACCTCCGACATGGTCCCGCAGGTCGCCGTCTCCGCGTCGCCGGTCACCTTCCCCGCATCGGCTGGGAAACTAACTGGTGCTACTGATGGAGGTGCGGTCGCGGGACAGTCAGTTTCGCCAATTCCTCCTTCTGCTGTGATGTTGATGAACAAAGTGCGTGTGTGTACAGACGGTGTAGATACTCTTGCTCTTGTAGACACTGGTGCTGCTGTTTCGGTTATGAGCCTTCGTTTCAAACATCGTTTCTTAGGTCACAAAGTTATGTTCGCGTGGAATCGTAAAGAAACTTTTCGTGGAGTTAGAGGAGAAGCGTTATGCCCTGTTGGTGTTTGTTCAGTCGTACTCACAATTGGAGGACAAAATTTCCGAGTCAAATTCACTGTACTGGCTCGCGCAACTCATGACGTCATTTTAAAGATAGACCTCCTTCATGAATGCAGCGCTACGCTTGACTGTGCAACTGGAGAGATTCTTCTACAAAGTACGTTGCCCGCTGCAATAGTTGACGATTTTCCGACCCTGCGCATCGATGCTCTTTCGTTGTCTGAAGATGTGACGATCCCTGGTCGGACCGCAGTGTTTGTACCCGTATGCTCTTCTCATGTCCGCTCAGGACTCTGCTCTGGACTTGTGGAGCCTGATCATGCAAACGCCATCAAGAAGTATGTGCTGGTCCCCCTGTCTGTCCTTACAGCCATCGACGGACATGCTTGCTTGTGTGCGCTCAACGCAGCCTCGGAGCCTGTTCTTCTACCAGCCGGATTCAAACTAAAACGTTCAAGGAGCAGGCCACAATTGACGTCAGAACGGTCGCAGAGTCTCCAGCCATCAGTCAGACTTCGCCCAACAACTCAGCCGAGAATAAACGTATGATCAATAAGTCTTTGTTCTTCCGAGCAGAATGTCCTTGAGGAGATACTTACACGCTACGCGGGAGTCATGGATGTCGCTCAAAACAAGCGTTTTTCCATGTTGCCCGAATTGCGTATGCACCTCCGCATCAACACGGGAGATGCTACACCGATACGCCAGAAACCCTATCGCGTATCCCCGTCAGAGAGTCAAGTGATCGCCGATCAGGTCAACGACATGCTGCAGAAAGGTGTTGTTCAAGAGTCTAGCAGTCCCTGGGCAGCTCCAGTTATATTGGTAAAAAAGAAAGACAACTCTTGGCAATTTTGTGTAGACTACCACCGTCTCAACGCCGTCACAAAGAAAGACGTGTATCCGCTACCACGCATCGACGATGCTGTTGATTGTCTGCACTCTGCCGCATACTTTTCGCCTGTCGACCTAAGGTCTGGATACTGGCAAATACCAATGCATTCGTCTGACAAAGAGAAGACTGCTTTTGTCACGCCTGATGGATTATTCGAATTGAATGTTATGCTTTTTGGCTCATGCAATGCCCCAGATACCTTCGAGCGATTCATGGACTGCATTCTTCGTGGCCTCAAATGGGAGATATGTATGTGTTATCTCGATGATGTAATTATTTTTGGCAAGACATTCCACGAGCACAACCATCGGCTTAGCCTTGTTCTAGATTGCGTCAAACGAGCTGGTCTTGTTTTAAACGCAAAGAAGTGTCATTTTGATGAGCGTCAAGCCCTTGTGTTTGGATATCTAGTCGACAGGGATGGTATACGACCAGACTCGCATAAAATCAGTGCTGTCTGAGACTTCAAGCAACCGACGTCTGTGAAGGATCTCCGTAGCTTCTTGGGCCTGTGTTCTTATGTTCGTCGGTTTATCAAAGACTTCGTCCAGCTGGCTCATCTCCTGACAGAGTTGCTACGCCAAAACGCCCCATTCCTATGGACCGTTGAGTGTGAGGCTGCTTTCAAGCAGCTGAAGTATTTGCTTACTTCTGGGCCCCTCATGCGCCATTTCGACCCTGAGGCACTCACGGAACTGCATACAGATGCTAGTGGTATCGGTGTTGGTGCCGTGCTAGTTCAATATGACGACAGCCGCCAGCACGTCGTGGCGTACGCAAGCCGTAGTTTGACTTAGGCGGAGAGGAGTTATACGGTCACCGAAGTGGAATGTCTTGCAGTTGTTTTCGCCGTCCAAAAGTTCAGACCTTATTTGTACGGCCGGCAGTTCAAGATTGTCACAGATTATCATTCGCTTTGTTGGCTTGTCGGACTACGTGACCCAGCGGGTCGGTTGGCACCCTGAGCCTTACGACTTCAAGAATATAATTATTCTGTGACCTAAAAGAGCGGTCAATATCACGCAGATGCCGACTGCTTATTTCGTCTTCCACCTCCGACTGTGGATGCTGATGATGATGATTTCGACAACTACCTGGCCGCAATCTCATCCAACTTCCCAAATTTGGACGTGTTTCGTCACGAGCAACAGCGTGACCCTTTGCTGAAACCAATGATTGATGTGGCACGCACCACACCATTCGTGATTCATGACGCCCTAATATATCGCAAGAATTACTCCAGCCATGGCTCTATACTACTCCAAGTCGTGCCAGAATGCCTGCGTCTTGCGGTATTCCAAGCCATGCACGATGACATCACGTCTGGGCACCTTGGATTTGCTGCCCGAACGCTTCACCGTATCCGACAACGTTTTTACTGGCCTCGACTCTGGAAGACCACCAAGCACAACGTCGCAAGTTGCGATGTCTGCCAATGCCACAAACAACCTACCACGCCATTGGCCGACCCACTGCAACCGGTTAAGCCACCGACATCACCATTCGAAAAAGTCGGCATAGATTTACTGGATCCTTTCCCCAAGTCTACCACCGGCTGCCGCTGGATTATTGTGTGCGTAGATTACCTGACGCGGTATACTGAAACGATGGCGGTTGCTTCAGCCACATCATCTGATGTGTCGTGGTTTCTTCTACACTCGATCATACTTCGTCAAGGGGCCCCTCGTGTGGTGATTAGTGATCGCGGCCGACAGTTTACCGCGGACGTTGTTGAAGAGTTGCTACGGCTTTGTGGGTGTCAGTATCACCATTCCACGCCATACTGCCCTCAGACTAACGGCCTCACTGAGCGCACCAGTCGTACCATCATCAACTTGCTTTCAATGTACGTCGCAGCGGATCACAAGAACTGGGATGCCGTATTACCTTTTCTTACATACGCCTTTAATACCGCGAAACACAGAGTCACGGGTTATACGCCTTTTTTTCTTCTCTACGTCCGTCATTTCCAAAGTTTTCTTGACACCATACTTCCGTTTTCGACGAACGAAAACGCCAGTGTCGCGCAGACTTTGTGTCGCGTCGAAGAAGCTCACCGACTTGCTCGGCTCCGAGCTCTTTCCACCCACGCTCGCGCGAAAGACCGTAACGACGCAAAACACCCGCCCGTGACTTTCGCTACAGGTGATTTGGTCTGGCTGTGGACGCCCGTTCGAAAGAAGGGACTTTGCGAGAAGTTTCTAAGTACTCAGGACCATTCGTCATTACTCAGTGCCTAAGTGAGATCACTTACGCTGTTGGGAAAGTGACAGCTCAGAACCGGCGTTCGCGTAAGTCGCAAATTGTGCACATTGCCCGATTGAAGCCCTACAACAACCGATCACTTCTACTCGCTAGGTGAGCTTCGTCTGGCCCGGAGGGAAATGTAACGCAGACTGAAAGAGCGAGGAAGAGATCGGACGCTCTCGAGCAATGGTGATTCGGCAGTGACGGTAGAGCGCTGACATCTTTTTCAGTGTAAATAAACCCATCACATCCACAACAATATCATATATACAGGGAAGTGATCGCTCACATCTGATATAAAGGAACCTGCTGCCACGCAGTTGTTTCTATTATTCGTTATAAATATCTTTACAAGACTTTCAGAGAGAATACTGACACGAGTTGGTTCGTTAATTGTGACTGTGCATGCTTAAGAATCAAGCAACAGCTGGAAAGAACGTGACGTTGCTTTACTTTGTAAAATGTTGATGTTACAGACACCACCTGTTACGACGCACTGTTTATTTGTGCCTACAAAATTTAGTAACCTTTCAAGGAAGACATACAACTTTTCAACACACCCATCAGGTGGGCGATAAAGAACAACATAAGCATGGTTATCTTGGATTAGTGCTAAAGCTTCATAATTCGGCATGATTGTTGTAAATTCAGTGAGTAAACTACAAGAAAGCTTTTCCGAGATTAACTGCAGTACTCCTCCTCCTCGGCGGGAAGATCTATTCAAGTAAAAGCTAATAAAGCCTGGTAATCTAAACACTTCCTCATCGCATGTGTACCAGGTTTCCGTAACCATAATAATGTCAAACCTAACGGAAAATTCATCTAGGAAGGTGGTGAGCTCATCGTATTTATTTCGAGCCGATCGTGCATTACAGTGTAAAACTGCCAGGTGAGCACCATCAATTTGATGTGTGATATCTTTTGGTGACGCCATGCTAAAAAAAAAAGTAAAGCAGAAAACTAAAAATCTGTGACGAGGTAGTCACTGCTTTATGAAGTGAGACCACCTTCGCGCATCTCATCCAAATCTGCTTCGCTGGTTATCTGGATAGCACGAGATGTGTCTGTTTTTCGAGCGAACACCTTGCCACATCTGGTCCATGGAAGTCGCCAGTTCAGTTCTCGTTTTCGTGCAATCGTCAGCCCAAGTAGCTTCTTTAGTTGTGGGCACAAATGCTCGTTAATGTACACCGATTGCTTTGTGGCAAAGCCAAGATCTGCCGTGTTTATCCGAGTTCGTTTTGCCTTAGCCAATAGGGCATCACGTTTTACTCGGCGGTTGAAAGATACGACAATATTTGAGTTTACAGAGCTGTCTTGGTTGCCGGAAGCATTCGAACGAGCATTTGCACTTTGGGCCGGAACACGATGGCAAGCCTCAATGTCGTGTTTAGTAATGGTTTCGCCTAGTGCATCCCCTATTTTAGTAAGCACTTGTGCAAGGTTTTCATTGACTGCTTGCGGCATGCCTTTAATCTCGACGTTTTTGTTCCGCGAATATTGATATTGTGCGGTGACGCGCGTTGCGTTTTCTTGCGTCGTCTTTCTGAGGCACTCGAGCTCTTGCAAAATGGTTTCTTGAGTTGCCTTTAATGCTATGTTTTCTTTCTATGTCTAAGGCCTTCCTGAGATCTAGCGTGATTATTGCCCTCACGCCTCGTCCAATGGGGTCTATGACTTGCTCCTTTAGTTCTATCATGGCATCTTGTGTGGAGAGCCCTCTTCTTAAGCCGATCATGTTGCTGCGGTATACGTTCTTAGACTCAAACTAGCCGTTAACCCTGTTCAGGCAAGCATGCTTCATTACTTTACCGACGCAAGAAGTCAGGGAGATGGGCGGCATGTTCTGGATTTCAAGGGGTTTACCCGGCTTAGGAATGAGATTACGTCGGATTCCTTCCATTCGTCGGGTATCTCCCCGTTTCTCCAGCACTCGTTGATGAAGTCTGTCAAACGGCTCCTTCCCTGGTCGTCCAAGTTCCGGAGCGTCTTGTCGTACACTTCGTCGGGACTTGGAGCCGACTTGGACTTAATAGTGTGCAGGACTGCCCTGATTTCTTGCTGTGAAAAGTCTCTGTCAAGATCTTCGTTGGGAGAGCCCGAGTATTCCTTGTGTTCGACTGCCGGGGGTCTGCCGAGGTATAGCTTTACGATTTCATCACCCATCTGATGGATGTTCCCTTTTTACCTGTGTCTTATCTTGGTCATTTCCACTTTCCCCGCCATTCTGGTGGCCGACGGTTCCAACAGGCGCCTGCGGATTTTTCATGTCTTGCCTGTGTTTATGTCCGTCCATAGCGTCGCACACTTCATTTCATTCCTGACGGCATAGCTGGGTACAGTGTGTTTCGATGTGCTTGTTTAGCTCAGCGAGTTTTCTCCTTAGATTTCGATTGTGTTTTTGCCTATGCAGCCGTTTCTGAATAGATTTTTTGGCTTCGACAAGGTGTGCGAGCCTGCTGTTCATCCGCATTGAGAGGGTTCCGCCACACTCATTTTCCTCTTCACGTCGAGCCAACCAGTCATCCCACTCCATTTCGGTTGTGGCTTTTTCTGCGTCTTGTAGAAGTTCACTGCTCCATTCTTCTATGTTTTCGATGGGTCCTTGTTCTTTCTCGTTTCTGCTTTTGGAAATTTGTCCCAATCTACGCGCCTGATAGTCCGTTTGCAATTCCTGGTAGGAGGATCGCCTAGGGTGATGCTTAAGATCCTGTGATCACTTCCCAGGTCTTCATAGGAATTTTTCTACGTGCTTCGCCAGGCGTTCTTGCTGAGTGTCAAGTCCGGCGTGGTGTCCCTGTCAGGACCTACACCGATTCTGGTGTACGAGGCTGGCTCATTCAGAATGGCTAGTCCGGCCTTTTCGATGAGGTGGGCAAGGTTTTTTTCCTTTCTTCGACGAGTGCCCATATCCCCACTGCGTGTGTGGAGCGGTAAAATCTCCTCCGATAACAAGTCGGTTGTCGCTTGCGATGTTCATCGTTTCGTTATTAGTTCTTCAAAAATATGCTTTAGGCCCTTTATAGATGGGCTGCTGTATATGTTTAGGACAAAAGTGCTGCTCTCCTTTTTGCTGCGTGGCACGACATCTATAAGAATGTGGTTGATATCCGTGACTTGTTTTGTAATGTGTGAGATAGCAACTAGCCCCTTCTTCACTAATGTGGTCCCGACTATGTCTCTCTCCTTGTCTTCTGTGCGTTGTTTGTGGGTGGCATGCCCGGGAATTTTGGCGTGGTCGAATGTCTCCTGCAAAATGATCACGTCAGGTTTTTTTCTTTTTGTGGTGATTTTGATTATTTGCGTCATTGATGCTTTTTTATTAGTGAAGCCACGGCAGTTCCACTGCCAGATGACGAGTTTTCTCATTTTGGTGCCCGCCAATTGTAAAAAAATTTCTTCTCTAGCTCTTCGAGCCGCTTGTCGTGTTTCAGTGCCAGCGCCTTACTCTTTGCCTCACAGTCGCTAAGTCGCACGACCAGCATCTCGAACATTTTCTCCATTTTGTCGGAAAGTTTGTTCCCGAAAGATGTTGCCCAAAAGATGTCCTCGAGGACGTCTGTTTTTTCCAAGCTAGGATGGGGCCTCTTGATCTCTCTTTATTTATTTTTATTTATTTACATTTCACCTACATCGCCGTGAGGCATTACGTAGGGGAGGTACACATAATAATTTAACTGCATAGTTTTCAATCAAAACAATTGATTCAACAAATAATACAGCACTCAAAATATTTTAAGAGGAAAAAAAACACTCGAATATTGGTGAGTGAAAACAACGTCAAAGTCATGCATTTGAAAACACGCACACGCTTCGAGACAGCAAACCAATCTCAGTGGCAGTGATATTGTAGGAGTTGTTACAATGAAGAAAAAAAGGATTCATTAGCACTTTCATTGACGAGGTCATCCGGTAGACGGTTCCATCCCTGTATTGTTTTTACGATAAAAGAACTACCGAAAGAGTGGGTTTCGTAACGGTATTTTAATCTTTTTCGTGAATGGTCTTGACTATTAGAGACGTACGTTGGTGTGAACAGATAATTGAGAGGATTAAGGGCATTTCCATTATAATATATATAATTAAGAAATTTAAGCCTGAGTGTCTGACTCCTTACAATCAGTGTCTCCCATTTCAATGCTCGTTTCATTTCTGTGATACTTTCTTAGTCGTTTTGCTCTTTGGTCTTCGTCGGTGGGTTTTTTCGCTTGGCGCCTGGTTGCTGTGTTTCCACTGCTATCATTTCTATTTCCTCATTCTCTCCCTTCCCCGTGGTTTTGGTAGCTGGCGTGGAGACGGCCACTATGGCGGTCAACGGAGGCGACGTCTCTATCTGCATTTTCATGAGTATTTCATTAAGTTTGCGCTGTAGTTCATCTATTTTTAGCTGATTCACTGTTTTGCGTTTTCTAGCTGCTGTCTGAGCAGCTTGTTTTCCGTTCTGTATTCCTCTACGCGTTTCTCTATGTCTCTGTAATTATCCCTAGCGTTACTATTATTGCCGGACATTGCCGAATCACGATTGGCCACTACGTCTGACCAGCCCACATTGTCTGGTGTCTTCTGTTCTCCTTGCTGCTTCGTTGTCGCATCGGGCGTCCTTCCCCTCGAGGTGGATCTTGGCCCACTCCTGGTCCTGGGTCTGCTTCTGGACCTTGACCCCAACCGACGTAGTTCCCAGGCTCCCAGCCTGGACTTGGATCCGGATCTGGACCTTGATGTGGGTTGACGGGCTGGTTGTGTGTTGCTGCTTCGCCAGCAACACACAACCTGATCTAGTGTCCTGATCTAGTGAGTCGGCTTCCCGCTGGAGTTCTGCCTCGTTCTTCTTCGCAGCCCACCTTTGTTGCTTTACGAAGTATGGCGTCTTAAATTTAGTTCTGCAAGTCTGGTCTACCGTGTGGTGTGCGTCTCCACAGAGCTTGCACTTGGGTGTGCGTTCATGGTGTCTGGTAGGATTTTGGCACGACATGCTGGGCACAACTTGCCTGGCGGTCTTGGGCAAATCGGGCCTGTGCCCGAGCCTCCGGCAACTCTTAACAAAAGTGTAATTGCTTCTGGTTGAGAGAAACTTTCATCATGATGCTGTTGAAGTAAGCCCATATGGGGACTCTGTTGCGTTCGTACAGTAGTATCACTGTGGTCGTGCTGCCTAGTCTCTTGGCGTACGCCAATGAAGGGTTCCTCGCGTTCACCAGTGCATGCATGAGCTGATCATGTGTGTACTTCAACGGAATGTTGCGGATTATCCCCTTGGCCATATGTTCCGGTGCCTAGACGTACGCGTGTGTCTCGTACTTCTTCCCGTTGATTTTTAAATCCTTGATTTTGACGAATTTCGTCGCCGTCTTCTCATCCGGTGTGCTGATCACCAGAATAGTTTGTGTGGGGTTGGGGCAGATCCTGACGATTTTGTCGTTGCTCACCCCTGCTTCTTGGCGTATCGCTTTGTCGAGGCTGGCTCCGCACGTGTGTCTAATGCTCAGCCCGTCTCTTGGTCTTACGATTATCTTGATGTCATGTGCAGGTAGCCTTAGTATCTTGCTTGCTAGTAAAATACTGTTCACGATGCTGTTCCCACCTCTACGCGTCGAGCTTCTTGAGTGGGTGCATTTCTTTGCTGCCTCTTTGCCAGGGCTCACACGGCCCTTCCTTTTATACGTGACTTCGATCCAGCCCTCCGCGTCGCCGTCAGCGTCTCGTCTCGTCGGATCGCTATCGTCCTCTCCGGAATCATTACTTGGAGTTTCCCCCACTTCTGCATCTATACGTTTGTTTCGGAGGTGCGTCCGATTCCTTGGCCTACAACTCGGCAGCGTTGATCACCCTTTCCAAGGCCGGCCTCGGCCTTGTCAGTGTAGGCTTAGCTGGAAACGCTTGTAACTCGGGTGGTTTTTCACACAAAGCTTCAAAAAAGGTCTCTCACCAAGGCTTTTGGTGTCGAAGCGTTTGGATGGACTAGCTCTATCCGGTGGTGGTCGATTGCCAGGTATTTGACTTGATTAAACTGCGGAAAATATTCATAAAAGGCTGAGCTGACGTGAAGCGCGTCCGCAGCGTTCCGTTGCCCGGCAGCGCGTCAGTGGAAATGACCATCCCCGTACCATCGTTCACACACGTTAATGTAAAGAAGAGGAAGTACTCCAGCGCAGAGGCAGCAGCAGAGGTGAACCCACCGCTGGCACCCTGAACGACGCAAGAGAGAAAAACGTCTTTGTTGAAACACACAGAGAGAAAAACATGTTAACTGACTCTGTGGACATTGCTTGAAGACGTAATTGACGCTCTGGACCACGAACAAAATGTCAGAAATGTTCCCTCAACTGCGAGCGGCGTTTCCCAACCATCAAACGGTCATCTTCGCAGACTACCAGGAAATGGAACTTTGATGGCATCCGTGTCAAACTCTCATCCTCTCTGAATATCAAGAAACGGTGCCTTGATGGCATCCTTGCCAAATTCTCGTCCTCTTCGAATATCAATAAAATCAGCCTTGATGGCGTCCTTGTGGGCGTCGCTCCTCCTTAGGTGGTCGGTCCTCAGGTCGCTACTACCAAACGAATCTGTGGAGTTGGTGTGGGACGCGATGTAACTGCGTACTTTTTTGGCATTGCATTTCAGCATGGCGAAGTTGCTGAACGAGTTGCCCAGGACACAGGCACAGCCCAGGATGGCTACGCCGAGCACGGCCACGATCACGTAGATGTCATGGCGGTTGACCAAGACGCCGTGAATACTTACCCGCGTCTCCAGCTCCTACTCCATAGTGGCCGCTCCTGGCCATGCCCAGCCAGCCCAGGGGGCTGCGAAGCCCTGCACGGCTCCGCCTCGAATGGGAGAGGCGTCAGGAGCTGCAGCATCCGTCCTAGCCGTCGTCCCGGAGTCGAATGCCTTGTCATCGTGAAGTCAAATCAAGTCAAGATCCTTGACGTTGTGGCGTCAAACCTCGAATTGATAGTTTTAATGCTACGTGAGTTGCCTACTTTTCTGGAAAATATTGCTCAAAGGCTGGAAAGCCGCTTCACGGCTGCTAACTTTTACCACTTGCCTTGCCCTAATAACAGCGATGACTTTGAAGAGGTTACAGCGTCGGAAATAGCCCAAGTAGTGAAAATAATACCCAATTCTGCTCCAGGTCCCGGTGGAGTAACTGCATTGGTAATGAAAATAATCCATAAAGTATCACCTCAAGATTAACTTGCAATAGTTAACCACTCCATTAGACATTCGTGGATTCCTCTTGAGTGGAGATTCGCGAAAATGATTACTTTAATAAAGAAACATGGAGCTGGATTTACTTTTGATAACATCAGGCCTATTTCGCTCCCATCTAATCTGGTAAAACTAATTGAAAGACTTCTACACAATAGAATAGACGACTGGTTGGACAAAAATGCAATTTTAGGCCAATGCCAAACTGGATTCAGGCGTGGGCCTCCATTTGGTGTGACCATGTTGATCTGGAAAGCAGGATACAACCAGCTCGTTCTAAGAAACAGGTTTCCGCCTTAAAAACCTAAGATATTGCAAAGGCTTATGACAGTGTGGAACACATTAAACTAATAAATTCGCTATCGTACATCAGGTTCTCAGATTACTTCGTGGCATGAGTTTACTCCTTTCTAAAAGACAGAGAATTCTATTGCTCTCAATCTGGCATATCGTCTTCAAATTATAAACAAACTAGAGTTCTCCCCCAAGGATCGGTTCTTTCACCATTATTGTTTATTATTTTATTGCGCCCAATTCCAGTACAACTGGATGTAGAGGTTTATGTATACGCAGACTACATAGCATTTTTTACCACAGCTACAGATATACATACATTATATCAGATGGTACAGTTTTATATGAACGCTCTCGAGACATGGTTAGACGACATTAATCTAGCATGAAACATCAGGAAAAGTGCAGTCATAGTTTTTCCTATAAGTGTTCCAGTGCAGATTTTCGTACTTTACAGACAGGACTTTATCCCGCAGGTGACATCGATTAAATACTTAGGAGTGACTTACACTGAAAACCCAAATCGGAGTCCACACATAGAAAATATGGCAGCTAAAGGAGCACAGACGCTTGGAATTCTTCGTAGACTCATCAATAAACGTTGTGGTTTACGTCATGATGTGCTAGTATATATATATTGAATGTATATTCGCCCAATACTGGAGTTTGGCTGTGTCTTGTTTTCTAGAGCACCCGCCTACAAAATTAGACCACTGGTAATATTAGAACGCGAAGCGCTACGGTTATGTCTTGGGCTTCCGAAATTAGTCGCAATTATTATTTTATATAAGGAAGCGCACCTGCCTTCTCTTCGTGCTAGGTTCCAAATACTAGCAGTCCATACCTTCCTAAAAATATACGCACCCCACATAGGAAGTCACAATAAGTTTTCATTATTGAGCCGACGTTATTTTTTAACCAACAGTGATCTAGACTAAAATGTCCACAAGTCATCGTGGAACAGAAGCTCTTGGAAACATTAGAAGTTAACCTTCGTGAAGTATGGGTACTAAAAACACCTATTCAAACAAATATAATAGAATTTGACAATATTTTTCCTAATAATTCCAAAACTCTTCCCAGTAGATATTTAATGCCATTTTGAAAGACCACCTGGCAAGATTATACACAAAGATTGTAATAGCAACGGATGCTTCAGTTCGCGAAGAGAAGGCAGGAGTAGGAATTACATCTTCAGTGTTGGATAGGTCTTTTTCGATTTGTTTACTCGTTTTACACCTATTTATCAAGCGGAATTACTGGAAATTCTCTTAGCGTTACAAAAATTACCTCAAGCAATAACAAATGCTATTATTCTTTCAGGCTGCTTGTCTGTGTGTAGTTCATTAGCTGCGTCTAATATGTCCAATGCTTCACTTTTACGACTAATTCGCTTAGTGTGGATACCAAGGCATAAAGGATTAACCCTCAAAGAATATGCAGATGCACTCACAGCAGCCTCAAATAATTATCTCATAATTTTTATATTACTGACGCTAGCGTTTATTGCCATGGCACGCTTTGAAAAATTTGTCATGTCAGAGCAGTTTGAAAATTCTCGATTGGCAACATCGGATTTTTCCCATGCTAAGTACCCTTGGAAAAATCGATGGTGCTCCTCTAGAACGGCGGAGATATCAATTACGAGACTAAGATGCCGAGTCACCCCCACCCCTGAACTTTTATCTACACAGGTCTGGTCTGGCACAGTCTCCCCTATGCCACCACTGCAACGAGAGTGAATCCCTTCACAATTTCCTCTTAACATGCAGGTTATACACAAACCAACGGAGGAGATTGTTAGAAGAACCTCTCCGTAGATTGGCTCTAAATTGGCTCTAAATTTATCCCTTCCGGTGGTCCTCTCCTTTGGAGTAACTGAAAAGGAATTTAGCCACAAGAATGTTTGCGAGGCCGTATGCAATTTTCTAAAGGCAACAAAAAGATTAGAATGTTAAGCTGAGGCATAAGTTCGCTTTATTTCAAATCATATTAGCCTGTTCGTTGTTTTTAATACCTCAGTTTTATTTCTAATCTATCGTTTTCCAATTGGTTCTTCGTTTAAACATTGTTATCTAAATAATCAGTATGGTAAAAAAAACTCCACTTCACAAATGAGGCACCATCCATTTCATGGCCGATCCTCGTGGTTGGTTGCGCCAGGACTCCGATGAACAACCAACCAACCAACTACCTACGCTAGACAAGATAAATTGATTGCTAAGTTTATCGAAATCCAGCATACTTTTCAAAAAAGATTAGTCACCTTGTTTTAGGGGCGAAGCTCCTGGCGCCGTGGTTGTACGTCCTGTGTTTGTAGTTGTAGCCATCTCTCGCTTAGTCCTTAGAATGTCCGCTCGATGGCAGTACTTGTATATGATGAATGTATGATGAAAAGATGCGAGAAGGCGGTAATTGGAGTGTTCACTAGATGGACAGGACAGACAGACGGACAGAGGGACAGATGGATGGACAGACTCGCGGACGGAAGCATGATTAAATGAACGGACTGACGAACCCCCCTCATCATCATTCACTCTGTGGTTATGCTGACCTCTTTTATTTATTGAAACAAATTGAATTGTAAGGATATCAGTATCAAGCATGTTCATTACACATTAACGTCCCCATAACGTCTCAAAGACCTCGGTATACACAATCATTATGAGTAGTTATGCGCAGCGGTGCTCATTTCTCAACGGGAGAGGCTTAACCTAACCACTACGGGGAGAAGATTGCTACGCCGTGTATGTTACATAGCTCGTGTTCAGTATGCGGAGGAGCAACTACAGTTCATGAATAAACAGCTGCGTGAAAAGGTTCTATTATCCCTTATCCCAAAAAACATGAGCACCCGATATCACAAAGGTCGTAGGAGTGCACGAGGTCACAAGGTACAGTGGCAATACGGGAACAATCGGGACACTGTGTACACAGATGTGACCCTATGCGGCACGAACAGGCACGCGCTCGCAGTCGTAGGAGCGGCCCCGGTCAAGGCCTTTTGACTTGCGCCACGGCACGAGCCACGTCCACGAATAACGCTGAGGCTTTAGCTATCGCGCTTGCTATTAAAGCAAAGGATATTCTGGGACGATCGTTCCTTGTTCTCACCGATTCCATGGTCGCTTGTGGACTCTTTCTCGCGGAAAGACTACCACACACCACCATTCGCCTAATAGGACCGTACCTAACGCAGGACCATGCTATCATCTTGTGCCCGGGTCACGCAGGACTTGATAGCAAAGCGAGAGCGCACGGCGCAGCTCGTGCTTTAACCAACCGAGCAGCCTACCACTCCGACGACAGCCCCTTTTTCCGCGAGATATCCTTGAAAACCAACGGCTTGAGCGACGAAGGTGCTGTGTACCACACACAGTTTTACCCGACTGAAATTCTTATGACTGGCGCCGTATACAAGCAAACAGATATCCAAATCTTTCGTTGAAGCATGCCATTCACCCTGCGATGTACAGCCATAGTTGTCCGTGGTGCGAAGGCAGGCGCACTTTCACCCACATAACGTGGGATTCTCGGAATAGGCCAACCGAAGTTAACTCGCCGCAAATAGCCGCCAAAATTTTCGCAATGGAGAAGTGGGAGACTTAGCTCGCCAGCGACGATCTGGGAGTGCAACTAGCGCTCCTCGACCAGGCGCAGCTGGCCACTAGAGCCAGTGGAGCCCTGGAATAGGGGCCCCACCCACAAGCTCCTCGTATCTTTTTTCCTTGTTTTTTTTTCAAATAATCGTTTGATGTATATCATTACACATTATTCTTTATTAATATTCCCTTTTTCTTATGAGTTAATCTAACAAGTGTTTTTAAAAACATCTTTTGATTAACATTTGGACATCACGAAAAATTCCTTTTATATCGGAAGGAGTCACTCGTTTCAGGCCCATCTCCCTTTATTTGTGACGCCAAGATGAAATGAACAATCAATCAATCAATCAATTAGGAACCTTAATTCAAAAAAATAAAATATGGTTAGAATTTTTATTCACTCAAAAACTTTGTCCCTCCCTCCTTTTTCTAATCATTTTCTTTGTCATAAATCTTACCAAAACAAATATCTCAACAATAATGGCAGATCCCACGTACAGTGGGAATCGATAAAATGCGAAGCACGAATGAGAAATGTGGATATGTCACTTTAAAATGAGCACAACGTTATGAGGTGTAGGTAAATGATGTCGTACAATATTTCCGTGTCATGATTATCATGTTTGAATGTGTTGTTTACCTTTGTCATCTATTCAAATGACATGATACCAAGCTCAGTATATGTGGAGGTAGCGAAACTGTCACTAGCACGCTGTGACCGTAATAGGTTGTCCTGTTCTTACATGACACGCGTGTCAGGATTATCATATTTGCACCAGCCATGTATTTCGTCATCCGTTGACGTCATGTGACACTAAATTTGGTATATCTGGTGCTGGCAAAACAGCCGCGAGTGCGTCATGAAGGGCCCAATTTACTTCAGTGTAGCGTTGATGCGCGCGCACGCTGGGCGCAGTGACGCCACGCTGGAAAAACGCGAACATTCTAAGTCTGACGCCAGGCGCGACCAGCGTCCGTCAGCGCATCCCGACGGCAGCAGTGGGAAACGCAACATGCTTCATTTTCCGCCGATGAGTGACAAAGACAACACTGCGTCTTTCTCTTTTCGTGACGGAGGGACGCAGGACGTGGTGAAACGCGCCGGCGTCAATGGCGCAGTGCGGCGCACGCCTGCCAGTATAAGGCAGGACCGGCGTGACGCGACGAAATAAACGCCGGCGAGCACGCGCACCGCATCACATCGAAAAATATTGGTGCCTTGACTGTGGCATGTAGTCATATTCTCACATGACACGCATCTCATGCTTATCACGTTTGCACCAGCTACATAACTTCGTCATCCATTGGCGTCACGTAATACCAAACTGGGCATATGCGAAGCTAGCGAAACGGCCGCGAGCGCATCATCAGTGTGACATGTAGTGATGTTGTTACATGACATGCACTTTATGCTTATCATGTTCGCACCAGTATCATACCTTCTTCATCTTTTCACGCCCCGTAATACCAAATTTAGTATAAGTGAAACTAGCGAAACGGCCGCCGGCGCATCATGAGCGTGGCAAGTAGTCATTTGGTTACATGACACGCATGTCATTATTTTCATGCTAGGGTCTTTTCACTTGTGTTCGCCATGCACTCATGCCAAACCATACCAGTTTGGCAACCTTCCATGTGAACGAAACCACCGCAAAAAATGAAAGACCATGTAAAGTACATCATGATATCACATGACATACGTATCATGAATTTCATGTTAATATAAGTCGTATATGTTCTTCATTGAGTCACATTATGTCATACCAAGTTTTGTATTGATACAATTATCGAAACGGCCAGGAGAGCTAAAAATCGTAGATGGTTAGATAGATTGATAGATACGCTCAAAGTCGCTGATCTTCACTAAGAAATGCTTCGGATTCAAAACAAATCACGCACACAGTCATCATACATACAAGCTCACATTGATCACCCCAATAATGTTTGGATCCAATCTTGTCCCACTAAATGTTTTTGTGACTTATTCATGCCCAGAACATGTGCTAGTTAAAATGACTATCCCCGTACCATCGTTGAGACACGTTATTGTAAAGATGAGGAAGTACTCCGGTGCAAAGGCAGCAGCAGAGGTGAAGCCACGACTGGCACCCTGAACGACGCGAAAGAGAGAAACAGCTTTGTTGAAACACAGAGAGAGCACAACAAGTTTCTTGACTCCGTGGACATCACTTGAAGACATAGTCGATGCTCTGGACCACGAACTCAACGGCGAGCGGCGTTCCGGAACATCAAACGGGCATCCTAGAAGACTACCAGAAAATGGAACATTGATGGTGTCCGTGTCAAACTCTCATTCTCTCCGAATATCAAGAAATGGAGCCTTGATGGCATCCTTGTCAAGTTCCCGTCCTTTCCGAATATTAAGAAATGCAGCCTTGATGACGTCCTTGTGGGCGTTGCTCTTGCTTAGATGGTCGATACTCGGGTTGCTACCACCGAACGGATCTGTTGAGTTGGTCCTGGACGCGATGTAACTGCGTACTTCTTCGGCATTACGTTTCATCAGGGCGAAGTTGCAGAACAAGTAGCCCAGGACGCAGGCACAGCCCAGGGTGGCTACGCCGAGCACGGCCACGATCACGTAGAGGTCACGGCGGTTGACGAAGACGTCGGGGATGCTTACCCCCGTCTCCAGTTCCGACCCCATAGTGGCCACTCCTGGCCACGCCCAGTGAGCCCAGGGGCGCCGCGAAGCACTGAACGGCCCCGCGTCGAATGGGGAAGGAGCCAGGGGCTGTGGCAGCCGTCCTCGCGATCGTCCCGCAGTCGAATGCCTCGTCATCGTTCTGGCTCCTCCAGTCCTTCTTCTCCTTCTTCTGTTCTTCTCGTGGATCTTGCCCAATGTAGAGGATTGGCCAAGTGTTAGGTGAAGTTTTTTTTTAAGTGTTTCTTCGCAATACTTCTGGTATGATCTAGGAATAGCTACTAAACAAACTTAATTACGGAATTTGAGTATTTAAATGATTAGGAAATGAAGAATTTAGCTGAACATTCTTTAGTCTGACTGATAAAATTCTTCTTTGGCGTAATAAACATCCCTGTGACTGTAGCCCAGAGTAGAGGCGCCAACTGAAAGAACAACTGAATCGGATATTTTTAGACCAAAGTTTTGAGAAGGTGGTGATGTGAACCTTTTCCTCAATGACACGTGCCGGCGACAATAGAGAACGTAATGACTCATTCTTTCCTCCTCCTTCTCCTTACAGAAGATACAGGGAGAAGACAGCGCTTAATTTGCTCTATGCAGGTACAAGTTGAGGGAGGTAACCCGGCAGCGAAGTATGGTTGTTGCCACTTCCGTTATTCTTGACCACGATGAGCTCAGGCCTCTGCTGTGCTCTCGATGCTCTGCCTCTGCGCTGGAGTACTTCCTCTTTTTAAGATGTTATTGTTATTGGAGGATCTACTTGACTATATATATATACATATATATATATATATGTATATATATATATATATAGTCAAGTAGATCAAGTAGATATATATATATATATATATATATATATATATATATATATATATATATATATATATATATATATATATATATATATATATATTCAGTTGGAGTTTAGACAAGACTAGTTTATTTTCCAAGAAAAACAGGCTTCGAAGGTGAAAACCAAATGGGGCGTGGCTGCGTATCTTCTGCGGCCCTCCGGAGATAACGTGAGGCATGTTGGCCGCGTCTGCGCCGTGCGCTTCGGCATACGAATTGGTATGCGAACACAAATAAAATTATCGCGATCACCGGCGTCATCGCCCGCTACAACACAAATCAAGCAGAAACATTCACGTGCATGTGCATCTATAAATATCGAAGCTCCTGCTAAGTTAAATATACATAATCCAACGTTTCCATTGCAAACACAAAAGCATGCTTGATACAGGATTTCCGAAAGCCGTTATTGTGAAAATAGTAAGGAAATATTGAAAGCATATTTTACCGCTACCTCATACTTCTAGTCACACCGATCATTCTTTTAAAGTCATCCCTATCTTTGCCCGTACTAAAATAAATAGAAAATTGGCCTTTACATTTACCGATAATGGAAAAGAATGTATTACCTTCCAGGATTGCTACAATGACAGAGCTTTCTTTGTTTAATTCAGCATTACTAACCTATTTGCAGCTCTGTTATTTTCATTTATATTTGCTTTATCTGATGTTTACTCTTGTTTTTCTGCTTGCCTTGTCACTACGTTTTATGAATTTCTGTACTATATATATGGCATTGTATTAACCTGCAATTATTCATTCTCTGTACAAATTGTACTCTGTTTATGTTTCCTCCTCTATGTAATGCCCCTATTGGGCATTTAGGGTAGTTGAATAATTAAATAATTAAAAATGATAGTACGTCAGAACATTTCATTTCAAAGCAAAAAAAATCCGCGCACATGTGCGTTCACCGCTGGAACACTCTGAAAGAGTGCTGCGTAGTACGTAGACATCTTCGTATGTGGCGGTTCTAGGAAGGCTAATAGAAGTGAGCCGCAAAATGTCACGCTAACCAGCGCCCGTGACTTCAGCTCATTTTATTAATAGGGCCTTTCTTCTACCCTAACAACTATGGTTGCACTTGCCTGGGGATTCCACTTCGTTTTTCCGTTCAAGATTCAACTTTTCCATTTACTAGGCCGAATGAATGATATGCATAGCACAACGTGGACAACTGAACTTTTAACGCGATAGCGTTAGAGAGCTCGTGTCACAGAAATTCTGCGGTGTTGGCACCGTTCGTTGTCAGCGAAAAATCGTCCGTGAGCAAAAAATTGAGAAAGAAGCAAATAAGTGAGGAATAAAATTCGCAGCTCCATTGAGTATCGTGCTCAGGCTGTAAGCGGGGCAAGCAGGTGTCCTACCACGAAGCCACAATGTTACTTGCAGTTACTTCGGGAAAAAACACTACCTAAATGTCGTGTAGTGGAAGGAGTCTCGTTAACGCATTTTGTTTGAAAGTGTGACGAGAAAAACGAGGCCAACCGGCGATTTGTAGGGACGTTTGGGAAGCCATCCCACTACGTCGAAAATGACCGGAAAAGTGCAGCCATTGCCGCTAAAAACACACAGCAATTTTCAAGCAGCTCTAAAGATGGACAACTATATAAATCTAGCGGAAAACATATCACGCGTTTTCAGAGGCATTGATTAAGCTAACATCTAACGCTAGATAATATTCTGCCATCTGAACTAGCGGCTTTCCTCTAGCCCGCTTCTCTTCCACCGCAAGTGAACTCAGTGGACTTGTTCTTGCGTAATGGTATCTCCTCAGTTCCTGTGTCTTTGGCGCCCACAAATAGGGCCCCCATCGAATGAAGAATCTGGAAGTACTACAGGCAGAGATGTGAGCAGAGACACAGCTCATTTCAAAGTATCTCAGAGGTTCAACAGCCTGGCAATGGTGGTATCCTCTGCTTGTCGTTAGACCAGCTCTGTGTTCAAGACCTCCTGAAGTATTCTATGTTCGCCTCCTATCCGCTGAGCGCATTCATCTCTTCTAACTTAGCATGCATGAAAGAGCTTGTGGGAAGCCTAGACATTAATTTGACTCTATCAAATGTATTGGAGATGTCCGCGGTGGCTTGTGCAACTTCATTTACAGGTGCACCCATGTGGTTGAAAAGACCAAAGGCCCCACGGAGTTGGTGATTACAACATTTGCTAGATGGAGTCGACCAACAAAAAATAAGGCGTGGCCCCTTACCTACCTTGTTGAACCGCTTTCTCTTCGACCACTGCTGTGCGTAAAATGCTCAGGCTATGGTCACACGGGGAAAGGCTGTAGGTACACTCTCAGATGCTGCATGTGCGGGGATACTCACAATGACAGTGAGTGCCAAAGCCAAGAAAAAAAAGTTGTTTATGCAATGGAGCGCACAGTGCTGAAAATCCAAACTGATTTGCTGAGGTGCGAGAAATCCAAATTCTCGAAATCGTAGATCGGAGATGCTGCTCCAGAAAAGAGGCCTTAGCTGAAATTCAGACTAGAAGTCATGTTTATGCTGGGGTAGCTTTCTGTCATTCTGTCAAACTACGTCGACGGATGAATCTTTGTCCCAATTCCTAGCGGAAGTGGCCGAACGAGCAAAAAAGAAGGCTATGGAGCCCTTTGCTGCAAGCATTTGTGATGATACGTCTGAAATTTCGACCAACAAAATGGCTCGCACATTTGGAACGCCGCCAAATATTATATTCTTGCAGACTGCTGAGCTTCCACGACCGAATAATGAAGGAAATACGGCAACCACGCCACCTGATTTGGTCCACGCAGGACACTCTCTAGATGGACACCAGAACCAAAAAATGGTGTATATAAAAAATTGATGAGTCCGATGACAAGGATTTTGCCTCTAGACCACTAAAACCCATTAGGTCTCCTCTGTCAAAGAACACAAGCTCGCCATAGCATGCTAAAAGCAAAAAAGCACTTATAAGACAAAGCGACCGCCTCAAAGACAGATTTTTTTTTAAAATTCATTTTGAATAAAGGAGTCGTTGAGTCAATGTTTCATCGGAAGTGTAGATTATTTACTTTTCAATAACTAATTTAGTAAAGTTGTTTTCCTAATTCATTCTTGTTATAATCACATAATAGGAGAAATGGCTCTCTGTAGATAAACGGTTTCATTTAACCAAGTACCATTCGTTAAGACTAGACCACACGTCGAGAGGTGGAAGACTAACAGCTTTTACCTCTAACAGAATCATTTAAAGGCAAAAATCTTGTACAAGTATATGTGCCCAGAATGCGAGTTGTTTTGCAATAGACGTCACATTACCCAGCCGCCGATGTTTCTCTTTAGTTAATGCGTACTTACTCGATGGTGTACAGGACACCAGACGATTGGATAGTGCAATGAGATCATGGTGTGAAGAAAAATTGTAGTGGGCGGTTTTAACTCTCAATACACGTGTTGATTTTGAAAACTGATCGGTGTAGAAAACGTTTGTGGGAGTGGGCAACAGATTATAACTTTTCGTGCTTAAACGCCAGAACCCAACATTTATTCGCAATCGATGTCGATCAAACTAAGATTTAGATTACGCATGTTTGAATATTTCTAGCTAGTCCTGGACAGCGCTAGACTGTGCTAAAAGCAGTGATTATCTTTTTATACGTTTTGATTTTTTTGCCCGAGAACGCCTGCTTGCTCTGAGGCCAGACGCTATGCGAATTACAGAAAATATAAACATGATCTGAAATCAGAATTTTCTGCTTCCTACGACACGGTTAACGATTAAAAAACAATGAAGTTAAACGCAAATATTAAAAATGTTTATAAACAAGCTGAATTTTCTGTTGAATCGGCCAGGAGGGTGCCTTCGAGTCTTTGGTGGAACGAGGATTCCGCACAAGATCACCGCCATTGCCAGGCAACTTGGAAATAGCTCATTCACAAATAATCTCCCAAAAACTGGTCTCCTATAAATCTATGGCAGCTAGTTTTAAAGGGCCACTCACCAGACCCCATACCAAATTTTAGTTAGACAGTGGAAGTTCTTGTGTGTCCAATGAGAAAAATTTCGCTACAAAAATATTTTGAGTCGGTTCATCACGAGTGGAGAAAAAAGGTTTTTTTTGCAGCGGCGCGAAACGAAGATGAGAGGATGTGAGCTGGAGACCCTTGCTGCTTATCCGCATAGCCATCGCAAGCCAAATCTCTTCCACCCCCCTTCGCCGGCATCCGACCAAGAGGTGACGTGCGCAAGATGGGCCCAAACAGGTCCAACAAACGAGCACGCGAGCGGCGTTGCTTTATTGGCCAGCGTTATTTTGTGGTCTTCTGCCTGTTTCTGCGGGATCGTTTGAAAACGCTGGCTTAGACGCGGTAGAATCGATGAGCACAATGAGTACGCGAACGCGTAGGAGCGTTTCATGGTGGTCGTCTGCTTCATGTGCTGACCGCGGTGACACGAATGCATGCGAAACGCCGACACATTAGCCCCGCATCTCGTTGCAATTCACCGGAGAAAAACGGAAAAGACGCTTACATTCCCTTAGTGTGGCTCATTATTTATCTAGGGTTTTATTCATCTTTTCAAGCAACAAATTACGTGAACAACGCATATTATGTTAAATAATTTTCGCCATATCACGTGCCACTGTCTGCAACGTCACAGCAGAGCCGTATACGTAGCGGACCAAAGTCACTGCATTGCCGTGTACATAGGGTCATTCATACGCGCAAGTCATGCCCTAATCCTCTAGGCATGCGCCCGCAGAGGGGAGGGGTACCAGCGTTCATCTTAAAATTTGACCCAGTTCCGCGGCGCGTAGCAATGCAAATTTTCGCAGAGCATGAACGCCTCGTCTACGCATTGCGCTTGTCAGCTCAAGACTTTGAAACCTGATGAGTGGCCCTTTAATAAACGCATAGCCGCTAGAGAGAAAGAGGAACAGGGTCACAGACTTGACGACTTCCTTTCAAAACTAAAAAATAAAAAAGCACTGTTTTGATACATAAGAAGAAGAAAAATGCGGCCATAACCAGTAATTTTGTATTTTACAGCCAAAAGTACAAGTATACTTGAACATGCAGAAAGATGGCTGCAGTCAAATTCAATGATTTTAAAGGTAAATAAGAGTGCTCACTTAACGTTTTCTATAGCCAGTTCTATTTCACTTTTCATTACATACAATGATGAACCTATTCCGCAAGTAGACTCTCCTAAATATTTGTGTGTGTTGTACACAGGAAAATTTGACTGGAGTCTACATATAGTATACATTTTGGCTAAGGATTAACGGGTTTTACGCTTACTGCAAAAAATGAGTAATCTCGAATTTGGCGTGGGTAGATACTTCATGTTAATGTTGCACAAAATTTATATACGCGCAATATTAGAATTCGGATGTGTGTTGCTTTGACGAGGACCGGCGTACAAAACAAAGCCGTTCTGTCTCTTGAAGCGGGGGGTTTTCGTTTGTGTCTGGGGCTCCCTATTTTTCCAGCAATATTGATATTTATTAAAAAGCGCGTCTGCCTACATTAATTTGTCGAATCCGTTTCTTAACAGTACAAACCTTCCTAAAACTTTACAGGTTGCCAGTGAAAAGAGATGAATAAACTTTCATCAGTGACCCAGATTCTTTCTTTCTGACTCATTGGCCACGTTTTCATACACCACAAATAATCTATGTACAAAAGAAACTTACAAGTGTAGATCTCAACATTAAAAAGGTATATGCATCTCATAACTCAAACCACATTCTTATTATAGAATATAATGAGATGTTTCCTCAACATTCTAAATTTCAATCTTGCAAATTCTCAGAGAACAGGTTAGCAGATTTTTCGATACATACAGAGACACGTAACATCATAGCTACCGATGCTTCCGTCAGTGAGGAGAGGGAGGCGTAAGAATATTCTCCCAATCCCTTGGCTGACAATTTGCCGTGAGGCTACCTGATTTCACTCCGGTTTTTGAAGCGGAGCTTATGGCAGTCGTCTTGGCACTGAGAAAAGTGCCGATGGATAAGAACAGGGTAGTAATAGCTATTGATTCGCTCTTAGTATGCGCAGTTCTTACAGCTTCTGATACTCTTGCGATCACGACATTATGACCTTCAGTTCCGTCTTAGGTGTACCTGTAATTAGTATGAAACCTAGCTCACTGTGGATTAACACAAATAAAATGACCGACGCCTTAGCCTGCTCATCGCTAGATCTCCCAATAGTTCAGGTTCTCCCAATCGTAAAATACTTCACCGCATTCAGGTATGCGATAACTATTCACACAGATAAGATGAAGACAATAATCATGTCGACAGAATATAATCACGTAAGCTATCCATGGAAGACACAGCGGAGCAAATCTCGGCAATCAGAAGTGTCGATCACCAGATTTTGATATTGTTTCCCCCCAATAAACTTTTACTTGTACAGAGCTGGTCTGACGATGCCACTCCTCGGCCAATTCTGTGGAGATTTGGGAAATATTGCACACTACTTTTTTGTATTGTTCAAGATATTCTCATAATAAAGCTTCACTTTTATTTTACTCCTCATGCAAAAATAGGCTTGAGCTTATCGTGGGAAATTGTTTAGGTTCGTTGCCTCAAGCTTGGAATATTACCACAGGGATGCCTCTCATGCCGTGTGTAATTTCATTATAGCTACTCAATGAGGATTGTTTACTCTGGTATTTATATATTCATTTCAATTGGTTAAAAGCAAACTAAGTTTTCCTAATTGTTCCCTGCAGGGTCATATGGAAGTCTGAAATACTAGCTGTAAAACATAAAACTTGTATTTAAACTGAATATTTCAAGTAATATTGCAAATTGCCTGCTTTATTTTTGGTTTTTAATTACATATCTTACCTGAAATATCATTCATCAGTTTTAACGTCACATTCTTGACCAATCCCCTAAAGTGGGTGCGTGCCATTTATCGAAGTAAACAAACTTTTCCTGCGATCTAAAAAAGTGTATTCATTTGTGGTCTTTTGCATGCAAGTCGATTCCTCTTCGACAAACTGGTGGAGCTGCTGGGTGGTCTTCATGCTTGGCACGCCTTCGCGGAACAAACAATCGAGCCCAGGAATCGCTACCACGCATCAACACATTGGTGCACTGTTTCAGTCACCGTCTGCTACGCCTGGCGCCCGAGCTCAATCCACAGCGAGAAATTGCCAGCAATCAGTTGCCTCTGTCAGCCAGCATGGCCACTGCAGCTACATCCCACATGACACTTCATAATCCTATATTTGTGACTGTTTTCATGGTGAGGCTCATAAAGACGCCAAAGGCTGCCTGGGTCAGTTCGAACGCTGTGTGAAGTACAACCATTGGGCCACCCCAAAGGACAAGATTTCGAACGTCTACTTCCGCCTGAAAAACAACTCCCAGACGTGGTACATGAGCAGAGAAAAAACTTGGCTACGTGGGATGACTTCAGCAACCAGCTGCTAGACATCCCGACACCTCGACAGACAGGAGAATGTGCAACGTCTCTTGGAAGCTCGAATTCAAAAACCAGACGAGAGCGTTGCTGTGTTCGCCGAAGGCATGACCTGTCGTTTCAGCAGCGCAGATCCTAAGATTCCGGAAGACATGCAGCTACGGTATCTCATGCGAGACGTGAAGGAGTAACTGTATGCAGGGTTTGTGAGGAATCCACCAACCACAGGAGCTAAGTTCACGAAAGAAGGCACAGCGATTGAACGGGTCCTACCACGACGGTAACACCAGCGAAACCTGGTCACCTTTGTAGCGAGTAGTCTAGCCGCGGCTACGAAAGCCTCTGCGACAACTACAGGCCTCTCCTAGAAGTCATCCGGGAGATTCTAAGGAAGGAGCTTTAGCAGTTTGGAATAATTCTAGCAACTGAACCGACGCTGGCATTGTCTATTATCGCCGATGTTGTCCGGGATGAATTCCGTCAGGCTTTCTCTTCATCCGGCTAAGCTGATGTGTGATGACATCTTACTTACGCCGATGCAGTCGGACACCTTGTCCTCGCACGTTCGGAACAATTAGTGGACCATCACCAACCCAGCTCTCAGCGCCAGCGACATTGCTAACCTCGCTTATCTCGCCGACGAGACTGCCGTATGGCCATCTTGTGAACCTCACAACGTGGTTCAGCAGTAAATACCCGCTGGCCTTCCGGCGTCGGGAAACCGTTTTGTGGCATTACCAACAGTTTTTTGCCCGTTTTGTGCGTATCCTATTGCCATATACACAGCTCACTAGGGAAGATATCCCCTTCAAGTGGAGCGAAAACAAGGAGCAGGAGTTTCACGAGCTTTGCCCGCGCATGCAAACAACCTATCACTCTTGCCAACTTCGATGTAGATGTGGCAACAAAACTACATAAAGACACTAGTAATATGGGTTGGGAGCACTGCTCGTACAGTTGCAGGACGACAACAATATGGTCATCGCCTACGCCAGCAGGACGTTTTCCAAGCAGAAGTTAACTACACTACGACGAAGAAAGAATGTCTTGCAATGGTATGGGCATCCTGAAGCTTCGCCCATATTTGTACGGGTGCCCATTCACCATTATGAGCATTCATCACTCGCTCTTTTCGTTAGTTAACATGAGATAGATCTGGCCAGCTTGCTAGCTGGAATAATCGGCGCGAAGGGTTTGACTTCAATGTTGCCAAGTAGGGAAAACGACACATCAATGCCCACTGTCCTTTTTGGTCTCGGTGTCACGACGACCACACAGCCTCTTTAGTAACGGCGGACACTGCCGCCTTTTCTCAGCAGCAGCGGGACGACGCTTAACTGGTACCTTCCATAAATTACATAGAAGGACGAATGAATAGTGTGCTTAGGTTATTTTCGAAAAGGTAGGCGTGACGCCCTTTATAAGAAAGTTTCCACCCAGTGGCAGCAGCTACTTGCTCGTCTTTCCTTCTTCGCTTCAACATTATATATGGCAAGCTTGCCATTAAAAACCATCCGCTTATCGCTAGACAACATAGGAGCATTGGTGAAGATTAGGTAAAAAGGTACTCGCCAAAACTTGCCGCCAAAAGTTGCCGGGGTTGGCAAAACTTCCGTTCAGAAATGTCTTGATTGCCAGCGTTCAAGCCACCATACAGCAAACCAGCCGGCCTGCTGCAGCCTGTGCGAGTGCCGACGGCACCATTCGCATGAACTGCCATGGATTTTTTTCATTACATTCCCAAAGTCTGCCACTGGAAACAAGTGGAGAATCGTTACCACTGATGACACAACCCGATACACGGAGACAGGGGCTCTGCTACGGGCAACGGCAGCTGAAGCGGCAGAAGTTTTCATCGCAGCCATCGTTTGAAGACACGGTGCTGCCACAATAGTTATCAAGGGCAAAGGTACTGTGTTCATAGCTGAGCTTTTGCACAGCATTTTCCATCTAAGTGGTACAGCCCACAGGAAGACAATGGCGTATCATACCCAACCAAATGGACACTCCGAATGTTTCATCAAGACCCTGGCTGACATGATAAGCATGTATGTAGATATATAACACAAGAACTGAGAGACATTTTGCCCTACGTCACGTTCGCGTACAACACGGATCGTCAGGAAACCTCTCAGAAGACACCCTTCAGTCTCGTTTACGAATGTGAAGTTACAACTTTAAACGCGATGTTGCCCCATGAAAATGATGTCAATGAGATGAACGCTGAAGAGTTTACCCAGCGAGCAGAAGAACTCAGACAACTGAAGAGGTTGCGAATCATCTAACAGTAAGATGTTTATGCCAAACAATACAGCTTCCAGCACAGAACCATCTCATACAACGTGGGTGAGAATCTGTGAGTCTGGGCACCTATTCCTTGGCGTGGGCTCTCCGAAAAGCTGTTGCGAAGATACGCCAGATTCTACGCTGTTCTGCGACGCATCAGTGACGTCAACAACGAGGTTGTTCGGGACTGCAATCACTGTTTCAAGTCCCGCAGAAATTCACCAGAATCTATCCACAATTTTCAAATAAAGCCCTACTTCCAGTCAATAACCGTGCAGTTTTGGTTTTACGATGCTTCCGGGGCGTTCACCCTCGGGACGATGTTTTAAAGAGTAAGAGTAAGATTGCTTTAGTTACAGTAGGGACATTGCAAAACTCACTGCAGAGACAAGAGCTAAAGGCAATTAGCCCGACAAAGGCCCCTGTCTCTCTGCAGTTCATACTAGGCTTCGTTATGGGCTGAGACAGAAACAGACAAAACTCAATAGATTGGTTTCATTGAAATTGTATAGAGGTTGCTTGCCAGATTACATACGTAATTCACGCAAAAACTAAGTTAAGATGTTTACATAGCACATTTGAAAAATTTAATGTCACTCATAAGGAGATTCATAGCCAAGTGAAATTGACAAAAGAATTGAAACACCGTGAAACACAAAGTACATACGGTCACACCAATAAATATCTGTAAATAATACAATAAAATTAGAAGTTATTGATTGATTTCAGGATTAGTCCAGGCATGAAACTCTACTCATTAGTTTTGATAATGTGTACTAGCAGTTAGTAACAAGTTTTTCGATTGTTTCTTAAAGGCTGCTTTGCTAGCCTTAAAGTTCAGTTTATTTGCGAGGGTATTAATCACGCGAGATGCTTGGTACGCGATACTGTGTTTTTCATAATTGGTTCTTGTTCTAGGTGCTCGTTTTTTTCTGTTGTCGCAATTAGTAGTGTAACGTTTCGGTACAAGATTCCGCTCGTATGTCGTCCTTTTTAATTCGCTGCGGCAATTTCAACGCGAAATGTTTGATCAATAATGAAGCAGTTCGCAGGCCCCATATGTTACCTCTCTATTTTTTTAAACAAGGCAGTATTTTTTTGTATGAGTCTAAGCTAAGGATTATTTGTTTTGTGATGTTTTTGACCAAACTAGCATATCATAGGTCCCTTTGGAGTGGAAAAGAACGTAACACAATTATTTTTAACCTTAGTGGAATCAAAAGCATTGTTCTAAAAAATCAACCGACCATTCGTGCCAGTGGGGTAATTAAGTGGTTGGCATAAGTGTTTATATTTAGTCCTTCCTGAAACCGCATGCAAAGATATTATGGTTCCCTAACACGCGCAATGCCATTTCCTTCAGACTTTACAGTTGTGTTGCTGATAAGTTTGTTTAAAGGCCGGAATATCATATAGTTTTTTTTTATTCAAGCGCGGTTCATTCTGCTTTAACCGAATCAAAAGATGACTTGGTTATGTACGCTTACTTCGAGTGATAATAAATTGTCTGATGTAAAGAGCACATTCGTATCATCAGCGTAGACAATAAGTTAAGAAAAAATAAGTATATTGATTTAATCATTTAGATAAGCAAAGAACAATTCTGGCCCCAGTATGGACTCGTGGGGCACTTCTTCGTTTTATGTGATTGTTGTAGATATTCTATTGTTGATTTGTACAAACTGGTAGTGATCTTCCAAGTAACTCTTCAACAATTGTAATGCTACAGCATGCACCTCATACCTTGGTTATTTATTAAACAATAGTCTGAATTGTATGAAGTCAAGCGCCTCCTGAAGATCGAGCAAAATCCCAAGCGTGTATTTTTTATTTGCATATTTTTCTTGACCTTATCTTTAACATACAGCAACGCTTGTTCACTCTATATATTTTAAAAAACTATACTGACTTTTAATATTATTTGATGCTTAAGAAAAAAGGATGCTAGTCTATCCAAAATCACCCCATCAAAAATTTTCGACACTGTTTAAAGCACAAATATAGGGCAATGGTTCGCCAAAATATTTATATCAGCAACTTTATCTACTGCAGTCACTTTTGGCACATTTAACTGCTCAGGAAATACGCCATTAGTGAGGGTGAGGTTCATAATATAAGCCAACATGTCAGAAATGAGTGGTGACCTCCATTCAAGCTCGACAGAACGCATTTTGTCGATTCTTGATGCGACATTAGTTTTAAGGTTACCGGCTAGGTTTTCTACCTCCGCCGAATCTGTGGGTAGAAGAAAAATACAATGAGGCATAGTAAACTTATGAGTGGTTGGAGCACTATCCCTATTTACATCCGTTGAAACAAAGCAGCCCGCATTTATGAAGTGTTCATTCACAACATTTATCGCCCTTTCACCACTGTATGTCTGACCATCGATTGCTAAGTCGTGTGTCCCATATCGTCCCTTGTTTCTGTTCATAAGCCCATTTATGACCTCTCATATTTCCTCCGATCATTGTGGATTCTTTCAAAAAGTTTTCATAGTAGCTCAATCTAGCTTTACGTAATTGTGAATTTTGGATGTTTCTGTATTTCATATATTCACTTAAGGCATCTGCGTTCCGCGAACGAATTAAGTCATGGTACAACCTATTCTTTTCTTGAATGCATCGGTGAAGATAACAATTTATTCAAGGCTTTCTACATTTTTTTGTTTCTATCATGTGAGTGCTTCTGTAGTTGAAATGCTGCATCATGCTTAGAACTAAACAGACGCAGGAAGGTGTTATAAGCTCTATCAAGGGGGAATAATGCTGCGCGTTTGTGCCAGTAGCAGAGACAAAGCAGCAGCAAGAGTGTCCTTCGCCGAGCACAAAGACAAAGAAGATGTCGCATTCTTTTCCTGTGATCGATAAAGCGTCGTGTGCTCGTCGATCACGCATTGCCACAATATGACAGCAATTTTCCCACGTCAAACTTCCTACTCCAGCTATGTTTTTACAGAGACATTCATTCTCCCCTCTCTAAAAGCCAGAAAGTCATCCAGACTTTCTCGCGACCATCGTATGCGAGAATCTGCCACGTTTCTAATATCAAAGCCTCACTCATACGCTCCGACAAGCTCCAGTACAGCTTTTATTCCTTGAACGATAGAAGCTTGGAATTCCTAGTCCAGATGTGTCTGTTTGTTAGCAATTACGTAGTTCCCAGATGCCTGTCCATAAATACTAACTTTTTGTTTTTTCATTTCTTTTTTGCCACTCCTGCAATTGCAATAAACTCATCAAGGCGACTTTATGTAAAAACAAAAAATGAACAACTCTAAATTTTACTAGAGTTCTCAATTGAGACTTGAATTTAAAACGTCGGATAGAATGAACAAACTTCGACAAAACTCAACATTTGTATACTGTCTTCAATTCTTTCCAGTGCATTTTTTCTGTCTCTACCCTAAAAAAGTTATTGATCGTTTGTTCTTGTATGGCTGGAACACTTTCATAAACAACGTAAACAACATAAACAACATTATTAAATGGGTTGAATGCTTTCTGACTAATCGCACTCAGTTTGTAACAACTAATGACTATAACTCACCTATTTCTAAAGTAACATCCGGCGTACCCCAAGGTTGCGTATTAGGCCCTTTACTTTTCCTTATATATATTAATGATCTCCCCGACAGCATTAACTCCACTATAAGGCTATTTGCAGACGATTGTGTAATTTACCGCGAAATAAACAATGAATCAGATAACCAATTTCTACAGTCAGACCTTGACACTGTCTCAACCTGGTGCAATAAATGGCTTATGACTCTCAACTCTAACAAATCTAAATGCATGTCAATAACCCGGCGATCTATTTCTCCCCCCTGTACCTACAGAATTAACGCAGTTCCCCTCCAGCATGTCTCTTCATATAAGTACCTAGGCGTTTACATTACCAACAATCTATCTTGGCATACGCATGTTACCTACATCTGTAATAACGCTAACCGAACGCTAGGATACTTACGCCGCAACTTTTCTCGCGCTCCGCTGTCCCTCAAAATTCTATTATACCGATCACTATTTCGCCCAAAGCTTGAGTACGCGTCCGCTATATGGGATCCCGTGCAGCAAACTTTATTCAACGTTACAGAATCTGTTCAGAACCGCTCAGCTCGGTTCATTTGTTCTAATTATTCCCGTACTGCTAGCATATCAGAAATGAAATCTAACCTTGACCTGCCCAATTTAACTGTCCGGAGAAAACTGGTGCGACTGCATTTTTTCATAAGATATTTTTTCACAATCCATCATTGAAGCGAGACCTCATTTCACAACCGTCATACCACTCATCGCGCATTAATCACCAGCATAAGGTTGCCACTCCGTTTTGCCGCACCAAATTCTTTTCAGCAGCCTTCTTACCGAAAACAGCCGCCGATTGGAACCACCTTCCCTCTTCCGTTGTAACAATAACAGACCCTTTGTTATTCAAGATTGCAATTTCTCAGCAATGTTTGTAACTATACGCAGTTTCCATTATCTATATTTGTCTTGTATGTGCTGTGCTTGAATTCTTACTTATACATTTTTAGTTGATTTATGTTGCCTTCGTGATTTGCGCATCTGACACTTGTTTCTTTCTTTTTTTTTGTCTTTTTTTCTTGTGTGTTATAAAATGTTGTACCCACCCCCTCTGTAATGCCCTACGGGCCCTGAGGGTATTCTAATAAATAAATAAATAAATAAACGTATTTTACTGCGCCGTTATAAAATCTACTAGCTCATGAAGATTACTTTGCTCCTTATTCAATGATTTTCGCCAGGATTGTCTTTTTATATTCATTACATCGATTAAGAATTCTCGCTTGAGCACGCAGAATTTTGAAACTATTATTTCGCGAGGACCACTATTTCTGGTTCTCAAACGACATCAATGTTTTCTGTTCTCAGGCAAGAGTAGTTCTAAGAAAGCGTACGACAATATAGGGACCACAATTACACCCTTTTCTAATGGATCGTAGGTTTCGCTTCCCAAAACTGCGATATGATTATCAGAGACGTCATAGTGGAGGGCTCCGGCTATATTGACTGTTTGGTGTACTTCAACATGCACTGAAATTCACAATACATAGGCCTACGACATATCATCTTCATAAAAATGTGACTGCCGAGGCCAAGACTGAACCCGTGAGCTTTGAATCAGCAGCGAAGTGCCATTATCACTACACCATCACAGCTGACAGCAAGAGAAGTTTGGAGTCTTTTCAGCAAAGGTTGAAGCAAACTCAAAATCTTTCGTTATCATAAATGTCCCATTTTGCTCTGTCCTACTTAACACCACTTCATCGTCTGACTTAATTGCAAAAAAATGTCAACAAAAGCATCGCTCTTAAAGTTTGCATATACACCTAACACGAACATTACTTGAAACTTCATGTAAACCTAAATTTTAAACCTGCAGCTATGCAACAAGAACGAATGTGTGTGGTTTTTCTGGCAAACGCAACCTTCTTTCGACTGCTTCTTTTTATCGCAACAAAAAATGCATGCATGCACAACTTCTGGATGTTCTCGGCATTGCGCTAATTATGCATATGAAGCTCAAATCACTAACATCGCTGCAGGTCCTGTATACGGTCTGAAAGCAGCGCTTCCGTTGCCTACCTGTGTCTTTCAGCACACTGGGTGGCGCTGCAAACGCATTGCATTGTCTCCCAGTGTACTGCAGTGTGCTGCGAAGCACTAGAAGGCATTTTACAGTATGTCGCAGTGATCTGAAAGACAGTGAAAATGCTGTACCGTATGGCTCTTTAATTTACGACGCACTGGTAGTCACTGGTCATGCTGTACAGTGCTTTCCGTGGCACTGGGAGCACTCGCGGTACATTGCAAAAACCTGGGCGTGCTGGAGGACTTTGCATAAGGTTTGATGTTCAAACGCAATTTTTTCGAGTGCAACAGTTATCGAGTATGTAGAAAATACTTTGAAACTCAGTGTCCTACGTACAGGGACTGTTCAAAAGTTTCTGGAATATTTCTTTAGTGGCGAAGTTCCATATGGCGTGGCTTGTGCGTTCCTCGTTGTCGTTGTGCACAACCACTAGTGGGAAATACCCGAGAGAGCGGGTATGTACCACAGGGGAGACTGGTTAGTGTCACAGGGGAAGGATAGAGACGATTGGATGGATGGGTGGATAGATAAATGAATGCACAGCCGGACGCATAGACGGACGGATGGATGGCCGGACGTACGAACGAACGCAGGGATGGACGCATGGGTGGACGTATGGATGCAAAGATGCACGGACGGACGCACCAACGGACGGACGGAAGCAACAAGAAACGGACGATTTCAAGGCGGATCACCCCACTTATCATTCCCTCCATAGATACGCTGTTTTTTTATGTAGCAGTGAATGCTGCGTGGTGGTGAGGCCCTTTGGGCGCAGCAGTTAGTGGGAATAAGCTTTCAAACAAGTACTGCTTAGGTTGCGTGCGGACGGTTGTAGAGGAGGGTCATACCAGTGCACACAGGTACCCTCATGAGGAAGAAAACGTTTCAAGTTCGTTTTTTTTTTGCAGCGTTGACGATGACCACTAGGAAGGTCTGTTGAAATTATAAACTAACGACTCGCTGAAAGAACTGCGTGAAGGTACTGATAAAGAATCGAGCCTAAGTATTCAGACGACCACAAAAAAGTCAGGGATAACAAAAATATTTGCCCTTAGTGGCCCTACAAGAATAAGAAAGAAGCAGAAAGAAAGAGCATCGCTCACAACTTAGATACTTGTAGGTGAACTGCACAAAAAACACAGCATATGCACAGAGTGAATGATGATGAGGAGGAGGAGAAAACTTTATTTATCCCAAGAGAGAAAGGTATGGTGGGGGAGTGTCAGAGGAGCCTACCCAGCGTAGGTCTCCGCTACCACTCTTGGCCCAATCCAAGATCTCGTCCTGGACCTCGGGCGCCGAGCTGCACATAGCAGCCTCCCACTGCTCCTTACTATTAATGTGTAGAGATTTATGTGGTGGGTTCCGAGTACACCCCCACATGATATCGTCTAGGTTAGCTCTTTGTTGACAGAAAATACACAAATGGGAGGGGTATATCGCAGGGTGTATAAGATGGCGAAAAGATGGGGTAGGAAACGTACACGTCTATAACTGGCTCCATAGTATTTCATATTAGCGCAAAGCTCCATGATGTAAGGGGGGTATATAGTGCGCTGTAGGCGGTAGTGATTTGTTATATCGTGGAAGGTCAAAAGACAATCTTTCGCGCTGAAAAAGGCCGCGTGGTCTAAGGCGCCATCAGAGGCCAGTGCTCGGCCGGGTAATTTCTCGAGCACAGGTATGAGCCGCCTCATTGCCACTCAACCCCGCATGCGCGGGCATCCATATGAGAGCAACGTCTTGTGTGGGAGGATGTTTCTTAAGAATTGAAAGGGCAGTTGATGAGATGCGACCTGCGCTGAAGTTGCGTAGGGCAGTTTTAGAGTCACTTACAATCGTAGTGATATTGGGGATGGATAGACCTAAAGTGATGGCAGCCTCCTCTGCTTCCTCCGAATAGTTGACAGTGACGGATGCCGTTGTGAGCGCCTTGCCGTTATTGTCGACAGCAGAGAGGGCATAGGATTAGGAGGATGGGTGTTCTGCCGCATCGACATAGAGCACGTCATTGGCTCCATGCAATTTTTTCTGAAGAGCTTTTGTTCTTTGAATTCTACGCTTAATGTGATATGTTGGTTGCATGTTTTTTGGAAGGGGCAGTATGAGTAATTGTTTGTTTATCTTTAGGGGAATGTTGTATTTTGCATTGGTGAGTGCGGTGAAGTTAATTCGGATAGACGATTAAATGTGGCGACCTGCGCTAGTGGTCGCGAGCCTTGCGTATTGAGCTGTTAAATGGGCTTCACGGATTTCACGTAGGGTAATTATGACTCCTGTTTGGTGGAGTAGTGCGTTAGAGGTAGTAATTGTGGTGCCTAGTGCGTATTTGTAAACTCTGCGGAGAAGGAAGTTGACCGATTCCTCCTCTGCTAATTTAAAGTGAAGGTAAAGGAGGGTATATGTGATTTTATTAATCACAAAAGCTTGTATTTTACGAAGTAGCTCTGACTCTAGGAGCCCTCCATTTTCTCCTGAGATTCTTTCTATCATTCTCAGGGTGTTTTCAACGGTATTGCGTAAATCTTCGAGTTTCTGGGGATTAAGTCGGTTGGTTCGGATAAATAAACCTAGCACACGAATGCGTGATACTCTAGGAAGGAGGCATTCATTTATGTGAACTTTGATCATTGGAGCGTGTTTATTCCGACGATGAGCTGGTAGAAGGAGTAACTCTGATTTACTCGGGGTACAATAGAGATTCATCTGAGATGTTAGTGCTGTTATTATATCTACAGCTGTTTGTAGGGTGTCTTGATTGCGTCTATCTGAGCCTCCTTTCACCCATAAGGTGATATCATCGGATATAGATGGAGAAGTTCAAGTCAGCGAAACGTTGAAGAACGTTGGGTATAGGTAGCATAGCCAGGTTAAAAAGGATTGGAGAAAGCACTGTCCCTTGAGGTGTTCTGAATCTGCCTAGTGTATAGGGCGAGTAATCTTCTGGTCCTAATGTTAATGTAGCTGTGAGGTCTTCGAGGAAGCTTTTGAAGTAAGAGTACATTTTAGCGCCACAATAAATGCGGTTGAGCCAACATATATAGCTGAGTGGGCTACGATATTGAATGCTCCATGTATGTCCAGACCAAGGATTGCCTGAGTATCCTCGCTCTGGTTAGGAGTTATAATGTCGTGTTGAAGGCGAAGCATCGCATCTTGCGCTGAAAGTGAGGCCCTAAAACCAATCATTTCTGGAGGCAGTAGTCCATTATCCTCCACGTGTCTCTGGAGGCGTGCAAGTCCAACATGCTCTATAGTCTTTCCGAGACACGATGTTAAGGAAATGGGCCTCAGATTTTATACCAAGGTAGCTTTGTTCGGTTTAGGTATAAATATAACTCTGGCATCTTTCCACGAAGGTGGAAGGGTGCCCGTGTGAAAACCGTCGTTAAAGTACTCAGTCAAAGCTTTAATAGAAATAGAGTCAAGATTTCTAAGTAATTTGTTGTTAATGCGGTCTGGGCCTGAAGCCGACGTGGTACGGAGTGTTGCGAGGGCGTGCTTAACTTCCCCTTCTGTTATCGGCGCATCTAATGACTCATTTGGTTTCCCTGTGTAAGAGGTTAAAGAATCCTTACGTAATTGAGGTAAATGCAACGTGCGGAGGTTATCGAAGAGCTATCCTAAATGGTCACTGTGCTCGTGTAACTGTTCAGTGATAGCGTGAGAGTGTCGTGCGCGAGAAGTGCTGGGGTCTAGCAGATGTCTAAGAAGATGCCACGTTCGTTTATTACTGAGGTGGTCATGCATTCCTTCGCAAAGCTGAACCCATTGTTGTGTCACCAGTTGAATCGTGTATCGCTCGATTTGTTGGTCTAGCTTCGCTCTCCTAATGCGGAGTTTCCTGTTGTGGTGCTGGTGTTTTCGCCGTCGCAAAAGTGAGTGTTTTGCTTCCCACATATGGAGAAGCTTGGAGTCGAGAGTAGTTATTGGGGTGTCGGGGGGTAGAGGTCTCGTGTGAATTTTAACATCTTTTTCAAGCTGTTGAGTCCACTCGCTAAGGTCTGCAATACGTGAAAGAGCGGTGCTATTGCGGGTCTCTCTAAATTTGTCCCATTTTGTGAGCATCAGTGGTTTAGGTGCAATGGGCTTGTGTTTTAGTTGTAAAGTATTGCTAATAATGTAATGATCACTGCCAAGATAAGTTTATGTCTTAGTCCAAACTATTGTGGGGGCAATATGAGTGAGGGTAAAATCGTGGGATGTATCTTTGTTCCCACTGTTCCCCAAACGAGTAGGCTCCTCCGGGTCGTTGTGCAGCGTAAAACGATGTGCCTGAATATGGGACCAGAGGGCTCTACCTTTCGGTGTACATGCGGTGTAGCCCCACGCTGGGTGGGAGGCGTTTAAATCCCCCACTATGAGGAGGGTGTGTTTGCCTGCCGAGGCTGTAGCTCGGGCAAATAGGGAATCGAAGCAGTGTCTTTGTTCTTGTGGTCTACTATATACGTTAAGAATGAATAATAATGGCGAGTAAAGTTTTTCAGGTAGTATTTGAAGAAAGTCGTGCTCAATGTCGATGTCAGCAAATTTTGAATAGGTAACTGTAATGTCTTCTAAGTTAAGACAGCAGTGTTTGGTTTTGTATCAGCCGGGTTTTGATGCGTTCTATAACCTGGCAGCTGCACTACATCATTTGTTTCTTGTAACGCAATGATTGGGGTAGGGGTAGTTTGTGATTTGATGTACTGCAGGAGATTTCCCTTTTTTCGCCGAAACCCCCTGCCATTCCATTGCCACACGCAAAGTTCAGTGCGGTTACGAGGAGCCATTTTCGCTAAGTTGTTTGGCTTAGGTTGGGCGAGCTCTGGATGGTTAGCGTGGACTGTGTCGATCCACTGCGTGACTCTATCAAGGGTTTGTTGCATCGGTAACATGGCTTGTTGTATCGAGGCCACGGAATCGTGTAGCTTCTGCAAGGAAGCTGTAGAGAAGGTAATAAAATTGTCTAGCCTTCTCTAGTCCGCTTCGACTTGGTCTACTCGCTCATCGATTGACAACGTGGGAGTCCAGACTTTTCGTTTTTGCGCAGGTGGTTGAGTGGGGTGCCTAGCTATAGGGGTGGTTGAGAGTGAAGCTGCTGCTAGTGAGATAGGTGTAGGGGTGAAAGATGAGGCGGGGAGGTGGGTGGAGGTGGATGGTTGTTTGAGGGACTGACGCTCTAGGCGTAGTTTTGCATTTTCTGCCCTTAATTTAGCCATTTGAATTTAGCCTTTTGAATGGAGCTTTGAGGGGAGGCTACATCAGCCCAGCTCACCTCGTGTCCAGGGCCAGTGCGAGGGCTGGGGTCTTGATGAATGCTTTTGTTGTGGCTTCGGCTGCGGCTGCGGCTTTTCGGCTTTGCTGTCTTGTGATACTGGGTGAGCATCCTCTAGGAGCGTTCTTGAAAGAGGGGCTTGGGTCAAGGAATGGAGCTGCATCCTGCTGGAAAGTTGAGGGTGCGTGCTTTGGTTTGGGCTTGTAGAGCTGTGGGCACTGGGGCGAGCCGGTGGGGTGGTCACTGTTGCAAACCATACGCTTAGGTTCACATTCGTGATCAAGAAGTGGGTTCGGAATGCCACACATTGGACATAAAGGCTGAGGGCTGCCTGGGCATACGTCTGGTCTGTGGCCAAGTTTGCGGCAGAGATTACAGGCATCCGTCTTATGACGATAGAGTACGCATCTGGTGATGCCACCCTGATAACTTATGTAGAAAGGCACGCGCGTACCTCTGAAGGTGACCAAGATGGACGTTGTGGAACCTATGCGACGTCCGGTCAGAATGAGGCCTAGTCTGTCATAGTCCAACAGACTTCACAAGATTGTTTCAGATGTGTGTTCTATAGGAATATTACGGATGACCCCTCAGCAGGTATTCGATGGATCGGTAATGTGGCGGACCACTTCAAAGCTGCACTCGTCCATCTTGATGAAATTGATACGGTGGTATGCTTCGGTGCGTGCCGAGTCCAGTGTGCTTATGAGCAGAATGTTGCTTACAGAGTTGTTCGGTATTGGTCATGTAGGGAGCTTGTGAGCGCTGCCGCTTTTAGGACGGAATGTATGAGCTTCAGAAGTTGAGTGTCAGCACAGCTGAGGCCTCCACGTATTCGCAGAACTATTTTGTAGTCATCCGCTGGAAGTGGAGGGGGTCTGGGGGCAGTGCGACAAGTCGATGGGAGAGCTTTCTGTGACTCTTCTTGCGAAATGTTGATGTCAGGCGTCGAATTCTTCGGGGATTAAGCGGGCTTTCTGGCCCTGGAATACACTTGACGCCAGCTGCCTTCGTCATCGCCGAGATCTTCGGCGGAGGGAAGCTCCTCTCCCTCTGTTTCGTGGATGACCATGTTGGTAGGCCTAGCCGGTAGGCCCAACGAGGTAGTCGAACGCTGCCAAAAAGTCGATCTTCGGGGACGCGAACAGCAAAGCACTCACTTGAAATCACTTCATATGATGCGGTTGATTTCGTAGAAAGCTTCACATTTGTTCAAGTTGCCATTAAATGACTTAAACAGTCAGAAACAGGAGTTTTGCCAGAGCACTTGCGAAACGCGGCCTCTCCCGGTGGCGTCTGTGGCGCGTTCTCCAGAATGATGATGAGTGGGGCGAAGCGTCTATCAGCCCGTTCGTGCTTACGTCCGTCCGTTCGCTCTTGCTTGCGTCCTTCCACGCGATCATCGGTGCGTCCATCCATGCGTCCATTCGTTTGTCCATGCATCCGTGCGTGAGTCCGTCCATTCCTCTGTCTGTCCGTTCGCGCGTCCATCCATCCTTACTTCCGCGTATCCATTCACCCATTTGTCCATCGGCTAGTTTGTCTGTCCTGATTCCTGTTAAACCATCCGTGTGTCCATATAGTGCACTCTACAAGTACCACGATATCGCAATCCAGGTGGCACATACCCGCTCTATAGTGGGTATGTGCCACTGGTGGCTACTTACTACTACTTATACGTTGGGGACGCACGAACGACGACTTAAGGAGCTTCGCCCCAAAAACATATATACACCACATCCCACATGTGCAAGAAGCACTGCCTCACGTAATCATATACTAGAGCTGTGCGCCACCGCGCCGAAGTCGCCAAATGTTGCTGCAAACGCCGCTCGCGCCGCCGCGAAAGCTTCACGAATTATCACGTCACTGCCGCGCAATATTTGTGGCACGTCGACGTTAGTCGTTTATTTTAGGCCGAACAGACAACCTAAACATAGAAGACATTGCATCACAAGGGGAGCGCTTTTTAATGCGTCAATGTATTGAACTTTCCAATTCAGCCGCCACTGAATGATGGGAGTTCGGCAAGAAACGCCCCCTCTATTTGTGGTTCGTTTGCAGCAAAAGCTATCGTGAGATCACAACACGGGTCACGCGTGGCACCGTCGTTGTTTGCCGCTGCCGCCGCTGCCGCCGCTGCTGGCGTATAATCGCACAAAATAAATATCGCACAAAATATTAAAAAAAACTAAATAAAAAGTTGACAGATCCCACGTACATTGGGCATCGATGATAGTGAAGCACAAATGAGCAAGGGTGATAGGTCGCTTTAAAATTAGCACACCGTTAAGAGGCGAAAATAAATTATGCCGCAAATGACTTCTATGTCATTTTTATCATGTTTGGAAGATTCATTTACTTTCGTCATCTAATAACGTCCCCTGATACCAACTTTCGCATATATGGAGCTAGCGAAACGGCCACGAGTGTGCCATAAGCGTAGTATGTAGTCATGTTTTATATAAAATTTGTATCATGATTATAATATTTTGACGTGTAATTTACATTCTTCCTTCAGTCACATCACGTATTACAAACGTTGGAATATGTGGAACTAAGGAAACGGCCGCGCGAACACTATGAGTGTAGCATGTAGAGATGTTTTACATGAAACGCATATTATGATTATCAGGTTTGGACGTGTCATTTACCTGCGTCGTCTATTCACTTTCCGTGACACCAAATTTAGTGCATGTGGAGCTAGCGCAACGGCGGAGAGCGTGTCATGAAAGGGCGAATATACTCCGACGCAACATTGACACAAGCGCAGGCTGGGCGCCGCGACGCAACGCTAGTAAAACGTGAGCATTCTATATAGTGACACCAGGCGCGAATAATGCTACCAGCGTCCGTCGGCATGGCCCGGTGGCAACGGGCGCTACAAGCGACATACTGAGTTTCGCGCTGACGGCGTTGCTCAGACATCACCGCGTCTGCCTCTCTTCGTGACGCAGGGATGCCGTGTGCTCAAACGCGCATGCGTCAAAGCAACGCAGCGCAGCGCGCGCCTGCGAGTGTATGGCATGCAGATCCACAATGAAAGTCAATGGGCATATCCACTGATCTCTACTAGGGAGATATCGGTGCTTGGCATGGCATCGCCAGCGGGACGCGATAAAACGAACGTCGGCGAGTACTCGCGACGGCCCACGTCGACGTGTATTGGCGCCCTGAGTGCGGCGTGTACTAATGTTCTTACATGACACGCATCTGATGAGAATCATGTTTGCTCCAGTCACATACCTTCGTAATTCATTCACGTGACGCAATACGAAATTTTGGCATACGTGAAGGTGGCTAAATGGCAGTGAGCGCATCATGAGTGTGACACGTATTCATGTTGTTACATGACACGTATGTAGTGCTCATCATGTTCGGGTGTGTCATTTACCTATGTCGTCCGTTCGCATCACGTAATACCGAATTTGGTACATTGATAGCGAAACGGCAGCGAGCGCATCATGAGTGTGGCAGGTAGTCATGTAGTTACATGACACGCATCTAATGATTATTATGTTTGCACCAGTCACATACCTTCGTCTCTCATTCGCGTCCCATAATGACGAATTCGGTATATGCAAAGCTAGTGAAACAGCCGTGAGCACACCATGACTGTGGCATGTAGTCATGTTGTTACATGACATGCATGTCTTGATTTTGATGTTAGGGTCTGTCGCTTGTGATGGCCATGAAGTCATGCCACACCATGCCAGTTTTGCGGCATATTATGATTGAAGCCACCGCAAGAGCAGTAAGACTATGCCATTTATATCATAACATTTGTAACATACATACAACATACATATTATTTTCATGTTATGACTAGTTATTCTGTTTGTCATACACTCATGTTATATCATACCAACTTCAGTATTGGTACCTTTATCTAAACGGCCAGAAAAGCTAAAAGTCGTAGGCGACTAGATAGATAGATGGATAGATAGATAGATAGATAGATAAATAGATAGATAGATAGATAGATATATAGATAGATAGATAGATAGATAGATAGATAGATAGATAGATAGATAGATAGATAGATAGATAGATAGATAGATAGATAGATAGATAGATAGATAGATAGATAGATAGATAGATAGATAGATAGACAGACAGAGAAACAGACAGACAGGTAGATAGATAGATAGATAGATAGATAGATAGATAGATAGATAGATAGATAGATAGATAGATAGATAGATAGATAGATAGATAGATAGATAGATAGATATGTGCGGTTTAACGTCCCAAAACCACCATATGATTATGAGAGACGCCGTAGTGGAGGGCTCCGGAAATTTCGACCACCTGGGGTTCTTTAACGTGCACCCAAATCTGAGCCCACAGGCCTAAACATTCTAGCCTCCACCGAAAATGAAGCTGCCGCAGCCGGGATCCGATCTCGCGTCCTGCGGGTCAGCAGCTGAGTACCTTAGCCACTAGACCACCATGGTTGGGCTGTGAACTACGCACAGCATACATCATCAGAAGTCAGGCAAAGTCACCAGCGTCCAGAAGGAGAAACCACTCCGAAACGAAGTCAAATGTCTCATCAAAACTGTGCCCTTGAGAAACTGCTTCTCAGAAGATGGATCTGTCGGCCGTAGTGGCTGGGCGTGTCTATCAATTATGCGGCTCTTCCATGGTGAATGAAGTCCCAACAACATTAACAGGTCATACGGAGTATAATTCATGAGGCCTGTATATTCGAGTTTCTGCGAGTGTGGGCCATGGTTTTCCTAATATGAATCCATAGAAAGAGTAATGATATCTTGGTACGTGAAATATGGATGCATACTACTTTTCAAATAAGGGCGATACGTGTGTTAGTGATACATCTGTTTCTCTTTATAGCAATGAAGCTCATTTTTTAGAATCTTTTTTTTTGTTCTGTAACTTTTTTGTCATCAATCTTTGTTGTCGATCCTATCGTGCGCTTTTTGACTAGAATTTGAGGCCATCTGCGTGCGCATAGTTGCTGGAGTTATAAGTTTCACTGATTTTTCGAGCATACTCTTAGTTACGAGTGACGTTCTTCTGTTCTGCCCTCAGTTTCGCTCCCCGCTGTTATGCGTCATTTTTTATTTTAGTAAGCACTGTGTTATTTTACAATAACAAAACCTTGCAACACGAACATTTTTCTGTTCACCTGCCTATCTAGTTAGAGCAAGGGTTAGCTGTACAAAGGAAGAAAAGAATTATCGAAAAAACCAAATTATGAACCAGAATGATATAATAAGAATAGTCAAAATGAAAATTAGGCAGCCTAATTTCTCACCTCCCAATATACCCCCCCCCCCCAGATTGGCAGCATAACCATGGGGTGAATGAAGGAGAGTGGAGCGAAGCATTCGTTCGTCCATTCGTTTTTTCTTCCGTTCATCTATTTGTCCATTTGTGGGACCGTCCGTGCGTCCATCCAACCATCCATGCGTGCGTCCGTTCGTGTGTTCGTACGTCCATCCGTGCGTCTGTCTTTGCGTTCGTTCATGCATCCACTCCTGCATCCGTCCATGCCTCTATCTGTCTGTGCAGCCATTCGTGCGTCCGTTCATGCATCTGTCTGTGTGTCTGTTCGTCCATCTAGTCAAAACTCCAAGTACCATCATCTCACCTCTTTTCACCATATATTCCGCATGTAGAAGCACCGCCATCCAGCGGACATTCCAAGGACTGAACGAGAGGTGGCACACGCACACTTTCTTACGGCTTGCGCTTCATGTGTACTTCCCACCTTTAACCACCTCGAGTTCATAGTATATACTAGTTCACTGTATTCAAGGCACTGCAGCCCGATGCTCGCTAAACTTTTGAAAAACCAAGAAGGTTACGCCCAGCGAGTAAAATGCAGTAACCCTTCCTTGTCAGATAGTGCTCAATGTACATATCAATGGCTGCAAATAGTGAATGAGAAACAGGAGAATTTGGCTTTTAGTTAACGCGCTAACTGCAAAATTTTGAGTGTTCAACAACACCCAGGAGAAATCTCCCACCGGCACAACCTTGCAGGTCAAGCCGTAAGACATGTTACGTGCTACGATGAGAGACGAACGGTTGCCGCTTCAAGGAGGTTCGCTCCTAAAAGAACGCTCATCATCCCAAGGGTCCAACGATAGCATGCTTACACTTCCTTCTGTTGACCCTGCTATCTCCTGCGCCTAACTATCTCCTTAATTTTTCGACCTCGACTTAATGCAAGGACCACGCTCTCCTCGAAAACAGGCCTAACCCATCGACCCAAACAATCATTCCGAAAAACCCCAAAACTGTTGTTTTTACAATAAATCACGCTCACAGCGTGCATCAGTCGGTAAGGTTCCTATTCGAGCCCCTGACCTCCTGCCTGTCACAGTATGGAAGGAGTGTTCGAGGGCTGAATTCGCTTTCATAGGCCCAGCAAGAAAACTCACACAAAAAATTTACGTAGCGTATTTTTGTTGCCTTAAGCAGTTAACGATACACTTACCGTGGCTGGATTGATTAGCTACTTGAAAAATTGTTTCACAATGCTAACTCACAATTTTGGTTTTAGAGAGCGCCAAGTGAGGTGGTACCTAACACGGTTCTCGTGTGAGCATAGCTGGCTACATGAACCAAAAACCACATGCACGTGGTCATTGCAATGACCACTTTCTTGAGTTAAGGCTTCCTGGGTGCCCCTATAATTGTATCTGGGACGTTGTAAATATGAATGACCCATAAAAATGCCCAGTCGAAGCAAGCAGAGCCTTTGTGCTCCCTGCAGGTCTGCCCCCTTTTCCTTTGAAAAGTCTGCTAGGTGAGCACTTGCAAGCGTCGAGGAAGCCAACACAAACTCAAGACGTGGTTGGAAGGGGGTTTTAAGACAAATGACACAGGAGTGTTTTGCAAGTAATAGCTTGAGAAGCATGGTAAAATTAGTTTTAGATGTGTTCAAGCATATAACATTTGTCGAAAATTTGTAGACGACAAGTGTGTCCCTACATATATATCCCACAAGTGAACTCGCCTGCAAAGACTGCTCCGACTAAATGCGAGGGGAGGGACAAACGATAAAAAGATACATCACCATTTTCCCACTGAAATTTATCACCATTATCCCACCGCTCTGCATTACCATTACTAAACATCACCATTTTCCCACCGCTCTGCATTCTCGGTCAAAGGCGTCAAGTTAGGGTGGCCTAATCAAGTGTGAGGAGTCGTGCAGAAGTGACCGAAAAAGAAAAGCTCTAGTGGGAAAAGCAGAGTACTTCTCCGCAAAAGATAAGCCTGATCAATGAGCTTACTTGATGGGGATATTGCAGCACAAAATAACGTCGACAGCAGAGACATCTGAACGCCTGAGTTCTTGATCGGCGATTTGAAGGTGAACTGAATGCTGTTGACAAAGAAATTTCAGCTTTATTTCACTGTTGCAACTCAAAAAGCTGTATCTATCGAAAGGACCGTGATACTGTGACTTTCTATAACCAGCGCACCTGTTGCCATTTTGTGCAACCATTTAGACATCGTTCCTCCAACTGAGGCGACTCTACCACCAGAAAGCGACTTTTCTATCGCGTAGCAGACACTTCATGCACACTATGCTAACACGCTACAAAGAGTATAATTCCTACACCCTTCGCTGCGGAAATCGGCAAGCTAAGTAACATTTCTGCTCTTTCCCCACCGCCTCACTTCTATAAGGGCATAATTTTAACAATGAGCAGAAACGTGACAAGATGATCGGACAAAAAACATCCACAGGTATGAATTACCATTATTACGGACTAGCGACAATTGTCCACAATTGTCATGTACAGAGCTCGCCAAGTTCACCAAGCAATGGCAGCTTGCACCCGACGTCCAGCTCAAATCATCCTTAGTGAAATGGTATTTTGGATAGTATGATAAATGCAGCTAAGCCTTCATTCAAGGAAGCATTGGAAGTTCTTGATGAGCGGCACCTATGCTTTTTTTGACCACAGATATATATCGGTTGCTAGAACAAAAAGGGAGGCCTGCCTAACCTCTTATAGGTTACCATACCTGCTCTTTGGACAACAAACATGCTGCTTAATTTACCTACAATGCACTAGAAGCCTAATCAAAAGGAAAAATGGAATGAATAAAAAACTACTACAGAGAGAAAGCACGGGAGCTGCCACTGCTGAAGAAAGAACACTTCGTTAAGATTACAACCGTTCACGCCTCGAGTGCCATAGAAAAAAGCCGTTGTTGAGGGACCAGTATTGACCACATCTTACGGCAGTGAAATGTATGGTGGTATGGTAAGGGGAAAGAAGCACGCCTGTGGCATATGCCTCAGCTATTATTGTAGTGACCAACTGGAAAAAACACTCGAGTTGATGAAATTGGTCAATAATCCAGACAGCTGCGTAAACCTGGTGCTACTTATACATCAACTGCATAAAAATCTGCGTTAAGTCATGTGTAGAAAGATTGGTATCTCGTTAGCAGCTTTGCCTCAGTTGTGTATCTTCTCGCTTGACCTACAAGAGCAAGGGAATCACAATCGATAGGTGCATATATTCAAACTGACATAAGCCTTACAGTCAAAGTGAAGCTGAATACAGGCCTTGGACGAATGACAAAAAGACTGCACTGCTCTGGTGTTATTTGTGTCCTGCTTAATGACCAGGGATGGAATCTACTTGTTTGTGTCTGCCATATTTTCTGTTGTTGGTAGTGTGTGCAGATTACTGTGGCCTTTAGCGATAGTAGAATTGGTGCTTTAGGTTTTCGCACCAATAACACAGTGTGTTCAGCAGGCCTCCTTTCTCTACGTTGGTGTCTTCTTTGTGTGCTGGGAGTGATCATCTTTGTGTATTAGTGTGCCCTTTCATCGTGGTGCAATTTCATGGTTAGATTTGATTTCAGACAGTGTGTGCTGCAGGTCTGGTGTTTTCTGCGTGTGCCGTTAGTGATAGCTTTGGCAGTAAGATATTAACGCACTTTCTTACAATTGTTTATTTTTGGCTGACCTTTACTTACAAGCAGTTCTAGAAATGCTTTCTTGACAGTCACAAATGCTACTAGATACTTGCAAACTGCAAACAGGTAATATGGCAGTTTTGAACCAGAATGGGCACCCAGTTTTATCCGAAACCTCAGTGCGTTTATATATTTATTGTGAGTTAGACAATGATATCACTTTCTACTATATCTAACCACAACTTTTTCTGTCTTCCCCTTTCACTCGAAGCAATTCGTTGTCTTTTTTTGTTCACCAAGAGTAAGGGCTCTTTGAAAGTGCAGTTTTTCTAGCGCCATGGCTCCTATTTCTTCCACTTCCATATTTCTTGACAATCTTGAGGTTGGTTGTAGCTTTCGCCTTGAATCACGCAAGCGTGTTGCTCCCGTTTTAGTAGATCTGTTTCTTGTGCGTTTAATGTGAAAACACTCTCTAAAGCATGATTGGGGCGATGCATAATAATTCAGCCACAGTTTTAATTCACAATTGCTCGCTCACCTAATACTGTAATAATTTCCATGCATGGTGAGTGCTTTATTCTACAGACTTAGAGGGAAGGCATGAAAATTATGTAGGAGAGTAGCAAACATGACAGAACATTGTCGTGCTTGTTACATCTCTACGCATTTGTCTCTTACATACTCTCTTAGTCTTCAGCTTGTACAACCAACTTGCCCAGAGATATGCTCTTCTATGTATTCAATTTGTTTAGTAATGGTATAGAATGAAAGCGCATAAGACGCAGACAGAAAATACATTTGGCGCCCATGAACGACGGGTGTTAAGCCTCTTCTCTGTCTTTGCCTTTTCCGTTTTCACCCTGTACCATGCAAACTAAGCTTAAGCTACCCTTGTGAATTTAATAGCGAATAATAATTTTACCGTAACTTGCACTTGGAGTTACAAATTTGAGCAGTGGTAATCTGTTTTTCATCTTTTAGTATTTTTATTTTTTCGCCAATAAAATTTTTCGTCCATTCATTCATTGAACCACAACATCAATTTGATATAGTTTTTATTCGAAGCAGTGTGATGCAATAGGGTGGTTCTGTGGCAGGACACCTGCTTACCATCTAGACACCCTGCATGTAATTTTCACTGAAACTGAAGCATTTTATTATTTTGGTTTTTTTTGCGCCTTTCTCAATTTCTCGTTCGAAGAATGAATACGTTTTACTTACAGCCAAAGACACCGACGTGCGAATTTCTCGGAAACAGCTCTTTATTGCTGTCATGTTAATAAATCTTCGTCTTGTTCGTTAAGCTCCTGCTCCGTCTATGATAATATGAAGTACTGAAGTGTTGTAGCATCAGCTTCCTTTTCGTGGGTCGAGGTCTGTATCGTCCTGATTGTTTCTGAGTACTGTGCGTCAAGCCGCACTTCCACCATCTTTAGCGAATAGGTGCTGGAAGGCTCTGTGTGCCTCGTGCTGTTTCTGATGTGATGTTAACGATGTTTAGAACAGTAGTTGGCGATTGCATGGTTGGAGGGTTTTTTTCCTGGGATTGACGTCTGGGCATGTTTCTGCTTATTGTGTGGCCGTGAATGTTGAAATAGTAAGAAGAAATTGGCGCCACAGGCTCTGTGATGTATCGCGTCACTGTATGTACGAGTTGGCAAAAAAATGTTTAGGCGAGTGGGAAATTTGGGTTTATTTTCATCTTGTAGAGCTTATTAGAATGGAAACATAGGTTCAGTATTTCGGACAGCAGCAAATCATTCGTTGCAGTCCATGGCACAAATACAAACCAATTATTCAGGGCTGTTGTGCGTATATTGCTTCCAGCAGATCATTTGCAGTGAATCACGAACTCGGGCACACGAAGTTGTGTTTCTCCAATCGGTAGGTTCGTACACGTGGCATTATTTTTGGCCAATACAGAACTGCATGGCCGTATTTTCAGGTTATTGGACTTCTTGCATGATATGTAATAGCTATGAAGATGCATAGAGGCAGCAATATGTTCCTGCATGATGAGGACCTCTTATTCTGTTGGCTAACAGAGAACTTGAACTTCTTTTTCTCCAATTGCAAGACATAACTTAGCAAATGGCTCAAGTTCCTAGGCCTCTGTTCCACACCTAGGCACTAGAGATCTAAATAACCAACTGGCCGAATAGTCCATATCTAACCGACTATACTGTTTTTTTTGTCATTTTTCATGGGGTTGACTGTGCTTCATTTAAGTCTCCTTTCTGCATTGTTGGGAGGTCTCTCAATGACTAGTATAGCTTTTCGTTTTTAGTATCATCCCCTTTCATAAAGTTCTTTTGTTGCGTATGCATACGTTTAAAAGTTCACTGATAGGGGAGCGCATGAACTGAGTTCTTGTGCCTATGAGTAATCGCACTGTGTTTGCCTCTCTGTTTTGGCAAGACGTTTTGTGATGATCTAGAAAAGACAGTTGTGGGTTGTGATCGGTCTCCAGGCGTGCATCTGTAGCGACTAGATTCTCGCAATCTTTTTCAACCATGAAGTAGCATTTGTCAAAAGCTAGAATTCGTGTGCTGTGAATGAACTGTGAAAGAGCAGTATATTCTTCCAATGCAGTACTTGTGAACTAAAACATGTTGTCGCTCATTAGCCTAATAGGTTTGGAAAATGTTGCCTCGAGAGTTTTCTTGCTGCGAAGGTTGTGATCTATGTTATTGCGATCCCGTCTCTGAAGTTGCTGAAGTAACTCTATATTTTGGGCTCTTGTATATCTGCGCCTACTGTCTCCCAGAATATTACTGTTTGAAGGGTGACACTAAGTTGTTCCCCTGGCTGTGCATGAACTGTTTTGTTTTATTTTGTTCAAACAATTTTTGTTTAAAACACGCATTTTCACAGCGCCTGCCTATTCAGAGGATGCCGTTGCTGCGTGTTACTCGTGTTTTGCTGCCTGTATATGTGTACAAAGGCTCTGTTCCTGAATGTTTCTAGTCGACCTATGAATATACCAAGCATTGAATACTTTTTCAGCAGTTTGCGAGGTTCGGTCCTCCAGTTTCAGCAGTTACATGTGTGCCGTTCGAGTGCTCCTCCCAGAAATTGCTTGGTCGGGTAACATCTTGCCACGCTGACCTTAGTTGTAACAGTCTCAACGTTGCCTGTAGGTCCATAAAATGGGTCAAAAACTTCCCACGGCTTTCCTTTAGGTAGGCCAGTACATGTTGTGCCTTTATTTATTGTAATCTGGGCAGAGTATTTATGAAATAATTCTACTAGTAAATAACGAACAGTGCAATATTTTACATGGGGACACAACAGAAGGGACACACCGTGGAGACTACTCTTTCAAGCTCTAGTACCGTCTGTGTTGGCACAATGAATTCCATGTTATACACATCAGTGACATCTGATTCTGCAATACTCACTGCAGTACAACAACACCGCAAAGAAAAGACTCCACCACACGGGTGTATACAGCAAATTTGAAGAGCTGAAGGATGCGGTTATGATAACTCAGACAGAACAACTGTGTCTTACACAACCCGAACAAACAGTATCATCTGGGCTGAGCTACCGGTCCCTCCACCTTAGTGCAGTGACAAAATTCATTATTTCTGAGCCACATCAGGACGCAAATACAAGGGACACCGAAAGAAGAATAATTTCAAATATCATGAAAGCAGAACGCAAGCTCTAGCCAAGCAACTCATTAAAACTTTTGTACACAGTCAAGAAGTGCTGTGGCATGGACGCCAAATGGGCTGTCAGAAGACACGTCATAGTAGCTGTTCGAAACACACAAAATTAGTATAGTGGCTTCCATGAACACGAAATTCACCGTCACAACTAAAGCCTCAGCAATCGTGATGTCCGTCCAACATTCGGACAGCGCTTAGCAGTCGGCATTGCTTATCTCTAATTCTCAAGCAGCGTGCAAAGTGTACGTACGAGGGATATTACCACAAATTGCACTAAGAATATCAGCTGACTCATTCCACGAAGACCGTGTGATCAAACGGTGCCCGTCTCATGAAGGCATACCAGGCAAAGAGGGGGTGCGTACCTTAGTTCGAGAACTTACAAACTGAGCGGGTAGCCACAGCCCATGCCTAGATAAATCGCTTACAGTGCAAGACATCTTTGAAAAGCAACGATGAACGAGAGAAAAAGAATAAACGTTCATTAGTGCTGTCAGTAACTAAAGTAGGTGGGGCCCTTCATCTAGAGCTCCACTGGCTATAGCGGATCAGCGGGCCTGGTCCCATTTGCCAATTAATTTCCCAAGGCCTGATCCGAGAGTCGTGCTTTCCACGACCAGTCCCAGGCAGCACGCCGCCGTTGGACCAATCTTGGACCAACATCGGCTAACATCGGCACCGACGTCGGGCCGACGTCGGAAGTGCAACTTCTTCCAATGTCGGGCCGACGTTCAAGCCAATGATGGGCCGACGTTTTGCCGATGTTTTAGCCAGTATGCAACCAACATTGGGCCGACGAAGGCCCATCGTATTGCCGACAAAGCTGCCAATGTTCGGCCAACATTGGGCCATATTTCAGCCAATCACATGCCATTTTTACGCCGATGTTTGCTGCACGACGAATATTGGCTACGGATGTACGACCGACATTGGACCAATCCAGGGCCACATTGCAGCCAATCAAATGCCGTTATTACACCGATGTTTCCTGCACGACGAATATTGGCTACTGATTGGCTTGCCATTATGTAACCATTATTAGTAGGGAATTTTTCTTACCGGAAGATTTAAACAATATGCCTCGATGACCCGCTCTTGTAGCTTTGCAGCCCTCTATACATGGGGCAACAGAAAATTGAATGCCGAGAACTGAAAGCAGTTACTCGATCTATTTCATCTTTTATACCTCATTCCCTTTGCTAACACTAGAAGTGTAGTTTATTTTTTTGCCAATTTATCTTTTGCCATAGCGAGTGCTTTATTTGGTACTGGTATTTGGTACAGCAGATCGAAAAAAGTCGTTAGGAAGTAAATGTTGAAAGCGTATGTCCCCCACTTGCAATTCCCACATATGTCCCCCACATGGTAATCGAGAATATTCATAGTTTAGAGCATTTTTTTGTAACTAAAACATGGTGATGGTGCTTCCGAATCAGCATAAGCTAGCCGAACAGTGCACCACCGACAGTCTGCAGACTATTTATTCTTTGTTTTTTTTTATTTATTTGGTAAAACAAAAAATGTATACATTGAAAAATATATATACACAACTAAAAAAGGCCCGCTCTACTGCAGGTCAGGTTGCGTTGGGGGCACAGTGACAGTGGTGCTGTCAAGGCCCTGGCTGCTGTGGCTGGGCAGGAAGCCAGCTGCCGCGAGCAGCCGATAATCGGCACTCTGAGAGTGGGGACCATCAAGCTGCTCCACAACAAATGCTTCTCTGAAGCGCCGCTTCCTGCCCCCACAGCGATCACCAGACCCTGGCAGCCACCTCTTAATAAAGTTGAGGGCCTCCGCCTGGTCGCACCCTGCTTTTTGGCAGATGACATCTGCATACAAGAACAGAAATACCATAGTACACATGAAGCACTGCAGTACAGAGAATACACAAGGGTACACACACATAAAACAATGAACAAGTCTAACCTGTCACTAATCTACAGAGCCTCAGGTTCACAAAGGCCCTTTTCCCTTTTCTGCCATGAAGGCTGTACAGCACTTGCACGTCATGTGCCAATACAGCCTTCATGGCATTCACACCAATTTCTCGGAGGCGACGTCCCCCAATCTGCAGGAGGTGCTTGCGCTGTAAAAAAATGCAAGAAGCATAGATGGGGTAAACGCAACAGCACATCGAAATGTTTTCATGATAAAAATCTGCAAGAAGAGGACACTGAAAACAACAACTTGAATTTTCGGGCATCACAACATTTCATTGTTTTTTTTACGCTAACTTCAACTCACTTGACCTAAAATGGTTTCCACATCAGCCCTCTCACAGTCAGTGTGAGAACCTTTCTGAGTCCTTCTCTGAATGCAGTTTCGCTGTTATGAAATCAATACAACACTGTTATAACCCTTAATAAATATTGATTCTAGCTATGAAATAGTATAATTACTTTGTACAGTGCTCAAATTCCAATACACGTTTCTTCGAGGTTACAATGTCTTTGCCTGAATGTTGACCAGGAGTAGCTTCTACAGGTGAAAAACGATAAAATATGTGGAATTCAAAAAGAAGCTTGGACATGTTTTTAATCAATGCATTGTAAGCAGAGCACAACAAGATAAATGAACATGATCAAGGCGTACTAAGAGGCAACCTTAGAGCGACCAAATCTTGGTCATAGATGAAACTGATAGAAAAATAAAGGTCGCACTAGATGGTCGCACCATTTGCTGTTTATATTTTTCTGTGATAGCCAACAAAGAGTCATGTCGCTATAGAAATCGCATCACAATAAACAAAGGTGCATTTTTCTTCACACTGCGAAAATGGGTGCATGTTAGATTTTTAAAAAAGTAAGAAATCAGCTAACACAAGGCAGGGTGAACTGTAGCTCAAAGTAGAGAGAGCCGCAGCGGACACGAAATAGGGTGATAAATGAACAAAATTACTGAATGTCTGTTTTAAGCAGGCTATTGCTAGTCACTGCCCATCAAACACACGATGCCGCCTACATCGTCTGCTAGCTTAGGACAGTTCACTCGGACTTCACAGACTATAGTAAATACAGGCGAATCTCATTAATTCCAACACACTTAATTCGAACTGACGCTGTGGTCCTATCAAAGCTATAGCGCGCTCGGAAAAAGCTCTCAGCACCCCGCCCAATCCTGCGGTGGCACTTCAGACACCTGATCGCTGTGCTTGAAGAAGAAAATGAAGAAAAGGAAAGAAAAGACTGCGGTGGAATGTTTGCCAAATGCCAATCTGCGGCATTCCTGTGCCCCGCTTCGGCTTTTTCCGTCCCTGCCACGTAGAGACCCTTCTCCTTTTAACACTGCGCATGAAGAGAAGGAGGGGAAAAAAAGCTGTCGCAGAGAGTTGGCTCTCTCATGCCGATCTGCAACGCGCCGGTGTCACGCTTCCCTGTTTTTCGTTCCTGCTATGTAGAGACTCTTCTCCTTTCAACACCGCGCATGAAGAGAGAAAAAAAAAGCTGCCGCGGAGTGTTTCTCTCTCGAATGCCAATCTGCTTTTCTCCAGGTGGAGACGCTCCTCCATTCTCATCATGTGCTGGCCACGCTCCGGCTGCAGCGCAGATGGTAACAGTGGAAACACAGTTGTCTTCGAAGAGTGTCAGCACTGGACATTGCCGCGCGCAACTTCTTTTGCCAGGAGAATACTGAAGCCGAAGTACAAATACTTTGCAAACTGCACGCAAAACTTGTTGACTCGTTGCAAGGCCAACGTGTACAGACATGTATTGACTACTTTAATTAATGATGGATGTCCTGTAATTTGTGAATAAAACTTCTCCATGCACATGCATCACTGCATGGTGAGCCGTCCGCTCGTTTACCGTATTTACTCTATTCTACCGCACCCTCGATTGTAACGCGCGCCCGGTTTCCACGAAAAAAAAAACTAAGACATCGCTTGCAACGCGCACCCTTTTTTCTCGTTGGCCCGCTTGATCACACCACTCGCGAAAACGACTCTTTTTGAGAGCGTCTTCCATTTAAATATGAAGTACGGGGGAAGCTTCTGCCTATCTGACGTGCAACAGAGCATTGCTGTCACTCTAGTTTTACCGTGGCCCGATGTCAGTACACAAACTTGCTTCGCCCCCTTCTCCTAGACGGTTGAGGTGCCAGGCATGTCGAAGTAAAGAGGCGTGTGATCGGCATTCCCGATTTGCCCAAGCAGGTAGCCGTTGTTGTGCCGCAAGTTTAGGAGGAACCTCTGAAGACTCTGAAGCTTTTCTTCGTACTCCTCCGGCAACTTCCGGCATATGCCCGTTCGCCTTCGGAGGGAAAAGCCTTTTCTCTTCATAAAGTTCGTTAGCTAGCACCTGCTCGCTTTAAAATGGCTCCGCATTAGCCCTTTTTCTAAGGCTAACTGCATAGCCTGCACTTGGAGCAGTTCTGTCGTCACGGACCGCTGTGCCGCTCACTGCTTAATCACATACTCGCCGAGCAGCTCTTCAATTTGTGGAAACCGACCCTGCTGTGGTCCACTGAAGCCTTTGCGTGAATCTTTGCTGTCGACAATATTCTGCTTTTGTTTCCGCCAGTCCCGCACGCACGTTTCGGAAACTCCGAATGACCGCGATGCGGCCCGATTTCTGTCTGTTCTGGCACACGCGACGACTTTTCTTTTAGAAGCAGCATTGTGGTGCACTCGTCGAGTTTTTGGAGTCGGCCCTACCATGCCGTCGATGCTAATGTACTACAAGATGACGAACTCCTCAGCACACATATGAAGTGCCGCGCATGGGAAACACACAGGCAGAAATGACCGACGCGCCATGCCGACGCACGTAGGGGGCGGCCATTTTGTAAGTGGCGATGGCAATAGAATGACCGTATTCATTTTTTTTTCGTACTCGATTCTAACGCACATGCGATTTATGAACTCTCTTAACCGGAAAAAAGGTGCGTGTTAGATTCAAGTAATTACGGTAACTTTCATTATTTTGAACTTCTTTTAATTTGAACAAATTTTCTGGCCTCTTTGAGTACGAATTATTCATATTCGACTGTAGTACAGTGGCTCATGAGATAACCTGACTAGTTTGTTTCCCGAAACACAGTATCTTAAAGCAGTACTAAATTTCTGCATGTTACATAGGCATATTAAAACTCAAGAAATATACACCAAAGCCGCAGCCACAGCTTTACTCTGCACAGCTGCCTCTGCTGCCTCCACTTCTCCAATTGTACCAGCAGGCAGCCGGGGAAGGTCAGAGGGGCGCTGTGCTGGCTGGGCGTGCTGAGGCACGGAGAAGAGCCGTACCTTGTGCTTCAGCTGTCGCACCTCCTGCAGAACCTCTCTTTGTTGCTGCCGGATGCCAAGTTGGATCCGCAGGATCCGTAGCAATAGAGCTGAAACATACAAGAGTACATACCATATTTACTCGCACAATTTGCATCCTCACATAATTTGCTCACCAGTATAATTAGCCAGCCTGCTTTACTACAAGAAACTTTTTGCTCGCATACTTTGCCCTCCCCAACCAGCCCGAGCCACCTTGCCAGCACACACCTCTTGTCGAGCAGGCGAGTGCAGTCTTATACAAAATGGACTGAGTGCAAGGTCCCTTCTTCCATGAACTTTTATGCTTTCCCTAGAATATCGAACTTGAAAACTGAAACCTGTTTATGTGTAGTCCGAAATGCCTAAAGGTTTGCCTCCTATCTTCCCACCTCTTCCACGGCAAGAATGTATTCCCGAGACACAGCACAGATGTTGAACGCGTGCAAGGACCTGTCACATCAACTAGATGAGGCAGGTTTTCGCACTCATTTTTTTGTTCTTTTTTCGGTTTCGCCATCTGGCCATTGCGTTTTTACCGTTCCTTGTGATAGGCTACAATAATTATATACGAGGCAGATTGCTGTTATAAAGCTTACCGAAGAAAACTGAAACCGTGCTACCGCTAAGCACATCATCGTGGAGTTCTTCGACATGCAATATTTAGTATGGGAGCCAGCAGAAGAGTGCGTTGAATAAGACTTAGCATAGAAGCTTGGGTGTGTTGGTTAGATATCGGAGGGAACACAACGCAATAGAAGACTGGGACAAGGAATGGACACACACACACATGAAGGGCGACACACACAGCACTGTGTTGGCATCGCGCTTCCTTGTCTGCATCTTACTTTACGTTGGGTTCACGACAATTATTGGAGAGTACTTATGTTCTCTGGTATAACCCTGTCATGGGAACTGGTTTTTGTGAGCACTGTTCGGAAGAACTTCAAGAAAATGGGGGCATTTGAACACGCTTAGCAAACAAATGACAATCCGCTTTGAGACAGCTGTGACAGCGCCTGCAACATATATTCCCAGTTGAGCTTTTAGGCCAGCGATTCCTACTAGCTTCGCACATGACCGGATTGACAAAAAAAGTACACATAATACGCGAGTATATACCGCATTTGACTCTGTAGCTTTGATGAACCAGACAGATACGCAAATTTATCCAAAACTCCATTGATTCTGTTGCAAAAATATTCAACAAACAAATTGCGATGTTATCCATGTTACTATACGATTGTGGCACTTTACCATTGCAGCTTTCCAGGAGGCACACATAGTGCAGCGTTAGTTCACCACTCGCAGTTAATTGTATGCAGTAGGTTGCTCACAGCAACTGACTGCATGCAATGGTGAAAATCTTGCATGCTTGCACCGCTGTTTCAGCATGCTGGCTGCTTCCCATACGGCTATCAATTGATGTTCACAAAATTGGGAAGATGAAGAAAGACTACACAGTGCCCTCTGGCCACCCTATACTCCAAACCTCCAGCCAACAAACAAACAAAAGAAACAGAACTATGCAAATGAATATTATTCCTAATGCAGCTGGAATGGAGTGTAGTTTTCACCAATTCTGTGTGTTAAGTCAATATGGAGTGAGTTAACTCCATAAAGTAGTTTTTCTCATAACAGTGTTCACTCTATTGTAACACAAGGAGTGACTTCATAGAATCTAGAAGGAAAAATAGAATCTTCAGTATTTGATAGAAATGTGAGGCTCTACCTTAAAACAACAATAATCTGGAAAAAAAACTCATTACATTCGAAAAAAAAAAGGTAGCACAGTTGATCCCCTTTACAAGAGACACTGATGTAACAGACAAACGGGGATAAGAGGCACCAGTGTGCAGGCTGACATTTGGCCCATCATGCATCAGGCACTCCGTAGATGCGCCTGTGCAGCCGGGAGCCCTGCAGTCAAGCATGCTGAGCAAGACTGTTGACCACTGTACAATGACACATTGCCACAAAATTTCAAAACTTCATTTCACAGACTTCTGCAAAAGCTTCTTACACTCTTGCATAATTTTTGCACAAGCTTCTCTCATTCTTGCGTGATTTTCGTCAGAACATATAAGTGTTGGAAGTTGTATGTCCCCAGAAACTTGCACAATACAAATAGCATACATTAAAGTCTATCACTTAATACGTGCATAGTGTAACAATGAAAGGAAACTCACGCATGGTTTGCTCCGAGCCATCCCTGTGCGGTGCCTCCTTGAGCCTTGGAGAGCACTGCACAGCTAGAGCAAAGTAGCATCAATCCAGTGTTAATGGCAGGTTAACAAGACAACAAAACTAACCCCCATATTCATAAACGCTCCCCGACTCGACTTTCACCCTTCACTTGACAAAAGTTGAGCACTGTGCCGCTGCTCGTTTGAAAGCGACGCTGCGCTACTCGAGAATCACAGCAGATTATTGCTGACATGCAGCAATTTTCTCTGCTTAGAGACGGCGCTCCCATCAGCCATCTCAAGTGAAGGTGAAGCGTTGAGTGGAGGGACGTTCTATAATACGGGGGTAAGTTTGGTTGCAAGAACACTACATAAGACACACTTAATTTTTACACTTCATCTATATTGTACAGCTACACACATTCGGCATCCTTATAATGCCACATATACATACAGGCTTATAAAGTAAACACTGTAGGCTGCTCAAATAACACCTACACAAAAAAATTACCCAAAAGTGGCCATGCGCAAAGTACTTTTATTTGAAACTCACAAAACTTTTGCGGTACGCTTGGAGGCACATGAGACCTTCGCAGCTTTCATAAAGTACAAAAAACAATATGGTATGTTTGTGTGTATGTACGCGTGAAGCTTCAGCCTTTACATATGATTTCTTGAAAGAATCGACTATGAATTTTATGGCACCTGTGTCCTTCAGCGCAATTGAAATCCTGCTGATCAGTGTGTGCAATTGTAAAATAGTTACATAGAAAATGGCGTGAAACACCTAAAATCAAATTTTTCTAGCTAGGAAATATGCAGCTGTGTATACACAACACATGCTGCAAACAGTGGGAGGTGACCACAAGAGTGATTTGAGTGTAAGCGGCAGTATTCCGCATTCATGCACCCCGCCATTTTCAACTGTTGCCCAAAAGCAGCACCACTTCAGCGTGCTACTTTTTTTTTTTACATCATAAACAGCACGGAATACAGCGAAGATGAAAACAACATACGCAATTAAATTTTGAGCACTATTTATGGTGCGCATGATTGATTGATTGATATGTGGGGTTTAACGTCCCAAAACCACTATATGATTATGATAGACGCCGTAGTGGAGGGCTCCGGAAATTTAGACCACCTGGGGTTCTTTAACGTGCGCCTAAATCTGAGCACACGGGCCTACAACCTTCCCGCCTCCATCGGAAATGCAGCCGCCGCAACCGGGATTCGAACCCGCGCCCTGCGGGTCAGCAGCCGAGTACCTTAGCCACTATACCACCGCGGCGGGGATGGTGCGCATGAAAAAAAAAATAGGCCTTTGTACAACGACGAATTCATAATTTGCCTTCACGGACCTTCTGTTAGGCTGCACCACATACAGATTTTTTGTGGCCTTCAAAAGAGATTTGAAAAAAAAAATAAATAATAATAACCGTGTTTACTCTCGTCATGAGCACACTCACTAAGTCACCCTCATTTCAGTCGCCAAATTTTGAATTTTTTTTCTTCCACATATTAAACACACACCTTACGTTCATCCGCTGAAGTCCCACGGGCTCCCCCCCCCCCCCCCCTTGCCGCCTTCGCTCGCTGCCACGTGCCATTTTATTTTTGTTTCTATTTGTTCACGGAACGTCCCCTGTCTTTTTTAATTATCTCTTGTAACATATGTGGCATTATCTTGTTCCCGAGGTGCCACAGGTGCTCTGCTATGTAGATGCACCATTAAACTAGTATTTTTGATCAACTGTGCATTTCTGATGTTTAACTTGCAAGTACGTAAAACTGGCATGCTTCTTGATCTACGATACACATGTGGCTTGTCTCACTTTGAAGGAAAAGTTAGCATACAATGGTGTAAATGCTTACAATTTGAAATATTGAGGCAGCAGCACACCGGAGATGATCATATGGTAAAGAAACAAGTGCTGCCTTATTACTGGCAAGTTGTCACTTATATGTACAAATAAATTTTGCGAGCTAAATAAAGTACAAAAGCACAGCAAGGCTATGATGTGGTTCAACCTGTGGATTCGCTTCATTTATCACGCCATATGATGAAGCTTCCTTTGGTAAAACTGCTCAGATAAGAAAAAAAGTTTGCTGTCCAATACAGCAACTATACATACAAAGTGTGCACGTGCATCTCGCAGCGCCTTTTTGTCACTTCCGAAATGCGCCACCAACATGCCCGGGCACCAACCGAATCTATCGCCTACAACTGCCATGTTGTCTCCTCGTGCTTGCACCCGTTTAGTTTTGCCTCACGATGCAAGTTTGAGAAATTATGAGCTGCTAGTGAGGCAAGTTGATTTAGTAGTCCACGCAGAGGGAGCAGAGCTTAGGGTGTTTCTTCGCTGAAAGTTATTACCTAAAATTGAGAACGCACATTGCGATTTTCCTAAAAGTACCAGCGTATTTGGCTGGTGCAGATTAACAAAAGCTACTTGAAGAAACTTTGCAATATTTGCATCTTCAGGTGCAACATTACAAGTAAGTGCCATAGCCTGCAAACAGATATAGCTTACCAAGATACTGTACATACAAACTTGTCCGCAGTTAAAATCATGATGGCGAGGAAGGCGGTTAAAATGGTGATGGCGATCGCGGAGATTTGGTATTGCATTGAAACAAACTGTAAAGAATGGGAAACAATATCAGTTCACTTTGAAGTATAGCCGATCGGTTCAAGTTGGGCGTCAGGATTTTTTTGAATTAGTCAATTAATTCTATACACGGTCTCTATCATGTTCAGTGACTCCACTGTACATTAGCGTACAACGAAAGCAAAATACAAAGTGAAAAGTGTGTTAAAGCATACGCGAAAAATAAAGTGATGACTGGCATTACCGCGGCACACACCCCGCAATGTCGCTATCTGCCTTGTAGAATATTTTCCTCGACTATTTCCACAAATTGCAATCAAAGAGGCTCAAGCTCAACATCAGCACTGTTTAAAACACTTGGGGGGGGGGGGGGGGGCATTGCTACTTTGGTGGCGTAGGCCGTGACAATATATTCATAATATTATATCTCTTGTAAACTTGCCTAGCTCTGCACGACTAGTTTTCGATGGGAGCAGCTGCGCTTCGCACATCCACTCTTAAAATTGCGGCTCGAGAGATTTTGAGCTTTCACTTGTTTTTGGGCCAGGCAATTTGTAGTGAAAGCAAGATAATAGGCTCTCATAGGTTGTGGCGGGCAGCCGGTGTACGCCGTGGCTGATGTATGTGTCGCACATCTTGATTATCTGGTCTTGTATCGAGTGAACGAGCAAGGCCTTCCGGATCCAATGAACTCGTTAAAGTAAGACAACAAAAAACCACAATGCTTCCACATCGTTCACAGCAACAGATGACGAGCCCCCAACAAACCGCACTGCTGCACGTGAACTGCCGTAGGTACCCAGGAAGTTACCCGGGCATGGCGGGAGAGGGCGACAACGGCAGAAGTGACATCACAAGAACACTATGTATAAAGGGGGCATTTAAAGACTTTTTTCCCCATTTTTAAACTTCGTGCACTGTTCTGTCACAATTTATAGCTCAGAATAGTTGTATTTTGAAAAGGGCACTAATTCATAAGCCCAATGGTTCAAGAATGGGTGCATTTACATTTAGAGGGCCCATTCTACGTTTTACTTATGCCCTTCAAGAACTCGCTTACAGGGCCAAAGTCCTGTTTCAGAAAGAACACGCTAGTGCGTGGCTAGCAGTCCGTCAAGCATTAGTGCTGGTGAGATTTGGAAATGCAGCGCATGAGCATTCTCATCTGCTACTTCTCTGCTCATGCTCTCGGGGCTTACTTGCGAGGCACGGTCCTTCGCACTTTTCATTTTCACACTGTAAATCAACTGATACCAACTCTGCCTTCCATTATTTATTAAACCAATATTTCATGGTCACGAGGACGAGCTTAAAATGTTTGCTACATCAGACCTGAACAGCATTTTGAGTCATCGAAACTTGCTAGTTGCAGCGAGCATTATGCGAAAAATATGATGTGCTTTACGGTGACAACTTGCAAAACACTGCAGCAACGATTAAAATCATGATTTTTTGTGCTCACAGGAAATCCCTGGAGAAGGAGGCACTGGGCAAGATAAATTGCGCAGCTAAAATACGGATGCGCTTTCCAATGCTGTCATGCGTACAGGCGGAGAAATGGCAGACAGAATTGGGCACACCCCGATTCTATGCGCATGCGTCCCATTCACAAGCCTCGCTGCCAGTTAGCACCACATGGCTCACTGTCCATGAGCTCGCTTGTTTTCTGTAACAGTGGACCATACGGTACACATATGTAAAAACGAGGATAGAATGTATATAATGCAGCATCTGATGAAGCCATGATGATGTGTTGCTGATGAAATCTGGAGCTCTAGTTAGTACCCTTATTGTTAACCAGCCGACCGACTAGCAAAAAGATTTGCGACTGAAATGATGGCATCTACACCTGCCCTTAAAGGGACACTGAACAAAGTTTTTGCCGCCGAGATTTTCAGCCAAAGTGAAAGAATGGGCCATGAAATTCATAGACAATAATAATTTCAAGCAGAAACTACGAAAAATTACTGAATTTAATGAGCCTTTTACAAAATGCCACGTCTAGCCCTTAGACACGGCGTTTTCTAAAAGGTCGCGACATTTATTTTTCAAGTTTTTTTTTGTTATTCAAGACAATTCTACGGTGCATTGTTCACAGAAAACAAAATTGCCTCGGAGAGATTTCTTTGCGAGCAGCTTACTAACTTTTAGGAAGGCGCGTTGATTCGTGAACTGAAGGATGCGAGTGATGGATCTTGCCTGCTAGTGGCTAGGCGACAAAGGCTTTACCTCACGTCCTCGCGTAGCTAAGTCACGCAAATGGAGCAGAAAATGTGCATTATCATTTATTTCACCTAAATATCACACGTATGTGACTTATTGCCGGCGACAGGTGATCACGATGAAGTCGACAAGTTGCAAATCTGAACAAGAATTCACTCGAATGAAAAACCAACCTGTATTCACGTGCACGGTGAAGTCGAACACGTCGTCCGTCAATGTTGTCGCTGATGCCCGAAGGAAAAGAGAAGAGGACAAGCGACGGGGTCGTCTCTTTCTTTACAGTCGGCGGAACTGCCAGAACGGCCAAAACAAAAGGCATTGGGTTGGCATTCCTCCATCCGGGCATGCATCAGTCACTCCATCCGGGCATGCAGCTGCTACTGGTTCTACTACTATCTTCTTCCCGACATTGCAGTGTTGCTGCCATACTCGCGAACCTTTTTAAATTAAAGCACGCAATCATGTATTATCGTGCGCCATACTAAACTTAAAAACAGTGCGCTGGTACATGAGATCACGAAGCGCGGTCCACGCCATCACAAGAGCAATTAGAGAAATGAAACAAAGAAAACAAAATTGTATAAAATATTTTGTCTCAATACGATCCGCAATCCAGTTTCCTGCAGCGGCTTTTGGCTCTGTATGAACGGGCAAGCCAGTGCCAAGCCAAGCTTGCGTCCCTGATCAGCTGTTTGTTTCCATCGAAAATTCAACAGTGAACTGGCAATTTGTTTAGATGATATTGCTAAAGGGCTTGAAATTGAATATTTCTCTACGTACTACTGCTGTACTTTTCCTCTCTGTTTCCTGATCACAGTGATAAGATTGAGGAGGTTACAATTTAGAAAACAGCAAGTGCAGCTCAAGCATTGCTAGGATCGCTGTTCCGGTAATAAAATGTTACAAAAATTTTGCCCCGCGACCTGCTTGCCGTATTCGAGCACCCAGTAGAAATTTACGGTGCCGCGTTTGAAAGAGTTGAATAAAATTGCAATATTACGAAAGAAAGGCTCTGAAGCAACATCGCATTTTATCAGGCCTACACCTCCCACACCTAGACGAGTAAAACTCGTCGATATTATCTTGCAAAGCTGTGTATAATATTTAAAACACATTCTTTAGCCCACGATGAATTGTTCTCTCGTGTGGCTTCTCCATTTGGTACTGTCATGTTAACTTACAAAGGCAACTTTCCATATTTAGTCTCTTTAGATGTTGCAAAAGCTTGACACGTGGTGTGTATGCCATACTGATAATTTTCCTCGTAACCTGGGTCCGCCTCTTTAAACAGCGTCGCATTTTATTGTTCGCAATTGTGTTCGTTTTATAATGTAAGCGAGCTGTGTGATTTCATCAATATTCATGAGTGTTCCCTGACTATACAAACACGTGCGTCTTATTTGGTGCGGTGCACGTTTGTATGTAGCAAAAAATGTCATTTCGTCAGCGTGTGTCTGCATACACTTGCATGCCCTGCAGTACGTGTACATAATTAATGCAGTAAGGACTGCAATGCATAGCCTTGCATGGGACATATATTCCATGCACCCTCAGAGAAATGTTGTTTGTTATGAGCCTACTGTTTATCATTACATTTTTTTTCGTTAAAGTTTCATCTCCATATAAAGCAGCTATATACAGACACAAGCTTCAGCAGCTTCCTCGTTGTTCCATTTTAAATAAAAACACCAAGCCTACCCGAATCAATGATCTGTTTGCTATCATTACTGTTATGTGTTCTACGATGTACACAAGGACAGTAGTATACAAAAAATAGGGAGGGAATTGAATGCCCTGCCTGCATGGCTGCGCCGTTTCACAAGATCAGGCGCTGCGCTGTGAAGCTTCCTACCGGCCTGCAGAAATTCAAGGGAGCGTACAATAGCGTGGTTCAAGAGGACTTGTGGGGAATACTAGACACACTGGGTGTAAAAGATGGAGTCACTAATCGTTTAAAGGAAATCTATAAAACTAACAAGGTAGTTAAAAAGTGGGAAAAACAGGTATCCAAGCCCACAGTGGTGAAACGTGGACTTAGGCAGGCGTGCCCACTGTCACCCTTCTTATTCATGATGTACCTACAAGGATTAGAGGCCAAATTAGAGGCAAGGGGACTTGGCTTCAACCTCTCTTTAGTCAAACAAGGGAAACTCATTGATCAGGCACTACCAGCATTAATCTACGCAGATGATATAGTGCTAATGGCCGACAACAAGGAAGATTTGCAGAGGTTGATGGACATCTGCGGTAATGAGGGAGATAGGTTAGATTTTAGATTCAGTTAGGAAAGATCAGCAGTCATGATTTTTAATGATAACGAAGGTAGTGAGCTTAGAATACAGGAAGTCACGCTAGAGATAACAGATAAATACAAATAACTGGGCGTATGGATAAGCAATGGGACCGAGTACCTGAAGGAACACGAAATATGCGTGACGACTAAAGATAACAGGAATGCAGCAGTGATGAAAAATAGGGCACTGTGGAATTACAATAGGTATAATGTTGTGAGAGGAATATGGAAAGGGGTCATGGTTTCTGGGCTGACGTTCGGCAACGCGGTCTTGTGCATGAGGCCAAAAGTTCAAGCAAGATTAGAAATGAGGCAACGTGAAATATGTAGGCTTGCTTTAAGAGCTCACGGGAATACACCAAACCAGGGAGTACAAGGTCATATGGGATGGACATCATTTGATGGCAGGGATGCTAGCAGCAAGATAAAATTTGAGAAGCGATTGAGAGAAATGGGGGAGGAGCGTTGGGCTATGAAGGTTTTCAGCTACTTGTACATGAAGAATGTCAATACAAAATGGAGGAAGCGAACCAGGAAATTGACTGGTAAATACTTAGAAAACAGCAGGTGGCCAAACCAGAAAGAACTATCGGTTAAAAAGGAACTGCAGGAAACGGAGACTGACATGTGGAGAATTGGCATGATTAAGAAGTCTGCACTAGAGATCTATCGAACTTTTAAGCAGGAAATTGCCAAAGAAAGAATCTATGATAATACTCAGGGTAGTTCTCTACTGTTTGAGGCCAGGACGGGAGTATTGCGAACCAAGACATATCGGGCCAAATATGAAGAGGTAGACACAATATGCAGTGCGTGCGAAGAGAAAGAAAAAACTGCCGAACACTTGACAATGCTCTGTAAAGGGCTTCACCTTATAGTTCAAGATGATGGCGCAGAGTTTTTCAAAGCACTGGTGTTTAGGGACAGGGAGGGCAAAATAGACTTTAAGCGGGTAGACTTAACTAGAAGGAGGTTATCTGATTGGTGGCTAAAGTCAAGGCACGATTGAAAATTAAACCCTTCACTTCAAAGTACCCGTCCAACTTTACTATTTAAAGGGGAAAAGAAAAATCTAGTGGTTAGTTCACTAAGCATTACGGCTAGGTGACGTTAGCCGCCGCCCGATTCAAAGGGTACGGCCACATCCATCCATCTATCCAGCCAAGAATATGCTCTCTGGCTTGTTGCTCCAGGCCTAGTCAGGTAGATTTTCTGGCCTCACCGTTGAATTGTTTGCTCGGGTTGTGGCTTGCAAACATTGCGGTTCTGGGCTTCGTATCATCTTGTTCCTTCATCATGTCCTTCAAGTGGAGGACATGTCGCAGTGTGAGGAGGGAGTACGACAAGGTGCTGATAGAATGAGCTATCAGTCTTACCAGGCAGGCGGTTTAGAGCGCACCGAGGCAGCTGACGCACACCAGCACTATCCGCTTCCTGTATAATACAGGCTAGGAAATTATAGAAACACAGAGCAGAAATCAACTCTTGTGCCTCTCTCATGCACTCACAAGGCGGAACCTGCTTCGAACACTGAGGACCGAGCTAAGCAACACCATGCGTGACGATAAATCATGGTCTCCTATTGCAATAATGATTAAGGCACGCATGCAACTTAAACCATTGTCACGCAAGATGAATTCACAACACCATCGAAGAGAACCCAAGGCACGTGCTGATTATTATGTACGGTACTAGCGCTAAATTCATGCAGACGTTTAGTTGGCGCTGCAGTAGGCCTAGTTGAAGGAATGGCCACAGCTACTGCTGTGATGGAGAACGGGCTCATTAACATCTTCATGTAGATTAAAACGGCTTACCCCAAAATGGCTGGGAGTGTCACGCTATCCCTAGCAGTGGCACATGCAGTTGCATATTTAACGATTACAGAAATGGCGTACCGATTTCCAAAGCACCTATCAATACTTCCGTCAAGGCGTAGCACCAAACACTTTATCGCACATTTCGGGAAACATTCCTTTTTCTCCCAATCTTGTGGCTAGGCATGACTTTGCCCAAGAATAAGCATGTTATTATGTACGTCGGAGGTATTTTCATCTGATTCCTGAAAAATTATTTCTCTAAACCCATGGAAAAAAAAGAAAATGGAATTCGCACCTGTCATCACATTGCACCCCATCACAGGAATAGGATCAGATTAGCCTGGCGCTCAATACTCCCTTATGCTTAATCAGAGCTCGGTCTGGCACCAGCTCCAGACAAAACCATTTATAATCTCCTGTCTGGCACATCTGTTTTACTCTGCTCTCTCTCAACCAGAGTGCACCATGTACCTGTGGTTCACCCCTGGTGGATTTTTTTCACTGTTTGTGAATTGCACACAAAGCCCTTACTGGTAGATCCTATTCCCAATTCTTCACTATTCTCACAGGAGGCCACTCTTTGGGCAGCTTACGTCACGACATGTGCGTGTCATGATGTCAGTGCCGTCTTTTTCAGAGTCGGCGCCGTCTTTTCTTTCTCTTTTGCTCCTTCCCTGTCCTGTGTTTCTGGTGTTGCGCTGCAAACAAGTGAAGATGTTAAAGAACACCAGATGTTCAAAATTTGCTTCTCATTAATATATCGTGGGTTTGGGAATTAAAACCCCAGATATATTGAAAGAAGATGCATGAAAAGGGAAGGATGATATTGGAAACTGGCAAAAAAGGGATGACAGACTTCTTAAGCTATGCTGCCATTGAGATTTTCAGCTGTTCACGCAATTCTCACACGTGGCTTTGATGCAGCTATGCACATATCACACAAGCATGCTGACTGTACAGTTAGTATAACTGCAACCTTCATGTACCCAGCCTTCATGTACCCTCTATGACATTTCAGAACATCTGAGTCAGTGTTAGCATCAAGTTATGTTCTTCATGCTGGGGAACCAGTGTGATGAGTTACCATTTCTACAGAATGAAGCCCTGTCTACCTGGAACAAGCTGCAAGATATATAACTAAATGGCCCTTTTCAGGGCCAGTCAATCTCTATCCAGCTTGGATGCACCAACTGATTCCCTTTATCATCAACCCTCAATAAAACTAGCAAATGTTTGTACATGTGCAAGCAGTGTCATTCAATATCTTAGGAAATGCTTGTGAAGCAATTTCAAGGAGAATCGTTTTTCTGATCTCATAGTGAGGCATTAGGAACACCTTAGTCACACCAAATGCCATTATTCAATAAGAGGAACAAGATAAATATTTCACTGGGAACTATGAAGTAAAAAAAACAAATGATTTCAGATACTGCGAGATCATTTTATAAAAAAGCTCAGAGTTTGCTATGTGTGGCCACATTTAATCTGTACAAGCATCGTGTGGTTACAAAATTCTGTACCAAACATAGGTTCGGCTTTCTGGAATAGACCGCGCTGCACAAGCTAGCTCAGTGCATGCACTTCTGTACCCTGCCAGAGAATATTTTTACCACCAGTATGTTGTAACGTGAAGTGAAATGGTGATTGCATACTAGGGCGCATCCTGCAGGACCCCAATAAAGTTGTTTCACTTGATCGGTTGGTGTGCTGTAAGCAGAACATTTCCAAGAAAAATCGCATAGTTTGGAGGAGGACTTAAGCAAGGAAAGGTGTAGATAAAACACTGGATTCACTGGCATTATCCTCACCAAGTATAACATTGTTTTTCTGGTGAAGCTTTGTGTCTGAACAGCGAGCAGGATAAGCTGGTAAAAACATGCAAAATGGGAAGTCTAGCACAGCAATCTGTGCAGTACTGCTCATTTCATGGAGCATTAATTTCACAGGCTTTGCTCATTGTTAGCGTTAAGCCTATATTATGTCCACTGCAGAGTGGAAGCCCAATCAATGTTCCCTGTCCTGTATGAGCCAATTTCATATTATGGCTGATAATTTCTCGATCTCATTAGAACTAATCACCTGCCACCCTCTGCTACATTTCATGTCCTAATATAAATTATTTGACATTACTGACCTGTCATCTATCTTTTTTTCTCATTCCCAACTAATGCATTCATTTTTGATAAACTCTGCTTTCTTCCCATGTCTTAATATTATGCTAGCCTTTTTTCATTTTTCTGAAACATTATCTTTGCTCAGAAGCTAGAAGTTATCAGAAAGAACATAACGACATTCTACCTCCTGAGTATATGGCATCATCAATACAAAAATGTAATAAAAGTGAGAAAACATCCCATCTATATAAGAGGCCCTAAAATACTGCAGGAGGCAACAAATAAACTGGTATTTATATAAAGGCAGTGACAAAAACTTTGACTACTGTCACTTATTCTGATTCTTGGGACATCTTTTTTAGTACATCATAACACATAATTACACATTTACACAATTTACACAGAGGAATTGCCACCATGTGCATTGAGGCCACCCTTCAGAAGTCATGTGAGCACAAGGATGAGGTAAGCCTTAAAAACCAGATTAAAAGACTAAAGGATGCTGGATATCCCAACAGCACCATCACACCCGTGTGCTAAACCCTCCTGCAGAAAGTCAAGTTAAACAAAACAGGACCAAAATAAAAACAGAATGACGAAAGATCTTTGCATGCTATATCGTACGTACATAAGGTGTTTCACAATATAAAGAAAATAGCGAGCCGATATGATTTTATCTTGTTATTTGCCATCCCTTGCAAGTTTTCAAAAGTGTGTGTACTAAAAAGCAACAGGAATAGCCATTATTTCACCTTTCGTCACGAGAATAGGTATACTGAATGCCAATATAATGTTGTGTATGAGATACTATTGACACGTGGAAACGTAAACATAAGACAAACTGGGCGATGCCCCAATGTTTGAGCAAGACAGCATGCTTAAAATGTTAAGAATGGCTATGGTAGTCGCATGGCCATACACTGTAAAGAATGTAAGTGCAGTTCTATGTTTCATAAAGCACTGTTTTCGAAAAAAGCAAGAAGAAGAAATGAAAGAGAGACTGTGAAAGCATTTTCTTGTCAGGAAGGCCATGGATCAGTGCATCAGTATACCTTCACTCATCCATTCGGAGAGAGAGTATTCTTTTCTCAGTTAAGATTATATTATCATGGTCTCACATGTGTCGTTGTGCATGAGCACTGTTCTTGTACTCTGTAAAAAAGTGGGCAAAGTACCTTCAATAAAATTTAGTTGGCAGTCAGCGCTCTTTCCTGTCCTTTTTGTCTCTTCCTGAACTTCTCTCACTGTTACTAGAACACAACCACGCTGAACCAACTTGCCCAGATTAAGCTATTGTTGACGAAAAGTCAGAGCATGAAAATACTTCAGGGGCTCAGAACCTTCTCACTACCCGTCTAGTTACGGCCCTGGTCTATGTGTTCCGAGAGTGAAGCACTAGTGGAGCTATCTAACTACCTAACGGTGAGGAGGGTTTGTGTATACTTGAGCTTGTTTCATGACATGGTGAGAGGTGGCAGGTTGTTGAAATAATATGCTGTGTGGGAGGTCAAGATTTTGATTGAGAACGCTGAGTATGAGCCAGTGACATTAGGCGTTCAAGACTTTTTGCGATATTCACTCTAGCATAGGACCTTGGTTGGTGGTTCACGTGTGCATTTGATCACATTGTAGTCTTCCATCATAATTTTTTTGCCACTTGGCGTCAACGCTCTTGAGTTGTACCAAAGTAATTAAGCATCCAGGTACAAGTATCTTCTGTCAGTGTTTCAATGAAGAGCTGAATATGAGTAATAGCTTTCATCGATACTTCTGGCATTGGTGTATGCACATTTCTTTTGAAGTTCTCTTGTAAAAAAGGCATTAAAGGTATGTTTTGTGACTTTTTAGTGTTGGCCAGAACTGCTGGTGTGTCCGAACGGCTCTTCGATTGGTTGTGGTGTTGTCTTGTTCAGGGCCACAGAGCTTTCAGTCTTTTTTTATATCTGCCTTCACAGGAATGCTCTTTGCATGCTTCTTCAGTACTTTGTATTATTCCTAAAGCATTGACTTCCAGATTTTGATTGTGGTGCTTTAATCTAGTGTTCAACTTCACGCTAGCTTCATTTGCACGCAAAGCAAGAACTCGGGAGTATGGTAACTTTTGCTATGGGTTTTCCCTTCTTCAGTCTACTGTATTTTTGCCTGTGTTGTCTAATCGCTGACAGCCTCGTGCGACAGCTTTTTTTTTGTGCACTTATTGTGTGCCAATGACTTATTTGCCTCCTCAGCTAAAGACTTTTTGTATTATAAGAGAAAGCTCTGTCTGTATTGCTTTTGTCATTTGCTGATGGTGTATCTTCAGTATCTTTTCTCAGTGTACACTATACTTGAATGGAAGAGCAGCATGACTACCTTCAGCTGTTAGCAGGCTTTTAGCTGCTGTAATACTGATTGATGCTCCTTTCTCGGGCGTTCTATTTTGGATAGTTGGCATGTCATTGCTTCTTTTAAACTTTAAAACGGCAGGTGCACCTTTTTCTGGTTACACCTGGTATATTTTCCAGTGGTTATATATATATATAAATATATATATATATATATATATATATATATATATATATATATATATATATATATATATATATATATATATATATATATATATATATATATATATATATAATATATATTGCTAACTTGAGAAACAAGGCCTCTTTACGTTAGGTGCACATCAGGTGGGAAGAGTACTTCTATTACTTGCCATGATTGTGGCCCCTTATGGTGGGAATCATAATGCACTGTTGATGTGTCAAATTCACATAGCATAATTCCAAGGCACTCGATCAATATCCAAGGAAGAAAATTGTGTTCTTTTGCGTGAGTTTCAGCAACTCATAGTAATTTGTATGTAAATGAATACTTCATCATTCTTGGCTGTCATGTTTTATGGAAGCACATGTGCTTCGTTAATAACAAAAAAACACGCACGCTCACGCCACTGCAGTGGCGTGAGCGTGCGTGTTTTTTTTTGTTATTAACGATTTGCCCTATGCATTCACGTTTCTTCTTTTTTTGTGTGTGTCGTACTTCTCGTATCGCGCAGCCTACCGTTTTGGGCACACGTAAAAAAAAGTACATAAAAAAGAAGCATTCCATGCCGAAATTCGCGTTCGCAGCGAGCTGGGCACCGACAGGGTGCCCTACGACGCCCACACACTCCGCAACACCTTACCAACCGTTCGCTGCGATGTTGTTGGGAATTCGTGTGGTCGTTGCATGAATATAGCGCGTGCGTGCGTGCGCACGCGCGTCTGTGTGTTAGATCACGGCAACTGCATATGTTGTATGATTCAGTCACCATAACGCAACTGACGACCCCCGCTCTTCCCACACGTCAAGCAGCAGTAAGGGCCGTTAACCGTACTGTGCTGTGAATGCAAAACAGATTCGAATAGGTTGCGTAGATAGCTAGCCCGACACATGATACGATAAGATTTGCGTCAGATATTCGACGTCTATATGCACGCGTAAGACAGCGGTATCCGCAGCAGCTTCGTCATACGTACGGATAGCACCGCATCGGACGTCACGTCTGACAGAGAAACTTGATCGGTAATTTTTTCTCACTTAAAAAGTCTACCTTGCACAACTTCAACCAACGATTATGCATTTGATTTGATTTGTGGGGTTTAACGTCCCAAAACCACCATTTGATTATGAGAGACGCCGTAGTAGAGGACTCCGGAAATTTTGACCACCTGGGGTTCTTTAACGTGCACCCAAATCTGAGTACACGGGCCTACAACATTTCCGCCTCCATCGGAAATGCAGCCGCCGCAGCCGGGAATCGAACCCGCGACCTGCGGGTCAGCAGCCGAGTACCTTAGCCACTAGACCGCCGCGGCGGGGCATGGTTTAATGACGAAAAGATAGTTCTAATATTGTGCCCGGCACATATATTACCCTCTCTCTAACTTGAAAAATCGGCGCGTGAATCGGGGCCAGAACAGCGCCAAAAAGCAGCACACGCAGAAATTGGCTCATATTCTAATATTATGACATCGTGATGTTGACTTTTCAGCTGACGCCAGCAATAACGTTCCAACGGCGGGCCAATAATGCCGGTCTTATTGGATGGCTCCGCCCATATTGGCTGCTACTTGTACAACCTGGCCCGATGTGTCCGTTCTAATAGGCCGGCACAGCCTATATGGGCGGAAAGTTCTGAAAGCTGGCCCAATATAACCAATCTAATAGACTGGCACAGCCATCATTGGCGGAATGTTGTTATAGCTGGTCCAACATAGCCGTTCTATTCGGCTGGCAGAACCAATATTGGGGGTACGTTGTCAACGCTGGTCCAACGTCGCCGTTCTATTTGGCTGGCGCAGCCAATCTTGGCGGTACGTTGTGAAAACTGGGCCGTTCATGGGCCAGGCAATGCCGATCTATCCCCAATATTGGGCCAACCTTCTGTGCTGCCTGGGGTGTGGTAACGTACGTGCTCGTATGAGCGTCGAGTTTGCCGCAACAAGACGCGAGGGACAGCTGTATGTAATTTGTGTATGTGTGGGTACCCCTCTGCACCAAGGGCACTAATCTTGGTATTTAGAAGGGTGTATTTTAGAAAGTGTGTGAAGGTTGTGGTACGTGTTCGTCTGAAGAAGGCTCCAGTCTATTGATTGAGCTGTTGGTTTCGGATAAAGTGGCACCATAGTGCATCTCTTCAGTCATCGAGTTTCGAGAATGTTTGCTTGACCTCTCAGTTTCTCATCGTAGTCAGGAGATATGGCGTCATCTACAGGCGCTTCTGTTGCTCGGTATGTACCAGCGCGAGCAAGTCGGTCAGCCCATTCATTAGCGGGAGCACCTGTATCCGCCGGGCACCAAATAATGCCACATTCGGGTACGATGTGTGAGCCCAGGAGTTTTAAAAACGATCCACGAAAGAACTTCTAGCCCAACCGCATCCGCAGCTGGGAACTGCAAAAGCTCGCGCATACAGAAGAATTCAAACGCACGCCCACCGCCCTCCTCCTCTTAGAGAGGGACCACAATATATGACAGCGCTCATTTTCACATTATATGACAGCGCTTGTCCATAGTGTGGTGAACAGCCATCCCTGTCGCATTTGACGTGGGAGTGCGCAGCAAGACCACATGAGGCAAACTCGCCTGGGATACGAGCTTACTCTAGAGAGCCGTCGGAGATCCTCCTAGCTCAGCCAGAGCTGGAGGTCGAATGAGGCCTCTTGACTAGGCGGAGCGTATTGTAAAAACCACTGTAGTCTTACAATAGAGACCCACCTACTCACTCTTTCCTCATCTACCCTTTCACCTGAACAACCAATATAGTTTTTCCACTGTCATGCTATACCTACTTGCTCTTTTGAATATTTGCCGTCATATATGGTTCAAAGCACTCTTTTAGGGACTTTCGTTTTTCTTCAAGGTATCCGGTGCAGCACACCTCCGATTACCTAATCACCATATTGCTCAAAATGTTTTCCTCCCGGGTTCCTTTCTCATTACAATTCTCTTGCTATGCAGTCATGGAATTTGCTCATTTCCAATGTATCCTGATCTTGATGGCTGCATGGCGTCTCTTGCTTCTTTGTCAGTGTTTTTAGAACATGTGATATCTTTAGTCACGTTTTTATAAATAAAAAAAGCAAAAATTGGTTAACTAGCTGAACTAGCTGCAACTCTGATGTCAGGGTGATGGTCTTCCCCGACGATGCTACTCAATTTGTAAGGAAAACTGAAAACATTGCAACATTAAAGTGCTATTTTATTACTACACAATTATAGTTAAAAAAGACAGGCACGTTGTATTCTTCATGTCTGCATGCATATATGTTGAGAGGAAGCCTGCCTACAGCAGGACTTTTACAGCCTTGAATTTTGGCGTCTGAACCCCTTTAACGAAGTCGTAAAAGACTTCCGCCTAAACATTGCTCTCGCATGTCAGTTCAATGTGCTTTGTGCATGTAGTTAAAGACATAACAGGGCAACGCAACGTTCTCTGCAATGTGATTGTGTGCTTCTGTTTCGTTTTTTGGCTATAGCAGACACTCTGTATGAAGAATGTACGGTCTGGTGCTAGAGGCTTATTCAGGTGACTGCTAATGTTGTCTTTCACCTCCTGCAACACGACAATGTTGAAGTGACAAACAAATTATTAAAACATAGGCAAAAGCTATATGGAGAAGTCGGATTCATAGAATAATTACCCTGTCAAAAACACAGGCTAAACTGTTGTCTGTATTGTTCGTGTTTCTTCTAATCCTTACTCAACCGCAGTAACTAGCCACTGTCAGCCGTTATTCAAATGAGTGCACGTCGTTGAAAAAATTCCTATTTCTGTTATTGGATGTTTCAGCGGTCATGTTCTCTATGTTGTCTTTACGTTGTCTTTTAGACATTGGCTTGATGTTTATATATAATGTTGATGCCATGTGATTAGTTGATTGTTGCTGCCACATCAAAACCATCGAGTTAGGCCAACGTGATAATTTCAATGTTGCCGCCTTATCAAAAACATCAAGTTAGGACAACGTGAGTATTTGAATGTTGCTGCAACTTTAAAAACACTGTGTTATAGAAACAAAATACTATAAACGTTTGTACGATGGTATATTTTACTGTCTAGCGTTGCCTCACATTCTTACATTCAAAAAACGTTGGCTCAACGTCCTGCGTTACTAGGGGGGGGGGGGTAGTGGACGCTCACACGTTCGCAAGCTTATCTCGCGGTTGGGAGAATCGTACGCCTTGGGTTTTCACCAGAACGACTTTGTTGTAGTTACAGGGCGCGCAAATCTTACTGCACGTTGTGCACATTCTCCGTTTAAATAATGAGTGTGCTTTAAGACACAGTGAAGTAACAACTGAGACGCTTGTTTTCATTCATCTGAACCTTTGAGTACGTTTCGTGCGTCATTTGTGCATGAGAAACGTGGTGCACGTGTCGATTTGCGTGCCATTATTCGCGTGATCTTCTAGTTTGTTGTTATCGCGTTTCTTGTTTCGTCTATGCAGCAAAGCTGTTGCATTTCACCTTGCTTTCAGCCGCTGTGCGATATAAAGCTCAGGGGCGTTTGTGGTATCTTGACTACTCTACTGAGTGCGTGTTTGCACGTCATGGTTTTGTCGCCACAAAACTGCTTTTCAAAATACCAACTCAAGCGCGCTTTTTTTTCTTGGCACTTTTCGCGTTTGTTTAAGCGCTCTTCTTCATACCCGAAGTATGAATTGCCTGAACCAATTATGCCGCATACTTTTGATTTGTTCATATACGAAAAATGACAGTTGTGAACTTTCTTTCCTACGACCGACCGTGCATTCGCCCACCAGCTCTTTTTCACCACATATGACTATGGTGCCCAATCAACTGATTTCTCGGCGTTTTGTGGGTTTCCGATTGCGTGAGTGTAAATGAGAACCTACACGACTAACCGCGAACTCCTGATAAGCTCATCGCTCATTGCTCGCACCTATGCGTATTTTATGTGTAAAAGTCTAGGACATATTGCCTTTGAATATTGTAGTGAAAGTGAGGACAAAATAAATTGAAGCGGAGCCTGATTGTTTTACTCATTTAGCAGACGAACTCTTTCAGAGATGATGCAGCTTCCTAGACAAAAAGTCGAGCCAACTTGCACAATTTGTGCATAATTTATTGTAATAGCAATGATATCGAAATTCTATACAGGGTTTTTGTGTCGCCATATATTCTGTATTAAGTTAAAATCAACCGATTTTGTACGTTCATCGTACGCTGTACCCTTGAGTAAAAGCCAGCGAGCTCTGGCAAAGAACGCGATTGAACCATAGATGAATGAAGCTGCCGATCTATGCAGCAAAGAGGGCTCATGCGATAACGTCAACAACCTGCGAGGACTGCCGTCAATTGCTCCTCAACAAAAACAGAAATGCTCCGTCCGCTTTTCACCGGATGAATGAATATGAAGAAATGCCGAGGATTGTGGTCTGCACGTCTCCAATAGCAACAGGGAACTTCGACTAAAACGGCATTGTCCAGAGCCCTGGTGTGGGCTCTATCTAGACAGGCATCAGTAAATGGCTCTTATATCTTTCAACGAAATATCTCACCACTTAGTGATGTGATTACTGACACGACCAACTGCACAAAAACCGCTTCTTTGCCGGGAGCGACCGAGTTCACGCCGTGCACTAGCTTTATTCAGAACAACGCGAAGTTGGGTCAAAAAGAGTTGTGTGCAGGTGTGCGTGCGTGTGTGTGTGTGTGTGTGTGTGTGTGTGTGTGTGTGTGTGTGTGTGTGTGTGTGTGCGTGTGCGTGTGCGTGTGCGTGTGCGTGTGCGTGCGTGTGTGTGTGTGTGTGTGTGCTGAGCAAAGCTGTGGTGAATTTTGTCTTCCCAAGACCAGTTGTGACATGGAATTTGCAACGATATAATAAAATAGGACACGAGGACACATAAGACTTTGTACGCTGTAAATTCATGGAAGGTGATTGTGAGATTCTATGGGGGTGGTTTGTTTCGCAGTTGGAGCGAATTATGGATTCAGCGGCTTGTCTCTCCACATCCACGTGCACATTTGCGATATGCGAAGAGATTTCAATACTCTAAACCTATTTTACGTACTGATAAATTTGATATGTGCACACAAGTGCTGCATCTTCATCACGCGTTTCCCAGGGAATTGAACATTCGGGCGTTATTTAATTTGATGACACAACATGAAGGATCATCTCAAAGCAAATCAAAAGTACAGATAGCGATAATGAAGTAAACATACATTGGTAAATGTAAACGGCACCTCGTGCAGTTTGTTACCCTACAGCTAAAAATGAACAAAAGGGTGTGATCGAGAGAAAGTGCGAAGTTAAGTTGTTCAAAGGTCATATTGCTACCTTCACGTGATGGGTCTGGGGGCAAGAGTGGCCCTCGCCCCGTAAAAAAAAAGAAGCTCGCACGTTCGTTCTCTGCTCGAGACTCAGACCCGAATAATGCGCATATAAAGAGCCAGCTGCTCAGTGATTCAGCAAAGAACCTAAAATTCGTATAGACTCGTAAGAATTTAGAATTTTCCTTCAAGTATAGCAAAAAATTGTATGACTTCATTAAGTGGTTAGCTCTCAGGCAAGGCCCTTAAGATTCTTTCTTTGATTGAATGATTGATTGATTCATATGTGCGGTTTAGTGCCCCTAATCCACCATATCATTACAAGACACCGTAGTGGAGGGATCCGGAAATTTTGACCACCTGGGGTTCATTAACGCGCACTCAAATCTTAGCACACGGGCCTACAGCATTTTCGCCTGTATTGAAAATGCAGCCGCCGCAGCCGCAATTCAATTTCGGGACCAGCGGGTCAGCAGCCGAAGACCTTAGACATTAGACCATCGCGGTGGGGCAAGATTCTTTCTTGGAGGCCTTATCGATTCATTTAGGTCGTATTGCAATTTTTATGAAGTAATGCCCGGTCTGATCATAGACAGTAGTCCCACGCTCCTCACATTTTATTATTACGTGCCTTGCACATAGGCGGGATTGGTGTAGACCTCACCTTGCGGGCGAAATTCTCGAGACCTACTTGTGTCCTCCGTTGTTGTTATGCGGCACCGAAGCATTGCTATATTCTAAACATATGTGAGACAAAAAAATGTTTCAATAAATAAACTTCAAAATAAATGTAGGCCTAATATGAAGAAACATATCGCTGTTCCCGGTTCCCACTTTTCGGGAGGAGTATTGATGAGTAGATCTCTACTAAAATGTGCCTAGACTCTGAAGCTGCTCAAGAAAACTTGTACTACAAAGGCACTAGTCGAGCGCTATAAGTTCCATCAAATTACCCGTGTCAAACGATGTCTTGCGACGGATAATATGGCGGGTTTTATTACGACAGATTTAAAGAGCTCGTTTTGCAGAAATACTTTTGCCGCCATCCTCGGTTGTGAGCGAAACATTGAGAACAATGCAAGTAAAATAAATAGTAAAACAATGCTCGGTCAGAGTGAAACCAAACAGGTCCGAGTTGGTATCCGAACCGGGGTATTTGCGTGGAAAGTGGCTGTTCTACCACACAGCTACGCCTCTGCTTGTGAATACAGTCAAAATAGCTTCCTCGGCTGGAAATGCAGTGAAAGTAGCTTTTCCGCTTTTTAAACACAGATGTCCTGTACACATGCTTCATGATTTGACATGAAATGTTGCAGTAATAATGCGCGGTACAAGTGCTCATTGCCAGCGGGCGTGAAAAAATGCTATTATCATGTTGGCTTCGTGTTTTCAAGCCGGTCACCCACTGCAAGAGATACGCACGCTACTGCGCATATTCCTTTAACAGCACGTAGTGAGTGCATACCAAGTTCGAAATTGTTTCATTAACTAAGTGCTCCAACCACGCCCTTGGAATGAAGATCGATATCTCGTTCAACTCCTAAAGGCATACGTCCCCTACTTTTTTTCTGCTTTTCACTTCACAGGCTTTTTGCATTTGCTCTCGAGCATATTGTGCACTCTATAATTTCCTAAATCCTTCTTGAATCGCACTAGAAGACTGGAAAAAACCGCATTTCCATATACACTTTATGACACACATTATATATATATATATATATATACTGGCTGTCCCAAGTAACTTTAGCCAGAGTTGAAAATATCAAGCAACACGTAATTACGACGCTATCAATCGGATGTTACTCACCGTTGCCCGGAGTTATACTATTTGTGTGTTTTCAAATATTGTTCAATTTGTTATACCTATTTAACTAAGTTTTTGAAAAACAAAAATAGATAAAAACATTTTGATGCGAAAGTTGTAGATTGGTTTCCAAAACGTCTGATTAGACAGTTTTGATCTTTTTATCTGTTAGGTATTAGTGTTTTCCTGCTAATTGCGAATGCCCGCGAAATATGGAAAATACCACGGGAACCCACTCGCACGTCAGTGCGCGCGATGATTCTAGTGCTTCCTAACGTTCCGCGTACGAGCGACACGCTTCCTTCGCACCAGATCATGACAGTTATAAGAACACTTAGCGGTGATCGTTTTTGTGGCTGATAGCAAAACGCGTTCATCGTAAAGACACCGCCGTCATCGGCCCTGTCAAACCATCACAATGGGGCAAATGTAATGGTCGTTCGTACGCGGAAGAGAACACTAGAGTAATTGCAAGCACTGGCACAAGAGTGGGTTTGTGACGAGGTCTTTTTGTATTTCGCGGGCTTTTGTAATTAGAAGAAAAACGCCTATACTTAACAGATATAATGTTCAAAACAGTCTAATCGGACGTTTTGCAAGATGACCCACCATTTTCTCATTGAAAATTTTTATCTATATTTGTTTCTAGCAAAGTTATTAAATAAACATATTTAATTAAACAATATTTGAGAACACAAAAAATATTCTGACTAACTGCAGGCAACGGTGAGCAACATGCATTTGGTCGCGTTGTGATTATGTGTTCCGGCATATTTTTTAAACTCTGGCTAAAGTTAAGTGGGACACCCTGCATAAGATGGCTACTAGCTTTCGTTGTGACTTTGCTGTGCCTTCCGCGCAGGCCTGGCGTTTTTGTTTTTTGCTCACATACTGGAATTACAACGATCGAAATGCGGCCGACAGCTGCAGACAGACACCTTTCTTACTCCAGTGCGATCACCACTCAATTTCCCCACGCGATACCCGAGTGGTACTTGCAAAGTTCGCAGAACTGCGAACGTCATTAATTGAGCCCGGGACTGGAAAGTTACTTACTGCGCGTGCTTTTGCGGGTTCTTGTCGTACACCGAAAGCATCAACATGGTGGTTCTACAAAGTTTTTCAACGAAGACCGATGTGACACTTCGAGGAATTTAGCTGGAGGCTGGCTTGTCAGAACATGGATAGAATGGTCGAAAGACGCTCACGTTGTGTGGTGAAAGTGGGTGAGATATTTATGTCATCCAAGTAACACACGCACGTCGCCCATTCAAATCCTTGAAGCAGCGTGTTCATCATTCTCTAGAAGGTTGATGGATAGTGGAAACGATGGCAATACCTTGAATTGGTAAGGAATGTCCGGGTGAACTATTGCAGTATTCTCACGATCCATTTCGTCTAAAGCAATTGGCCAGTAGCCAAAATAGAGGCCGAGAGATGAAAAAAGGTGGTGCCAAGAAGACAGTCAAGTGCGTCGTCAATACATGGTAGAGGGTATACTTCTTTTAGGAGCGAAGCTCCTTAAGGCGTGGGCTGTGCGTCCCCTGTATGTAGCCACCTCTCGTTCAGTTCTTGCAGTGTTCACTAGATGGCGGTACTTGTAGCTGACGGCATTAAGTATTACGCTAGCCACCGCCCGATCTAAAGGGTACAGCCATATCCATCCGTCCATTAGTCCATCCGTCCGTCCGTCCATCCATCCATCCATCCATCCATCCATCCATCCATCCATCCATCCGTCCGTCCGTCCGTCCGTCCGTCCGTCCGCCCGTCCGTCCATCCGTCCGTCCGTCCGTCCATCCATTCATCCATCCGTCCGTCCGTCCGTCCATCCGTTCGTCCGTCCGTCTGTCCGTCCATCCGTCCGTCCGTCCATCTGTCCATCCATCCATCCATCCATCCAAAAGATGCAAGATGTTATAAACTAGACGGCGGTACGTGTAGTTGATTATGAAAGATGCGAGGTGTTATAAAATAGGAATGATGCCACATATGGCGCGTGTCATCGTTCGATATAGTGCGGCGTCGCACGCTAGGGGAGCGTTGCAATAAAATCGAGCGGGCAAAATGTACGGAGGATTCATGGTTTACCAGGTTTACCTCCGGAGCTTCGCCCACTCATCATCATTCACTTCGTGGATGTGGCGGCACTTTTTTTGGTGATTTTTGAGCTGACGATAATCAACGCAGAAACTCCAGGAGCCGTATGGAGTGTCTTCAGGTGTCTTCAGGTGTCTCCAGGTGTCTTCACTAGGACACCTGGAAAGGCCCGAGGGATGGACGATGGTTCATTGATGTCTTTGACCGGCATTTGCGCAATTTCCTTCTGAATTACTTCTCGTTCCAATGCAGGTACGCGGGAAGGTCGATGGTGGATGGGTTCGGAGCCACAAGTGTTATTTGGTGCTTAGAAGCATTCGTCTGCCTCAATGAAGATCACGGATAACAAAAATGTCACCATAGGAGACCAAACTCCGGCAGAGAGCATTGACCTGGCGATCAGGCGAATGACCTAATTCAATCATACTTCGAAAGATGGCTTTATCAGAACTGGGCAGCCATGAGACTTCAGCTCCGTCTGGAACAGTTACAGCGACAACTTTGATGCCATCGTCTGTTATGGCAGTGAGTGAGTAAGTGACATCTGTTAGGGCAACACTTGGGAAATGAGGTCAAAATTTAGGAGCCGAAAGAACACACAGTTGTCAACCATTGTGGTATGGCATATGAGACTGTAACACTGCAAAGCAATCGCGCTTCAGTTGGTGTAGCGATGTAGTCTTTGTCGGTAACTGGAGGAGCGGACTAAAACAAACTTATGTCACTGCTCAAGGTGCAAGCGAACAGAAGTGGTTGGATACAAGTGGCTCGCGGGCTTTTTACATGCATCAGTGAGAAGGGGAAGGTGGAGGCTGGGCGTGCCAGAAGAACAATCAAGTAGGGCCAAGTGGCCCGAAACAAAATCAAGGCCAAGTATGAGGCCATAGGGGCAACGAGCTAGGGCGACAAAAAGGACGACGGTGTGACGACCAGTGATGCTGACACGACCAATGAACATTGCGACAACTTCCACGGTGCCACCATCGGTAACACGGATAGCTTGAGTCGTAGAGGGCGTCATGTTATTCTGCAAACGGTGGCTTAGATAAGCCCTCATAATGTATAGGAGGACGTCTGTGTCACCAAGGGCAGGCACAGGAACATTGTTGACTTTTACTTGACTTGAGTCTGTGGTGTATGGGCAGTACCAGTAGAGGATTCCCGGGCGTTGTTCTTATTGCGCCTTCACCTCAATAAGGTGCAATATTTAGTTCTACCGCTGCGATAGCCTACAGAAGCTCAGCGGAAAAAAGCTCCGAGGCGGTGGAGAGCGAAATTGGGGTTGTAGCAGCGACGCGTAGCGGGAGTAGCGGCGACCGGACGAAGGGTCATCTGTGGAGAGAAAATCGTGAAGAAGCGGTGAGTAAAACTTGAACGGTGCAGCAGGTGGACATCTAAGAGTTGTAGGGCGTATATAAGTAGGATAGCTCTTGTGGGTTTATGACCAGTGGCGACTGTATGAACAAGAAGCATGCCCAGGTTGATGAAAGGAAAAACAGATAAAGTGGTTGTCAGGAATTTGGCATTCCGTAGGGTTCCGGAAAGGCAATGTTCGTGGAGATCTGCGAGCGTTACCTGAAGAGTAAGGCCATACTTCAGGGTGGGTCAGGGGACACGCTGGCGGAAAACCAAGATTATCAAACTCCGGCCTTACAACAACTTGTATTAATGCTACCGATGGCGGGGGTGGGCTAGTGGACTGGGTCGTGAAAACAGGCTGCTCAATGGGAGCTTGAGAGGCAGCTTCAAGCTCACCAGAAACAATTAGATTGACATGGTCATATGTCGGTGGCGTAATCCCGCAGCTTTCAGTGCGTTCAAACCGCTGACACTCTTCGACAATTTAACTGACAGTGGCAACGTCAGTGTAGACATGGAAGTTGAAGGCATCGCCTACAATGTCTTTCAGCACATGCGATACCTTCTCAGTCTCGGGCATGTGTTCGTCAAACATGCGACAAAGGGCGATGACGTTGTGAATATAGGCGACGGGTGATTCGGTAGATGTCTGTGCCCAAGTAGCCAACTGATTCCGCACAACCATCTGCCGTGTTGCGGTGTTGCCTAAAAGGTCACGGATGTGCCCAAGCCAGTAATTTAAATTTGTGCATCTCGAACCACACCCACATTGGGTCATCAAGGTAAAAAAGCTGGTTGGCGAGCTGATTTGGAGGTCTTAACTACTGCCAGCACTGATCCATTCATATACGGTAAGCCACTTGTCAACGTCAATGCTATCTCGTTCGAAAAATATGTCAAGATCACGAACAGGAAGTAGGACAACGCATGTAGGAGTCGCGGAAGAGGCGCGTAGTGAAGACGATGCTCCTTTAGCTTGTGACATGGTTGGACCCGCAATGATACGGCCGTTGCGGAGCATCGTGATTGGTACAGAGAAGAACCAGCAGCTCCACCACAATTATGTTTCGTAAGAACAGACGAGACGTGACAATTTGCGAGTGTGTTGATACTGGTCAAGGCGGAGCACAGTGCGCACAGCAGCAAAGCAAGTCCTGTTCGTTGTCTACTATACGCTGAATTGTGCACCCCTTATGGGCCGCTGGCAGGCAAATACATATCCGCACCTGCATTCAAAACATGCGATGCACGCAATAGAATACCTGGGTCTTGTCTGAGGTGTGGAGTAGTGCCAACGCTCGTTCATGTCACATGGAAATGTAACTTAAGGCCAGCCAAAATTATTACGCCCCATATACTGGCAAAAAAATCACGATGAAGCAGTGGGAGACCTTGTTCACCAGTGAGAAAAAGGAGACCCAAGCTGCGTTCTTAGAGCAGGCGTGGCGGGCTGCTGAGGATGACGATAGTTATAGCGCGAGAACAAAACGACGACACAGAGACAAGAAGGACACGAACGACACGAGCGCGTGTCTTTCGTGTCCTTCTTGCCTCTGTGTCGTCGTTTTGTTCTCGCGCTATAACTATCGACATGCCATATCAACTAGCCCAAGCTCCCACACGTCTAAGGGCTTCTGAGGCCAGTGCAGCCCTGGACTAGGGGCCCAATCCACCTGCTTTTAACCCTAATTTCATTTTTAGTCCTTTGTATGGACCCTTTTTTCATCCGTCATGTGCTAGGTACGTAGATATATGTTCGATTGTCTTTGAATTACTGCTGAGAAAACAAAGGTTTTTCTAAGAAACGAATATGACCTTTTCAAACATCTATCTTTTGAGATGCAATGTTTTGGTGTGTAATTTAAAGCAAAAGGTTGGTTGCTTTGTTGATCTTTAAAATTTTGGCGCCGAGTGATCCACTCCAGGTGTTTCAGGTTTTACACAAGTGAAGAGTGCTCATAACTCCTGTGCACGAGAACCTTGTGCAAGCGTTATGTCGGGAAGGAACCGCTTTAATGCACGCGACATATCCTGGTAGAAGAATAAAAACTTGAGCAAGTGTCACGTACTACGAATTGTGTAACCACGCATCGCACAATGCGAATTGCATGATGAGTACGATGGGATCAGCGCTAATTCCTTGTTATCAGCCACCGAATCAATTCTTGGAGTAGTGGTTACTTGAAGTCATACTTGTATTAGTCACCCCAAGACAGTTTACAACCGGTCATAGAATTGGCACTTTATGACCTTCGCTGTTACTGCGCTACGCTTTTCGCGGCGGCCTGCCGTTTGTTTTCTTATTTTCGAGTGCCCCCTCTCTTCTCTGCTCACCTTTTCTTCAGTATTTTTATTTTTTATATCTGAAGTGTTAGGTAGCAAGCCTAAGGCTGCCGTTTTGGTTGACATGCTTGCCTTTCCCTCATTTCTATCTCCCTCTTTGAGTACCTCTTTTGCAGATGCTGCATAGACTTCACGATAACTTTCACAAAAGTTTTCTCACTTGTCAACGTCCCAATATCAATATCAACGTCCCAATATCAATATGTTGTGGACGTTAGACATAGTCAATATATATGAGTGGCATTCAGTGGTGATTTGAGTGTTACTTCGCACAACGAAAACAGTAATGATAAAATCATGTGGCTGCCACAGACGTCCTTCACATAAGTTCGGTACTCGCATATACTAGCCTGGTCAACATTTCTTGTAAAGTAGATGCAATGATAACGAAGCCTTTAGGAGACTAGAATTATAGCGCCAAGTGTAAGTGCACCATGAAAACGTAAAACTGTTGAGTTTATATAGGCTCGTTTTGTTTCCTGTTCTACCCAGACTTCTAAACACGGTACTAGCACTTCGTGCCATCCTCGCGCAAGATCTAGCGAAGTGTGCACGATCGACCCGCACCGTGGCTCTGTTGCTGACACACACGCGGATATTTCGACTGCATCGGCTTCGCACAAGCGCCCATTTTGGAATTTTCGATACCCAACGTCCTCACAAGTATCCAGTCTGCAGCGTGAAGTCGCAAGAATGCGTAGTGTAACTTGACTTCAAGGTGCACATACTGCGCCATAAAAAACTGACTTTAATTTAAAATGAACTGTCAGAATTTCCAGACTTTCATATCAAATCAGAGCTATCTCGGTATACAGGATAGTTTTATGGCTGAGTAAACTGGCCTTTGGAAAAAAGGTGCCAGTACCCCTTTAAATGTACATATATACTTGATAGTGTGGATGGAGGATTGCCTACCCTCGTAGTTCAGTGGTCGAGCATCGGACGTGTTATTCGAAAATCACAGGTTCAATTCGTTCGGAGGGAAGTGATATAAACTTTTTCGTATTTACAATGCTAATTATTGTAACAACATCCCCTATACTTTTCTTGACATCACTGTCTGTCATCTATATTAAGCCTGTTATGTTCGTCGTATAGTCAACTCAAACACAAAGAATTTTCGTGTATATCAAGCCAGTAAACTTACCAAGACTGCACCACGAACGTGGCATCTGAATCCCCTTGTACATTACTTCCATGCCATGTTTTGCATGTTATCATCTGCAGTTTATATTCGTCATTGAGTCACATAACGCAATACCAAATCGACTAGCTAAATATACCAAGCTTCTCAATTGGGCGCAAGCGCACCATGAGCGTGGCATGCAAGTGATGCTGTACCTGTGATGCATGTCGCTATTTTCATATCACTACTTGTCATTCATATTAGTCATGCAGAAATTTGTCGCCATGCCAGTTTTGTATCTATCAAGTTCACGAAATGGCCGCAGAAGCACAAGTAGATAGATAGATAGATAGATAGATAGATAGATAGATAGATAGATCATCATCATCATCATCATCATCATCATCATCAGCCTGACTACGTCCACTGCAGGACAAAGGCCTCTCCCATGTTCCGCCAGTTACCTCGTTCCTGTGCTTGCTGCTGCCAATTTATACCCGCAAACTTCTTAATCTCATCTGCTCACCTAACCTGCTGTCTCCCCCTAACCCACTTTCCTTCTCTGGGAATCCAGTTAGTTACCCTTAATGACCAGCGGTTTTTCTGTCTACGCGCTACATGCCCGGCCCGTGTCCATTTCCTCTTTTTTATTTCAACTATGATATCCTTGACCCCTGTTTGTCTCCTAATCCACTCTGCTCTCTTCTTGTCTCTTAAGATTACACCTACCATTTTTCTTTCCATTTCTCGCTGCGTCGTCCTCAATTTAAGCTGAACCCTCTTTGTGAGTCTCCAGGTTTCTCCTCCGTAGCTAAGTACCGGCAAGATACAGCTGTTATATACCTTCCTCTTAAGGGATAATGGCAATCTACCTGTCATAATTTGAGAGTGCTTGCCGAATGTGCTCCACCCATTCTTATTCTTCTAGTTACTTCAATCTCGTATTTAGGCTCTGCGGTTATTACCTGCCCTAAGTAGACATAGTCTTGTACAACTTCAAGTGCACTATTACCTATCTCGAAGCGCTGCTCCTTTCCAAGGTTGTTGTACATTACTTTCGTTTTCTGCAGATTAAATTTAAGACCCACCTTTCTGCTCTCCTTTTGTAACTCCGTAATCATGAGTTGCAATTCGTCCCCTGAGTTACTCAGCAATGCAATGTCATCGGCGATGCGCAGGTTACTAAGGTATTCTCCATTAACTCTTATCCCTAACTGTTCCCATTCTAGGCTTCTGAAAACCTCCTGTAAGCACGCGGTAAATAGCATTGGGGAGATTGTGTCCCCCTGCCTTACACCCTTCTTGATTGGTATTTTGTTGCTTTCTTTATGAAGCACTATGGTAGCAGTTGATCTCCTGTAGATTTCTTCCAGAATTTTACATATGCTTCATCTACGCCCTGATTCCGCTGTGTCTGCATGACGGTTGATATTTCTACTGAATCAAACGCCTTCTCGTAATCTATGAAGGCTATGTATAGTGGTTGGTTATACTCTGAGCATTTCTCTATTACCTGATTGATAGTATGAATGTGGTCAATTGTTGAGTAGCCTGTTGGAAATCCTGCTTGTTCCTTTGGTTGATTGAATTCGAATGTTTTCTTTACTTTGTAAGCAATTACCTTTGTAAATAGCTTGTAGAGAGCAAGCTGATCGGCCTGTAATTCTTCAAGTCCTTGTCATCTCCTTTCTTATGTATTAAGATGATGTTAGCGTTCTTCCAAGACTCTGGTACTCTTCCCATCAGGAGACACCTCGTAAACAGGGTGGCTAGTTTTTCTAACACAATCTGTCCTCCATCTTTCAGCAGATCTGATGTTACCTGATCCTCACCAGAAGCTTTGCCTCTTTGCATGCTCTCCAAAGCTTTTCTGACTTCTTCTATCATTACTGGTGGGGTGTCACCTGAGTTACTGCTAGTTCTTATATTATTAAGGTCGTGGTTGTCTCGGCTACTGTACAGATCTCTAAAAAACTCCTCTGCTATTTTAACTATCCTATCCATATTGGTAGTTATTTTGCCTTATTTGTCCCTTAGTGCATACATCCGACTTTTGCCTATCCCAAGTTTCCTCTTCACTGCTTTGAAGCTTCCTTCATTTTTCAGAGCGTGTTCAATTCTCTCCATGTTATACCTTCTTACATCGCATACTTTACGTCTATTAGTCAACTTCGAAAGTTCTGTCAGTTCTATTTCGTCTGTTGTACTTGACACTTTCATGATTGGACGCTTCTTAATTAGTTTCTTCGTTTCCTGGGAAAGCTTGCCAGTGCCCTGTCTAACTACCCTGCCTCCTACTTCCACTGCACACTCCGTAATGATACTCGTCAGATTATCATTCATTGTATCCACGCTAAGGTTGGTTTTCTTACTAAGAGCCGAGTACCTGTTCTGCAGCGACACTCTGAATTCCTGTACTTTCCCTCTCAGTGCTAGCTCATTGATTGGCTTCTTGCGTATCCGTTCCTGTCGTTCCTTCTTCAAGTCTAGGCGAATTCAAGACCGTACCATTCTATGGTCACTGCATCGTACCTTGCCAACCACTTCCACATCCTGCATGATTCCTGGGTGTGCAGTCATTATAAAGTCTATTTCGTTCTTATTTTCGCCATTAGGGCTCCTCCATGTCCACTTGCGGTTTTCTCATTTTCGGCAGAAGGTATTCAAAATCCGCAAATTATTGCGGTCTGCGAATTCTACTAGTAGCTCGCCTCGGGCGTTTCTAGTGCCGATGCCATAATCTCCTACTGCCTGGTCTCCAGCCTGTTTCTTTCCTACCTTTGCATTAAAGTCGCCCATCACTATAGTATACTGCGTTTTTACCTTACTCATTGCTGATTCCACGTCTTCATAGAAGCTTTCAACTGAAGCGTCATCATGGCTGGATGTAGGTGCGTAAGCCTGTACTACCTTCATTTTGTATCTTTTATTCAGTTTAATTACAATACCTACAACCCTTTCATTAATGCTATAATATTCCTCTATGTTGCCAGCTATGTTTCTGTGAACTAGGAACCCCACTCCCACTTCTCTTCTGTCTGCCAAGCCCCGATAGCAAAGGACGTGCCCATTCTGTAGCACCGTATAGGCCTCATCTGTCGTCCTCTTTACCTCACTGAGCCCTATTATATCCCATTTAACACACTCTAGCTCCTCGAATAGTACAGCTAGACTTCCCTCACTAGATAAGGTTCTAGCGTTGAACGTTGCCAGGTTTAGGTTTCAATGGCGGCCTGTAGTCCAGAGATTCTTAGCACCCTCTGCTGCGTTGCAGATCTGACCGTCACCGTAGTCAGTTGCTTCGCAGCTGCTGGGGACTGAGGGCCGTGAGTTATTTGACGTATGCATGTGGGAGGTAGTGGCCAGATACTGCACCAGGGTGGCCAATCCTTCTCTGATGAGGGAGTGCGTTCCCGGCGGTGGTTACCGGTGAGGCCGCACCCCAGGCCTCTTAACGCAGTTCCATCAACACACGGATTTTTTTTTTCAACTGCGCGGCACCGGGGTTTGAGCCACGGACCTCTCGCAAGCGAGGCGGATGCTCTAACCACTACGCCATCGCGGCACCCGGATTGTTATGTTCTAAATGTAGGTTTCAGCGGTGTATCAGTCAAGTTTGTGGTTACTTTATAAAATGTTTTAATAAAATGAGATTTCTGCTTATTACCCCCTTAAATAAGGGTCTAGAGAGTACGGAGTTGGGCCTCCGATTAGCCTACGGGGTGCTGTTTAATAATATATTAAGCGGACAAAATTTATATTCGTTTGTGAGGTGATATGAGCAAATTAATCTTTTAGTGATTAGGCTTAACTTTGGTCACGAAATAGTTCCGGTACTATTACTCCTGTCCTGATGAAAACTGAGCGGCGACAGGTCTACAACTAGGGCTTTACACTGTATGAGTTAGAAGTTTCCCGGTAGGTTATTAGCAAAGTTAAAAACAATTGTAAGGGAAAAAAACAAAAAACAAGTGGTTCAAGACTGATCTGACGGGCGTACTTTTTTCCCGAGCAGTGAGCCACCGTCCTCCTCTGAGCGAGGGAAGACGCGGGCGCCACACGTTTATTAGCGGTTCTCGTTATATTCTTTCTAACTCTGTATCTTCCGGTTACCTTAAGCTATCAAAATTATTCTTACACGGAAAAAAACGGACTGTTGTGTTCTAAAAGAAGATATTAGCTATTTTTTGGTGCCGTTTGTAGCTCTTTTTCAAAATTTGTTTTAATGAAATTAGCTTTTTGCTGATTACCACCTTAATTAGGGCCTAGTGTGTACGGAATTGGGCCTCCTGGTAGCCTATAGGGTGCGGTTTATTATTATATTAAGCGGACAAAATTTAAATGCGTTTGCGAGGTGATATTACCAATTTAATCTTATCAGTGATTAGGCTTAATTTTGATTGCGGAATAACTCTGGAACTATTAAACCTAGCCTGATCAAACTTCAGTAGCGTCAGGTCTACCCTAAGGACTACCCTAAGATGTTTCGCGATAGAATATTAAGGAAGCTACAAGCGATCGTAAAAAACACGTGGTCCGACTGTTGTTGTTTTCACAGATTCACACTGTTTTCCGCTCCTAAATTTTAAAATTTTCGTTTGTAATAGCAGTATTTGTAGCGGTTAAACTCCTTGTGTCTTCACGAACAAATAGACACCACTCTGACCCTCCTAGAACCAAAATTGCTAAAGTTATAGGTAGATATGTGCAGAGCTCACTTACCCATGCTGCTGACGCGGCCGCTCCCGCTCCTGCGTAGATAGATAGATAGATAGATAGATAGATAGATAGATAGATAGATAGATAGATAGATAGATAGATAGATAGATAGATAGATAGATAGATAGATAGATAGATAGATGAAGTTAGGTGAGACATGTTTTGCACTTGCAAGTGGGATGCAGCAGCAGACACCTTTAGACTTTTAACCTCCAGGTATAGACCGTAGTGTCTCTTGGGTGCCAGTGTAGTGTACATACATCCTGCAGGAGTACGGTCACTAACGTGGGTTCAGTCCTTGCGAGCCGCAAGACCGCGTTCACCGTCGCCTCACGTGACTAACGCCGCTGCACACGCGCATTCGGACAGCCATGTCACCGAGCGCTGCGCAAGTACACAGTACTGCTCCCAAACAAGCCGCAACACTTTATCGCCTTAGAAATCATCCCTCCCCCCCCCAAAAAAACGCAGTATAGTGCTCCCTGTGAAAGGAGGTGAGAAAGAAAAAAAGGCTTACCTACACCACGGGTGAAAGTACAACGCACAGGTGCCGTAGGCACGTCTCCGTGAGCGAAAAGTTTCACGGTGACACGTCGCCGAGGGATACACTTCCACACGACTTTGCTGCGTGATCTCACAACCAGTGACCACAGGGTCCGATCACTAAAGTGAGGGTAAGTTCCGCTAGCGTTGGCTTCGATAGGTATGACTTCGCGTAGTGAGCCCACGCACGAAGACACCGCAACACTCTTCGGCCTAACGTTCGATAGGTGCAGTGCAAGGTAAGCGTTTGGCGTGGGCGCAAGTCACCGCGGGCGAGTACGAGGGATCTCCAATAGCAAAGGGGCTGACGTACGGGAAAGAAAAAGCATGCTCATTCTTCTCTGTCCAGAGAGCATCTCCCTCACTCTCGTCGGGTGCGTGCGCGAAACGTCTCATGAGACTCGAGCGTGGTGCCACAGTCGAGATACTCTGCCGATTGACCGTGGTTAACGTCACTCCCGCTCTCGCAGCACAGGCGGAGCCCAGAAGAAAGGAAAGTCATGTCAGGACATGTATATGACAGAAATAGGAGAAAGAGCCCGTGCAATGGCGGTGCGCTAGCCTGAATTCTCACCCTAAGCAACTGATAAATAATGAGAACGCGCTTATTATACGGCTGATAAAAAATACTGGTAACCACGAGTCACGCCAAAAACGCTCTAAAGTCGCGAGCTCTTTTGAATCAGTCAGAGTGGCGAGGATCTCTCTAATGTTCATCAGCAGCAAGTTACGCCAGGCGAGTTCAACAATAATTTGGCAGCACATAGTATGCATACATCATCGCACTACCTAAAGACACTGAGCTTGTTGCTTGCAATGACTGCGCAGGGCGAGGTCACATACGCCTGCTCAATTAAAAGGCATGTCCAAACGCTGCACTGTACAGCATTGTAACGTATTCGTGGCAGTGAAGTGCGGAAGTGACAGCGCACCTGACATTGGGTCTCACGGCAGTGACAACGCGCCTGCAGCGACAATGAGTCGTCACTGTTTCCTCATGCCGAAAACTCTGCGGATGACACGTATATAATGCAGAGACCAAATGAAGCGGAGCAGCAGGGAAGATCGATCCTTATCTGACACCATGAGTTAACCACTACAAATGACGCCGAACCTCTCAATTCAACATGCTTGACAGCCACGCAGCGGTTGCTTCGGTAGACACCCAAGCTAACTACTGCAGTAATAGTGAATCTATTTTCACCCATGAAAAGAAAGTTTCTACATGGAGCATTGCCAAATTCAATTGGACAAATAATTCTCGATTATTATTCAAAGGCGTCCATTCTGGCCGTTTGAATAAAATCACGAAAAGAGTAACAGCTTTGCACAAAGGCGAAGCAATGAATGATATAGCAACAAATTGGAAGGTCACGCGCATAATGGCAAGCATATCGAAACGTGCCCCGCGTTTCTCACGCAGAAGTGATGTACGAAACGTTTTCGCAGCTACAGATTAACGCGAAGGAGCGTCTCAGTTGTTACTTCGCTGTGTCTGCAAAGCACGCCTTTTTCGCAAATGGGGGCGGCGCAACTATTGTAGTAGCTTTGTGCGCCCGTTAACTGCAATAGAATTGCTCCAACAGAACCCAAAGGCAAGCCAAGACGCACGCGTCTCCGTAGTACAAGATAAGAGCGTACGATCGAGCATACACCCCCCTCTACGCGTTCGAGCGTCGCCGCGGTGGGCTAGTGACTTACGTACTCGGCTATTGACCCGTAGGTCACGGGATCGAATGCTGGCTGCGGCGGCTGCATTTCGATGGAGGTGGAAATGTTGTATGTTCTTGTGCTCAAATTTGGGTGCACGCCCCGCCGCGGTGGTCTAGTGGCTAAGGTACTCGGCTGCTGACCCGCATGGCGCGGGTTCGAATCCCGGCTGCGGTGGCTGCATTTCCGATGGAGGCGGAAATGTTGTAGGCCCGTGTGCTCAGATTTGGGTGCAGGTTGAAGAACCCCAGGTGGTGTGAATTTCCGGAGCCCTCCACTACGGCGTCTCTCATAATCATATGGTGGTTCTGGGACGTTAAACCCCACAAATCAATCAAATTTGGGTGCACGTCAAAGAACCCTAGGTGGTTGAAATTTCCGGAGCCCTCTACTACGGTGTCTCTCATAATCATATGGTGGTTTCGGGACGTTAAATCTCACAAATCAATCAAATCAATGTATGCGTTAGAGACAAGAGCCGCCGCGCGCTCACTGCGCCATCTTGCTGATAATGCTGAAAACACAATATTCGCCCTCTCCCCACCCTCCGCCCTCGAGAAATATACGGCCAACAGCGGTAAGTGGTACACATGATATAGCTTCCCGCTTGAACGTTCAAGGAGGTACCTTTTGATGGCTCAGTGGTCACCATTTAGCGTTCACAGCGCTGAAGTTGCACGATCGATTCTGTGCGCCAGAGCCTTTTTAAAGACAATAATTTTCTTGGATCCTTTCGACGCCAAAAATTTTGGTTTTTCTGTCTGTCTGCCTATCTGTCTGTCTGTCTGTCTGTCTGTACAATTATCTGTTTGTTCGTGCTAACGATGCCCCAAATGGCACCAAACGATATTTCAAACGGCCAACCACCTCCACTGCGCCCACCAATATTGCTCAAGTTTTAGCGTTCACACTTGTGCGATTGTCAATTAAAACGTATTTATTGTGCGCATCTGAGGCAGCATAGCAACACGTTGATATTTTGTATGAGTGCCTTCACACTAGACAAGACACACATTAGTAATTCTAAGGACCGTAGTATTTATTACACTGCGCTGACAGTGCAACGTGATGCCCCAAAAAGCAAGTGCTTCCAACGCTTTACACTTTGATGTTAACCAAAAGGCCGAGAACCGATAATGGCCGTTCGAATCTTAGGGATATGGTTACAGTCCAATCAGCGATGTCTCCACACACTAAATATGCTTAAACGAACAGTTCAACAAATTGTTCGTATGACAGTTTGAATAACTAAACGTCGTGCTGGACTGAAAGAACTAGACGCGCTTCGTTTGGTAAATAGCTTAGTCATCAGCAGACTAACAAACGTGCTACCCTACCCCAACATTAATCGAGAGGAGAAAGAAAAAGCAGAGAAAATAATAAGGATAGCGTAGAAAGCGGCTCTGCGACTACCACAAAGCACTTCAACTGCGAAGCTATCAGCGCTCGGACTTCGCAATACATTTGATGAGTTGGCTGAAGCGCAAGTAACCACCCAGATTAACCGCCTCCTACAGACGCCATCCGGCAGAAAGATTCTTCAAAGAACCGGCCGCGGTGAACACGTACAGGCACATGGAATAGCTAAAGAATTGTCGTTTTCAGTCAGAGCTTGGTACAAGATGTGTCCCCTGCCGAAGAACATGGACCATGTTCGAAGGCGTGAAGCAAGTGCCGCTTACATAGGTAAAAAAACAAAATGTTTGAATACAGCGAGATTTACAGACACTGCACTATATCAGGTAAATGTAAAAAACATGGCGGTCGTGGTTACAGATCGAAAAGAAAACCGTGCAACTTGTGCCTCCGTAGCCCAAGCCTCTATCACAGAAGCCGTGGAGATTGTGATCGTGCTGGCAATCAAGGAGGGCAGGAAGCGAAAATTCCCACTGACAATAATCACGGATTCGAAGGCTGCATGTAGGAATTACGAAAAAAAGGGTGAACATGTATGAAGGCCTTCGAAAATCCAATCAATGCTCCTAAAGACTTTCCAAATTAATACACCCACACCATTATCTGGGTGCCAGGGCACGGGTGCGTCACCGGGAACAAGTTTGCGGATGAAGCGGCTCGAGGATTCGCAAATCACCGAGCTTCCTAGCACACTGCAATAGAGGATCCAACGCTCATATACCCTAACTTCGGTACAATTATTCAGTATTACGGAGACAATAGAAAATTGTAACTAGCACCGCATAAGAACCTCACAGCAATAGCATCAGTGGCATTACGCAGAATCCAAAGAAACACATACACGAACTTACACAAGCTACATGTATTCTACCCCACAGCATACAGAGATACATGTTCGTGGTGCGGGGCCACGGCCACACTAACTCTGTTTCACATCACAGGGGAGTGTTCACATCAAAATGAAGAACACTACTACATGAACAACACAGAGGAACAATGGGGGGCACAGCTGTCCAGCTCAGTCATTGCTGATCAGCGCTGGGTGGTCCAACGGGTAGAGATGGTGGCTAGAGCCAGCGGAGCTCTGGAATAGGGACCCGACCATTTGGAATGCTCCACGTTATGCGCGAATGAAGTTTTCTCTCTATTTTTCTCTCCAAAGTTTTTCTAAGACGACATGGTTGTGGCACCTGCCCGTCGCTTTGCGTTCTACACCTTGTTGCCTCTAAAACAGGTCCGCATCTTTATCTGTGGGCGCGCACGTCTTCCTTCGTCTTCAAAGATGACTGCCAGATGACGTTTGTGTCTGACGTGCCTTAGGCAGCCTTGATGTGCGCACGTCTCGGTGTTTTAGGGTGAGAACTTTGATCATCGTTGCCTACAACTGACAAAAACAGCCGTTATACATGACGGGCCACCATGTTGTTTCTGAGCGGTAGCTCGTCCCATTGAAGGTAGCGTGAGTTTCAGTAAGAAGGGGGTGTTTTAAAGACTATAGTCTTTCTTGGGGACCTTCGACGGAAAAATATTGGTCTGCTGGTCAGTCTGTTTGTATATTTGTCTGTTTGTCCGCCTTAATGATACTTCAAACGGTACCAAACGGCCAACCTCATCCGCAGTGTCCTCCAATATTGCTCAAGGTTTAGCGTTCATAATTGTGCAATTGTCAATCAAATAAAAAACAAATATTGCTCATTTCTGAGGCACCATAAGAACACGTCTATGTTTTGTATGTCTGCCTTTGTACTACAAGAGGCACACACAAGTAATTCTAAGGAATGTAGCGTTTAACGCGCTGCACTGACAGTGCGACGCGATGCTCAAGAAGGTGTTTTCAACGCTTTCCTAAGACGACACGGTGGTGGCACCTGATTGTCGCTTGGCATTCTACACCTTATCACCTCCGAGACTGGCGTGCATCTTTCTCCGCGGTCACGCATGCCTTCGTTTTTGAAGATAACTGCCAGATGGCGCTCGTGTCTAACATGCCTAGATGCGCTTGTTCGCCTCCGCAACATGCTCGAGGCACTCTAACGCAGCACCTTCAGAATACCATTTAACAATTTTCTTGCGCAGAACATCAAATATACGTTTTGTTCACTCTCTCCAGACGCAAGACTATTGTGTTTTGATGACATTAATTGTGTACCTTGTAAATTCGGGCCAATTCTTTCATAAATAGCAAGTTCTGGAAGCTGAAAGATTGTTTTCTGAAGTTAGCCACCGTTTTGTAGAACAAAAAAAACGTGTTAGTCAATCGAGTTAGTAGAAAATCCCGTTAAAACAGTTCGTTTCTCCCGCCTGGTAGACCCATCGCATTGCCGGAGTAAAGATCTTTAGGGAACCTGTATTTGCGATGGGCAGAACCTATATGCCACTGTAAATGAACTTCTATGTCTGGGCGGCATTCCTGGAGAAAATTCGTCTTATCACTGCATACAGCTCAAAGACCTTCTAGTGCAAGGCTCAAGACCATGCTCTACTATATGACAATACCCATTACGACAGGGAAGGCAGATCAAACCAACGGGTAGCTTGCGATGTTCTCGGTAAACCGCATGATTTCGCTAGTCTGTTCATCATACTCTAAATGTTGCTTTTGTCCGTAGTATAATTTCCTACAGCAAATTTAGTTCCTGAGAACGAATCTGTACAATGAACTGCCTCAAAACTTAGAAGCTGTAAGTATTGCAAGAAATAGTAGGGCACTGAATTATATTACACCAACCGTCTCTCTCCGCCTACAAGCCTGCATATTAGCCTACAAAAAAGCAAAGTAGCAACAAGGGACAAACCAAGTTTTTGCAGGTCAAACAGCATCCAAACAGGATCGGATCTTAATTTCTTCAAACCGGCCCGCCTCCTTTGTCGCAAGCTTGTGTAGTCACAGTGGGCCTACAATAAAGCAATCAGGCGAAAAGTCATGTACGGAGTCAATACACAATTTATCTACAAGCACTAAATGAAAACCGAGTTCACGCTATCACATCATCTTTGTTGTTGGTAATGAGACAGAAAGACGACCAAAATAATGACTCAGCACCAATAATCCATAGGGCATAACTGAGTTATGGGCCGAAAACCGACTTTATCAATGTACATCGGCTGCACCGTTCAGGACAGACAGACATACAGACACGAACAGTAAATCTGGTGAATTCTGTATTCATAAAGTTAAATCCTTCTTCCCGGTGTTAAGAAATTTCCGTGTAGTTCCAGTGTCATTGAATGGAAGAACGAATACCCGATGAATGAATGCAAAACTTTATTACAAATAGCTTTCTTCCGGTGAAGATGGAGCCCTCAGTCCAGGGCCCCTGTGGCCTTTGCCATCTTGCAAGCTCTGTCGATCAGCTTGAGCTGTTCTTCAGGCTTAGAGCAGGACAGCGAAGCCTCCCACTGCTCCGGTGTTGGTGTACAGTTTCTTGGCACTACCTGTGTGTGTTGGCAGGCCCATGTTACATGGTAAAGTGTGGGGTGTTCTCTGCATAGCGGGCATTTGTTGGTGTATATTCCCGGATAGATTTTACTCAGAAGACTGAGATTGGGGTACGTATTAGTCTGCAGCTGTCTCCAGGCAACCGACTGCTCTCTGTTGAGGTCTTTGTGGGGAGAGGGGTAAATCCTCCTCAGGGCTCTCTGGTGTTCTAAAATTGCTCCATAGCGTCTTGTAACTGTGGCTGGTTCCTCGTCGTTGTGCGCCCCCCGGTCGGCGTATGCTCGGGCAATGGCGTCGGCACGCTGGTTCCCTGTCACAGTTTCATGGCCTGGTCTCCACGTAATGGAGCAGCTTGAGAAGTTGATTTTTCTTCCCTTGAGTATGCGGATGGCAGCCCTGGATATGCGTCCGCTGCTGTACCGTCGACATGCTTCTTGCGAGTCAGTAACTATTTCTGTAGTAGACTCTTCGCTCTGGTGTGTGATGGCGAGCGCGATAGCTACTTCCTCAGCTTCGAGGATGTTGTTGCTTTTGATCGAAGCACTGTTGACTTCCCTAAGTTGGTGAACAACAACGCTTACAACTGTCCCGGAGTGCTCTCTGTATGTGGTCGCGTCAACGTACAATACGTCGGTTCTTGCCTTGAAATTTTTTTCTTGTGCTTCTGATCTGGCTTTCCTTCGAGCCTTATGGATTTCTGGATGCATGTTTCGAGGTATTGGGCTGACTTCAATGATCCGGCGAATGTCCTTTGGTATGCTCGCCGTGTTATTGATTTCTCCGCAAGCATCCCTCATGCCCAATGTCTGCAGCGTATGCCTGCCCGTAGCAGTCAACATTAATCTCATTTCTGCGCAACAAGATGCGCCTCGATGTGTTCTTGCACTGTGTTGTTAATCCCGAGTTTAAGGAATTTCTCTGTCGAGGTGCTGACAGGTAGACCAAGGGCGCACTTGTAGGCTTTTCTGAGGATTGCCTCTAATTGTTCTTTTTCCTGTGGGAGTGGTGTTTGGTAGGGGACACTGTAAACAATCCTACTGACCACGAGGGCCTGTACAAGCCTACAAGTGTCCTCCTCCTTCAGACCCCGTCTTTTGTTAGAGATTCTGGTGATCATCCTCGTGATTTGCGCTGTAGTGTTTGACAACTGTCTGATTGTGTGCTCTATACGACAGTTGCTTTGTATTCACATGCCGAGAATCTTGATTTGGGACACTTCTGTAATCTTCTGCCCCCCTATATAGACGTCTATGGAGTTTTGCAGATCGTATCCTCGTCTGTAGACTCTCAGAACTTCTGATTTCTCCGGAGAGCACACGAGGCCACATTGACGCACGTAGTCGTGAACTGTATCAGCTGCGCGTTGCAGAAGATCTTGTTTTTGGCCTAGAGATCCTCTTGTCACCCAGATTGTAACATCATCTGCGTAGATGGCATGTCTGAGTCCTTTAATGTTTTCGAGGTTCTGAGCTAAGCCAATCATAACGATGTTGAACAGCATCGGCGATATCACAGAACCTTGGGGTGTTCCTTTTGTGGGCGTATCAAACGTATCAGTTCGGATGCCTCCTATACCGATTATGGCGGTTCTGTTACTGGGAAAAGCTTTGATGTAGTTGTGTATTCGCTTTCCAAAGCCCAATTTGCTAAGCCCCTCTAGCACAGCCTTATGACTGACATTGTCGAAAGCAGCCTTAAGATCCAGTGCAAGTAGTACGTTTTCGCCATATTTTGGGACATCGGTAAGCACCTCCTCCTTGATTTGTAGGAGGACGTCCTGTGTTGAGAGGCATTTTCGGAAGCCAAACATGGTGTGCGGCATGAGTACGTTGTCTTCCAGGTAGGTCTCCAGCCTGTGAAGCACGATTCTCTCATATACTTTTCCCAAACACGAAGTCAACGAAATGGGTCTTAAATTTTCCAAACTTGGAGCCTTTCCAGACTTTGGAATCATTATTATTTCCGCATGTTTCCAGTCGTTTGGAACGGTACCCTTCTCCCAATGTTTTTTGATGAATTCTGTAAACCTTGTGATAGATTTGTCATCGAGATTCCGTATCATAGCGTTGCTGATGCCATCCTTTCCTGGCGTAGTGTTCTTTGTTACCGACAGCATAGCATGTCGAACTTCTTCTGTGGTAATGGGTTCGTCCAGAGCGGGATTAGCTGCACCAGTGTAGGCCAGGTTGCAGTCAGTATTCGTTGTATCGCCAATATAGCGCAGCTTTACGTATTCTAGCAGTTCCCGGTCTGTGCCTTTGAATAGGTGTGCAATCTTTTGAGTCGTCTTACATGTTTCAGTCTTGGTCATGATTGGGCCTATGAGGGCCCTCAGCAAGGCCCATGTCTTTTTGCAACCTAGTGTACCTTGTAGCTCGTTGCATTTTTGGTCCCAGTTGCGCCTTGACAGCTCCGTCGCATACTCTTCGGCTTCCCTGGTGACTGCGGCGATCCTAAGTCTCAGTTTGCGGTTGTGTTTCTGCCGCTTCCATCTTCTTAATAGGCCCCGGCGGGCGTCCCAGAGGTGTAGGATATGCTTGTCCACCTCGGGCGTGTTTGTTGATAAAGTAACTTCTCGGGTTAATTGTTTCCAGTCTGCCTTGATTCCCGAGACCCAACTCTCAATGTCCGCCATTTCTTTATCCTCAAATTCTGCCCTAGTTTTTCTAAAAGCTTCCCAGTCTGTAAGTCGAGCCAGGCCATGTCATTTCTTAACCGGGAGGGTTTCTATCTGGATGCGCAAAATGCAGTGGTCACTGCCAAGCGTTTCCCCCCGCTGTTTTCCCATCGGGCCTCCCTGACACCTTCGACGAACGCCAAGTCCGGGCACGTATCTCGGTTGATACTATTCCCCACTCGCGTTGGTTGAGTGTGGTCTGTAATGAGGCTTAGCCTTCTGTGATCAGCTTCTCTGGCCAAATCCCTGCCTTTCTGAGTTTCCTTGACATATCCCCAGCTCTTGTGCCACGCATTAAAGTCTCCAAGGATGACAAGACCCTTTTTGCCTGCTGCTTGTTCTGCCTTGCGCAGAAGGGAGCTGAAGTTGGTTTTCCGCTGGCTTGGTGAGCTGTAGATATTGAGGAGAAATATGCTTTCGTCGGTTCTTTGTTTCGTTATGATTTCAATGAGAACGTGGTCAATGTCTGTTGCATCGATGTCATGTCTAATTGCGGTGACCGTTTTGGCTACCAAAGTAGCGACCTTACTTTGGCCAAGACCCTCATAAACCGAAAAGCCAGTGAGTTTCGGTGAGCAGCCGGTTTCCTGGAGGGCGTTGATGTCTGGTGGAGTTGTGCATTTATTGATGTATTGATTCAGAAGACCTTGCTTTCGACGGATTCCACGACAGTTCCACTGCCATATTTCGAGAGTTTCCAACTTGACCGAGCATTCACGGCTGCTCGCCATACTCAGGTGATGGACGAGCGTAGGGTTTGCCTCTGGATTTCATGGCCGTGAGTTGCACCAGACGTTCTCTATCCTTGCGCCCCTCATCTTGGATGTTAGATATGAGGTTGCCAAGATTTGCTAGGGCATTTTTTATGGCAGCCATGGTAGTTGTGAATTCCTGGCGCCCTACGGTGGCTGTCAGCGTTAAGTCTGATTGGGGGTTAGCATTGGTTTGTCCTGTTCTCAGGGCCTTCAGTTCATCTATGAGATCGTTTAGTTTCTGCCGGAGTTCGGCGTTTTCTGCCCTGAGTGTCTGAATAGTCTGCCTTAAATCTTTTGCTTCGTCGTTGGGTGGCGCACTGCCATTCTTACCGACTATTACTGTCTGTGTATTCATGCTGTTTGGAGGAGTGGGAGAGGCAGAGAAAAAAGGCAGTTTCCTGCTCACCATACCGTCGTCTTCCTTCCTGGTGGAGGGTTTCTTCTGCTGCTTTTTCTTGTTTTCTGGAGCCTGGCGGGTCCTGGACGCCGATCTCGACCATGACCGTGGTTTCGATGCTGACCGGGACCTGGATGGTGAGCTTCCATCCCTGCTGAACCAGCGTTTCCGGGCCCGGCCGCGTCCATCGGCGCTTTGTGCTCCGGCGGCCGTCCCCTCTTTTGTTCTTGGTCGTGAGCTTCTCGGTCTCCTGAGGCGTTCTTTGCACTCCTTTGCCCGCGTAGGTTGCGCTTCCTTGCATAGTGCGCACCGGGGCTCACAGGTGTGTCCGTCCTCTATGACTGGCTCGGTGCAATTTGAGCAGACAACAGCGTCTGGTGTTGGGCATACGTCTGCCCTATGCCCAGGCTTGAAGCATATATAGCAAACTTGCCGCGATGATCGATAGAGGTAGCACCGTGTTTCACCACCGTAGTAGTAAACATAGCGTGGGACGATCTTGCCCTCGAAGGTAATGATGGCACTTTGGGATTTTCCAAGCATTCTTGTGTAAAGTATTTTCACTCCTTGGGTACGCACCCGAAGATGGGCTAGTACTTCGGTTGGCGTGGTCCCGGCGTCCAGTCCGTGAATCACACCCTTGCACGAGTTGTCCGGCGCGGCTACGTAAGCCATCACTGCAAAGTCTTTTACACCAAAACGTAGACTTCGAAGGCTCTGCACAATGTTGGTGGTCTCCATGCTTGGCGTGCTGATTATGGCGATGTTGGATCCATTGCGCAGCCGTATAAACAGGTTGCCTCCGTTGCAGATGTCTGGGTTACCACATGCCATATTTATAGCGCGCGCCATCTGATGCGTGCTTAATTGACTGATGTTGAGCCCATCCCTCGGTCTAACAATGACCTTGAAGTCGCTTTTCGGCAGTGGAGGCAGTTTCTCTTTTTGAAGAGGATTCCCTTTCTGTTTAGGTTGGCTCGACGCTGATTTGTCTACCGCTTCGGCCCCGGTCTCCGGAACGGCGATCAGCCTTGAGTTGTGGTACGTTGCAGTGCACCATCCCCCGTTGTCAAAAGGCTTCTTTAGCGAGACGCTGGTAGCATTTTCTCCGCCTTGAGTTTTTTCTTTGATTGATGTCATGACTGCGGTTGACGCAGCCGCGTCGTCGTCAGCCATTCTCGCGCGTTGCGCGGAAACGCGAGTAGCGTTTCTTCGAGCCAACGGCCGGACGCCGCTTAGGCTTAGAGCAGCGTTCTTCGCCTTGGATCTTCAAACAAGCAGATTTTCAGGAAATATGGACTTACGGTTAAAAACCGGTTATCAACCGACTGCGCTTGATTAGTAGAAAACGGTCCAGTACTTCATAGGTGGCGGCAATGAGGTTTTCCGGGTGAGATGAGGCCTCGAGGCGGGAGCTCACGCGATGCACGTTTGCTTCGACTGGCTTCCTAGCGTCGTCCTACCCTATGGTAAGCCGCACAAAATTTAGCTGTGTTGCAACTATGCAAGACTACAAGATTCCAAAGGAAACGCGTTCGTCGGTTTTTCTGTGTACCTCTTCAAATTCCCTTCCTCAGCGACCGAGGTGAAAGTGCAGGAACGCTAGAATCTGCAAGCAAAGCAAGACGCGAACGCGAGCGTCTGTTGGTGGTTTGCGGACCTGGCATTTCCCGCGACCAATGTGGCGACCACTACGGATACCGATGAAACGCAGAGTGTGAATGCACGCAGGACCACACGTTTGACTTCTCATAGCATTCGATTGGTGTAGTGCGCTTCGACTACGAGTATAAGCGAGCATACTCAAGTTAACCAGCTTTCCCTCGCGTTACCCTGCGCAGTGAACGAAGCCTGATCCAAGTTTTTACTGCGCAAGTTGTCCTGTTCACTTTGCCCAAACTGCGGTTCGTCACTTGAATAAGTCAATAATTTCGCGAATCATGCGGCGATATACTCAATCCACTTGCAACACAACGGGTACTCACCTCACAAGTACGAGGAGAAGTAGTCAGCCCCAAGAAATCTCGCTTCACTTGTGTTATTCAGCGTTTCCGTTGTCTAGAGGAAGTCGGGAAGTGGCACAGTCTCCAGAATGTTTCGCATTGCAGCACGCAGCACTCTGGCATATACACTCCAAAGTCCTTGTAGGTGCGCTTAGCGTGAGAATAGTGTCGTAGCTGATGCTAGGCCTACGGTGTAGTCAAACGCAGCTCATTCCGCAGCTTGAACACCCGCGCAAACATGCAGCTGGTGCAGTGCAGCAGACCAGGAGCGCCTGGACGCGCGAACCAACTTGGTGCTTGTCGCCGTGGTAACCGGGACTGGCAACTTTGTGTTTAAGCGGGCGGCGGCAAGTGGTGGGTCAAAGGCTAGCACCACCCTAAAATACGGAGACGCGCACACATGAAGGCTTCCTAACTTGGCTCGACGTGCTCGTTTGCCTTCGCTGTACACTCTAAGGAAGCGCTTCCGAAATAAAATGTAATAATTTTCTCGCACAGAACATCAAATAAACGCTTTGTTCACTCTATCCACACGCAATCCTATCGTCTTTTGACGACATCTACAGTAAAACATGCAGATACGGGGTCATTTTTTCTATGATTTCTTTCTTGCGTTTTCATACATTTTCATACGTATATATATATATATATATATATATATATATATATTTATATATATATATATATATATATATATATATATATACGGTGCATGACGCCGACGCCAGCGACAAAATCCAGCCGACAGTCTGCACATATTTGCTATCGGTATGAGAGCAAAAGTACTGCGTCCTAAGGACAAAACGCAACACTATGGAAGGGCTGTGCACTGCAAAGTACAGTAGAATAAAAAAAGCTGTGACTCTTTTTGAAGTGTCCTGTCTTGCCTCACACAAAACTATGAAGGCTCACAGTGGCTTTTTGTGGGTCAGAGACGACGGATTTCAAAGCGGGCAGCCATGATTCTCTTAAGAAATGTAAAATGACTCTTATCCGAAGTATCACATCAACGCTTCTGAGAGCTGTCAGATGTTTCAGGCTGGCAACACACCTACGCGGGTCAGGCCACACCAATCGAAGCGTCAAGCGACTCTACCACTATCCTAGGGTACTTATTTGACCCATGCTCTTCTTTTCCGTGACTTGTGTTGGAAATAAAGAAGTACTCATTTTACAAAATGCAATATAAATTACCGTCGCGCCGAGTGATGGAGAATAATATTAGTCTCATTTTATCTATATTTTAATAAAACTCGTCAAAATAGTACCTTTTTACAACAGAGTAATGTAGAAGTCAAAAAAATGCTTGGTAATTTAAGATGAGCCGGTTGAGGTATTCATGCTTTATGTACTTGTCTGAGCATACCCAGCGAAAATGTGTGACTATCGTGTGCACTGTGTGATGTATTGCAAAATAGACTGTAGATATTTATTCACGTTGACATGTATTTCTTATGAATAATTGTAATAATTGTGACGGATGGGGGCATTGGAATAGTGACTTCACTGTAGTCACTCTTCTTTAGTATGAGCACCCCTGAAGATTGACACCTGAAAAGTACGTGATAGTATGACGAGGAAACATACTCGTATTAAGAGGTTGAAAAAGCTACAGAATAAGTAATGTACAGAGACATGGCGAGGCTTCACAAGAAACGAACAAATACAAACAAATATGAGAACAGAGGTTGCAAACAGAGGCTGCAACCTCTATAACAGAGGTTGCGAACGGTGGCTTTTTCGGTTATAAGAGAGGTTGCAAACGGTGGCTTTTTTTAAAATCGCCCACGGCGACAAACTTGCAGCCCAAAATGATTTGTGCCTTTTCGAAACAACAACCGCAATTGGTTTAGGCTCCTTTTGGGTGGATGCCACTCTGCTCCCTTTCTATGCCGTCTTGCCCAACGAAACATTATGTCTAGAACCGACTGCCTCGTTGACAGAGCGAACACTACTGTCGAGCTTGCCACCAGGAGCAGTGAGATATCAGACACCAGCGACAGCTTCGTTTCCACAAGGACAGCTGTAAAGTGAAGTAAAAGACGCGAGAAGCAACCTGGTAGAGTGGGAACAACCAAGACATATACCGTGGCTATTTGTTTTCAGAACCACTGTTTGTTCAACCAACTGTTACCCATGTTTAACACACCTGAGACTAGTGTTTCGTATTAATAAACTATGCAAAAACGCATATTTTCTAGTGAAAGAACGCGGGAAGCTGGTTTCGCAATAGGGTACGATGAAGCACGAAGAAAAAGAACTTCTTTTCAGAGTAATCGCTTCGAAATTTGCTTTCAGAATATGCGCGAAATTGCACAGGCATATTTCGATCCCCGAGCGCATGTTCTGGCCGTCAGAAGCACGCCGTGACCGGTTACTGACCCCGTGTATTACGATTCTAACCCATACCAAACGACCCACATAAGCACATGCGAGCATGCGGTATAGAAACCCAGCTCGCGCGGACGCTATACGTTGAGATCGGACATGTCCTATGCAAAAATGGCCGTACATATTTTTTGCAGTCTCGTCCAATCACTCGAAGATGTTGTAAGGCAAACCACCATCACTGATATATGCTGAAATGCGCAAGTTGGTCACACAATACGAAACGGAATGATTAGGATCACCTGACAAATAAAGATGAAAATGTATTTCATACGTTGAGATTGAATAAGTTCTATGGAAGAATGACCGTACATAGTTTTCGCAGTCCCGTACAATCACTGAAAGTTTTTGTAAGGCAAAGCACTACGGCATATTTATGTTTAATTGTGCAAAGTGGTCACACATTGTGAAAAGAAGTGATTAAGATCCACTGAAAAGAAAAGATGCAGGAGGATTTTATACGTTGAATTTGAACATATCTCATAGAAGAATAACCGTACATAGTTTTTGCAGTCCCGTACAATTACTCAAAATCGTAACGCGAAGCACCACCGCATATGTATGCTTCTTTGCGCAAGTTGGTCACACATTTAAAATGGAATGATTAGGATCGGCTGAGAAGAAAAAAAAGATGCAGGTGGATTTGGCCTGCTAGCCATCTTAAGCGAATGCACCAGTGACCGTGTGACTTGTGTCTTTGGTGAATCGATCTACAACAGTTCGCAATATTTGTTATAAAAAACTGGTGTAGTTTCATGGCCTAAAATGGCGATATGATTATTAAGGTCGCTGTATTAGAGGGCTTCGGAAATTTAGAGCAGCTGGTGTTCTCTGACGTCTGTATATACACGGGGCTTCTGCGTTTCGCCTTGATAAATATTGTTGCCGTCACTGCCGGGATTCATTCACGTGGTGTTCGGGTCAGCACTAATAACCACTTGACATAACAATATTACCCTCACTTTGTTAATATTATTACTACTACTACTAATAATAATGATATTATTATTATTAATATTATTATTATAAATTTTTTGATGTTTAAGTTCAAAATAACAAATTAATATGAGAAATACCGTAGTGCGGGGTTCCGGAAATTTCGACCACTTGGGGATCTTTAACGTGCTCCTAAAGCTAAGTACACGGGCGTAAAACATTCTCATCTCCATCGAAATTGCAGCCGCCGTGGCCCGGATTTGCATATTTATTTCTATATCTGATAACCGGCGTCATGTTAGGTTAACATCCATTGTAGTTAAGGGCCACCCACTGACCTTGAATAATGTAGCTGTGTCCAGGGCTACCACTTTGGCAAGCAAGAGTGCTACATATCAGCTTACCGCTTCTGGCATTGCCAATACCTATGTTGCTGTTATCATGGTTACGCAGCTGCACAGAATTTGTTATACAAAACATATGTGACTGTTCCGATATGTCTGTACATACAACAGTTCTAAATATTTTTGACGTCATTTTGTTAAGTTTCGCTCAATTAACAGTTAGGAACAGTCACTTTGGCTTCCCATGATTCTCATAACATTGATTCTTAAAGTACATGGGACCTGCGATTTTTTTCATTTTTAACCGCGGGAAGCGATTGTGTTTATGTATTGGCGTGTGTATTCTTTTCCTTTGTCATGACTTTTCTTCCATTAACGAAGACGGTATTGAAGACAGCCCAATGTACGTGACTGCTCCATATGTTTCGATTTGTCTTTTTCTATTTTTTTTCTATGGGCGTTCTTTCATGCATGGGCTCGGACATGTTTCCTTCTTTAAGAGCTGCCGATATCTGCGAGCCTCCTATTGCTGCAGTGCGTAGGGCCAGGATGAAGTAGGTAACCCTGCTTTACTGCTTTCTGCTGGGTAGAATGTAAAAGGCAAAACACGACACTTTGCACGTTCATGGCCTGCAGACAGTTTACCACTTGATGTTCCCGAATGGCGAAGTGAATGACCACACGCTCCGACTTCGTGAAAGTGTTAGTGCACTTGAGCATGTGCTGTTGTGCGTGCTTGTGTCAGCGTGTGTTCGAACCAGTGGCTGGAATAGGAGAGTGAAAAGCGTTGGAAGAAATAGAGACAGCGTTGCAACAGCGAATGAAGGAGCTTGCGAAGCGCGATTGACTTCAATGGCTGTGCGTTTATATCGACGTGCGGATACATGCGGTTTCGTGTGGTTGCATAATGAATATTGTAATCAAATGAGGTATATGAATTTAGCCTGACTTTTTGCTCTTTTAGGAATATGTCGTGCGTTTATCTGTCATAATTCTTTAACTGGTCATCTATGCGACATGCCAACACTTAGAAGGCGTGCGGGTTGTGCCTCCAAAAATTGAATGATTAGTAAGTTCGAGTATAGGTGACAGAGCACTCACTCTTTTCTACGCTTTTTTTTGCTAATGCGTTCACTGAAAATATTAATTTGCAGATGATAAGATTTTATGAGATGTTTCGTAAACGTACATGTACAATTTAGCAGGATTGGTTGCTGATCTGATCGTTTTATTGCTTGACGAAAAAGGTATGATGTAACAAAGGTGACAGCCAAGTGAAGACGCGAAATAAAACGGCGCGAAATGCCACCCACGTTTGTTAGTGTGATGCATCGGTTATTTGCCGTCTTTCTAGCCCCATAACGTTTTTCCTATCGTTCACAACAGTCTAATTGTAATTTTCTGCCTATGCTGCTGTTTCCATTATTACCCTTGCCTTATTATTAAGACCATCAAGAACAAAAAACTTTTCAGCCACACGCATTTTGTGCCATCGTCATACAGTGCATCAGCCAATTCTTGAATTTCTAGCTAGTGCTTAGTGCAGCACCCTGCATATATCAAGGCACTGATGCGCTTCGCAGACAGAATATTAGCAGGAGAAAGACTATAGCGCATCTATTCCACAAACAACGTGAGTCATGGACCATCCTCTAGGAGCTTGTCTGAAAGAAAACATGCCTATTCGGAGATTTGCGCAGTCAGCGTTTTCTGAACTTCATGCTACAGAACTTGAACTACAGTTCATAAAGTAGCCTCAAATAAAGCTGTAAACTAATGTCCGCTTCAAGTGTTGGAAATTCCTCTTTTTCATGTTCGGTCATTCAGAGCTCCGTTTTTTTCGGAGCGTATCAGATATAAGTGGCAATGTGCCTGCCTTCTACATTTCTAACAGCAGGTACTTTCACTTCAATAGGCTAAGATTGCTGAAGTAGCCTTACAGTACTAATACGAAAAACCTTATTCTGCGATATTGTTTTACAGCATTCACCAGACTACGAAATAACGTCACTTTGACGAATGGTCCAGCCCCAAGTGCGGCTGCTCCGTTACACTGGCGGACGCATGCTGGAACTTCAGCGATACCAGTGAGATGTATAATACTGCAATCACAGTGTGTAGCTAGCCCAAGTGCTCAATTAATTTTGCCTGCCGTGGTGGTCTAGTGGCTAAGGTATAGGGCGGCTAACCCGCAGGCCGTGGGATCGAATCCCGGCTGCGGCTGCTGCATATTCGATAGAGGTGGAATTGATGTAACCCATGGGCTCCGATTTGGATGCACGGTAAAGAACGCCAGGTGATCAAAATTTCCGGAGCCCTCCAGTATGGTGTCTCTCATAATTTTTTCACATTTTTTTCTTCTGTTTTCACACGGGAAGATCATTCTAGCATTCCTGAGTTTCCGGAACTTGATTACCCTTTCATGGCACCCGTAGATATTAACATTGAGGGCATCACTAAACTGATCAACAACCTCCAAGTTTCTACTTTAGTGGTCTAGATATATCAATTCAAAGATACTAAAAAATACAATTCTCACGTCCTCTCAAATATTATTTCACATTTTCAGACAGTCTTTGTGTACCGGTCAGCTTCCTAGGGACTGGAAAGTCGCAAAAGTTATTCACATATTTGAAGCAGGCGGTAAAGATCAGGTTGAAAATTATTGTCCCATCTCGTTAACCTCTATCAGCTGTAAATTACTTGAACATATCATTGCTTTTCACATTTACAGTCATCTTGAATCAAACAATTTTTTCAGTTCCACCCAACATGGCGTTAGGAAAGGTTTCTCTTGCGATACACAACTACTTGAATTCACGGCAGATCTACAGACTAACTTGGACATGAACAAACAGACATGTTGCGCTCTCCTCAATTTTTCGAAGGCCTTTGACCGTGTCGCCCATTGCCGTCTGATTTCCAAACTGTCTTCTCTTAAATTGGACTCCTTAACGCTAACATGGCTTCGAAATTTTCTTTCATTTCGTGAACAGCTCACATTTGCAAATAATTCTCATTCAGATATCGCAGAAGTCACTTCAGGAGTGCCGCAGGGTAGCGTCCTTGGCCCTCTACTCTTTTTAATCTTCATCAATCATCTGCTGACTAACATTTCATCCCGTATACGCCTGTTTGCAGACGACTGTGTCATTTATCGAACCATAACATCTCCCTCTGATCATGAGGCCCTTCGAGGTGACCTAGACCTCGTTTGCAGTTGGTGTAATAAGTGGTTAATGAGCTTGAACACTTCAAAATGTAAAATAATGTCGGTTTCCCGAAAAACCTCGATTTCCACTTTTTCATACAAAATTAAAATTATAAAGTATCTCGAACCACATCATACAAATATCTAGGGGTTATTATTGACTCTAAACTTTCATAGTCATTCCACATAACTTCCATTTGTTCCTAGGCATCCAAAACACTAGGTTATTTACTTTAAAATCTCCATTACTCCACATCGATCGTCCGCAAAATAGCCTATTCAACATTCGTACGTCCACAGTTAGAATATGCCTCACCAGTTAGTTCACCTCATCAAAATTATTTATTACAGATGATCGAAGCCATTCAAAACAGAGCAGCCCGCTTCATCACTCAGAATCACCAATGTCACAGCAGTGTATCTCAATTTAAACGCGAGATCGGTTTACAATCATTGGATATCCGCTGCAAGATAGCCCTCCTTGTGTTGTTTCACACGTACATTAGTAGCAGAAATCCACGCGCTTTCTCTGCACACACCGGATCGCATGTCTGCACGTATGCGAAATCAGCGCAGCTTTAAGCGTATTTTTGGCAGAACACGCGCGTTCAACTTATCTGCTTTGCCACAGGCAATCTCACTGTGGAATGATTTTCCCGACGAGATAGTTTCAGTGACTAACAACAACGCGTTCCGCGAGAAACTACTCTCTCACTACATCAGCATCATTTCATAAACATTTGTATGGAGGTACATATACTTGGTGACTGTATATTCCTTGTTCTATTACTGTTATTAGTGTCGCTGTTATGTTGCATTTATTTGTATATTTGAACTGTATACGTTCTCTTTGTTCTTTTTTTTTCTGTAAGCCCCCCTTACCCTATGCTCTAACGAGAGCCTGTAAGGTATGTTAAATAAATAAATAAATAATCATATGGTGATGTTGGAACGTCGAAAGCGACACATAAGTCAATGGTCAATGAAATTTTGCTTTCATAATCAAAGCAGGTACCATAGCGACTAAAAAGAATACTTGGTTAGGCAGTCTTATTGAAATTGGAAAAATTAGGACACATGCAAATTCAGCCAGCCCTTCCTACGAAAACAGTCAGGTATTTTTTCGTGGTTCTGCATATGAGGAGGACATGCGAAATAATCAGAGTGAAAAATACTATAAAAATTTGAGACATTATGCTTTCCAGCTGACTCCAATAGAGTTCTACTTGGTATCTAAGCTGACAATAGCGACCGTTAGTAGTAAACATCTAATTGTAACATCAACTTGCATCTCTTGTGGCTACAAATTATCATCTTGGGCTAGTTTGCTTATACCAAGTATAAAAATTATTTTCAATTAAAACAAAAATAAAATCTTAGAAACGGCCCTCATTCTCCACATGTACGTCGTAGGACTTACCTAGAACGGCCTCCCCTCTTTGGCCCAGTGGCTAACATACTACGGCTGCGGTGGCTGCATTTTCGATTGAGCCGAAAATGCTGAAGGCGTGCGTGCAAAGATTTCGGTGCACGGTAAAGAACTCTAGATGGTCGATATTTTCGGAGCACTCGACTACGGCATCTTTCATATTCCTATGGTTGTTTCAGGGCTTTAAACCACACGTATCAATCAATCTAAAATGGAAAAAGGTATGGACTGTCCGGAGAACTTCTTTAGCCATGCCAACCTGTCCGAAGCAGGTTTTTGTTTCAGTGAGCAAATTTTAATTTCTGAAGTTTCACAATCCACGACTTGAGATGTTTAGTTCAAGAAACAGGTTTTAATTTTTTTCTTTCGGGCATTCCTTTGGGTACCCGCTGTAGATTGGTTTTTGGCAAACTCCTCTGAAATAGCTCATTGTGGAGTTGTCCACGTGTTCTACAGAATCATACTTCGCCCAAAGAGAACACAGCAGTGGTTCTGTAAAAAAGTTAATTGATATTCATGTACCAAGCAGAGTTGCATATTTGTAAAAAGATGTATTACAGTCCTCGAGCATCAAGATTGTTTTACGTGTAAGCTATTCAGGCATATCCACTCCTAAATTGCGAATCCAGGCGACTCCGCTGCTATGCGTAGATAGACAAATATAGATAGATAGGTATCCAGATAAATATCTTGATAGATAGATAGACCTTTGAAAAAACGAGAAAAGGGGTCATCACCCGGAACATTCAAGTAAATCTATTCGAAAATGCTAGTTTTCTGGGGCACATACAACTTTTCATACTCAAAAATTGCTCAATGCAACAAGCACTTAAAATCTAGATATCACATGCAGGAGCGATATGTACGTGCACACATTGGGCAGTAGGCACAAAGAAAAATATACTTCCGCAAAGAGAGGACGCTTCGTAGGGGCCCTTCGGCTGAGATACTTCTCTGCTTTAAGCGCCATGAGTGGCTAGTCAGACCCAAAAATGCCTTCCACATAAATACAACAACAAAAACTTTTGTTTCCGATTATGAGATTTGAACCCGTCTCTTCAGCTCCGGAAGCGAGTGTCCGTACCATTAGGTTACACAACCATGCTTCCGCAAAGTGAATAAGTGTACAGTGCATCCAAAGCACATGAATTTGCACCCTTTGTGCAAAGTAAATGCAGAGACAACACTTTCTAGTGTGACTTAACGAATTTTTCTGATAAAGAAATAAACGTCCTCCACGAGAAACAATTTAGAGTGGATGTGAAAAATTGCATGATTCAATAAATTTCGCTTTGCAGAATTTGATGCCAATCTTGGGTTTTTGTCGTCCTTCGGAGGAGGGTATTATATGTCTTCAAAAAAGAATAAGAGTGAGCATGGGTATGCTACCTACTGGTTGGTCAGACCCTTTCTTGCTGGGCCGCAAAAAGGCTTGAGTGGTCACTCTTTATACAATATCTTTCTCTGTGGTAGGCATGCATATCTAGACAGCAGGGGCCCATAGCATGAATTCGAATTTCACGCACGGTGCGCCAAAACTTCATCACTGCAGTTCTATTTGATTTGTGGACTGCGAAGACCATAGGTCATGCCACACGCTTTTTTTTCCGCAGCGTAATCTGCAGTCATGCCAAGTGGCAAGCTTCTTCGCCAAACTGGATAACTTTTAGACGTCAAGCTCGAGCAATTCTTCCTTAGAATATGGAACCATTGCTTTGAACGCTGTCTGGAAAGCACATCAGTAGAAAAACATAAAAATTGTGAAAGAATGTCATGTTTGTTTAATGACACTGTCAAATATTTATTTCATACACAAATGGAGTCCTCGTGTCATGTATTGAGCCACTGTCTTGCAAGGAGAAAGCGAGTAGTCGTGCTGGTTCCTTGGTTGAAAATATTCGCAACGTTGATCAATCAAGACAGCGGCCCCAGGACGTCTAGAACACTCACAAGTGCGTGAGAGTTCTTAAGGCAGCCTTAAGGCAGCCTTCTTAAGGCTGCCTTAGACTCTCTTAGACTCTCTTAGACACTCTTAAGGCAGCCTTCAGACTCTCGCTTTTTATCCCGTCGCGGGATCCAATCCCGGCTGCGGCGGCTGCATTTCCGATGGAGGCGAAAATGTTGTAGGCCCGTGTGCTCAGATTTGGGTGCACGTTAAAGAATCCCAGGTGGTCTAAATTTCCGGAGCCCTCCACTACGGTGTCTCTCATAATCATATGGTGGTTTTGGGACGTTAAACACCACATATCAATCAATCTTGCTTTTTATATATGTATATTCCTGAAATACCCATTGAAATTGCCGTTCAAAAGTGTTTTGCGTACGTATACGTAAAAAAAAAAGCTTGATCAGGACAGAGAAAGTTTGCTTCACCTTTATCAAATATTCATAGTGCGCTTTCCCCAATTTTCTGTAAACTAAAGAAACATTTAACTGAGCAAAACTGAGTGTATCAGTAAAAATAAGTGAAAGACGAGAATTCGGCAATTCTTTTCAGTAGTCCAATTTTGTATTGGCACAGGGATGGCAGATGCGGCTCTTTAGCGCAAATTTGGTTACTTTCTCAACCTGGTGGCGGCAGAAAACTGGCTTGGCTACTTTACTCATTTATGATCACTTTTTGTGCCTTCAGCTTGAGCAAGGTCATCAATATCTCGTGATGTCGCAGCAGCTCATGTTCAAATGTATGGCAGCGAAAGCTCTCAGTCAAAGCATGCGTAGAACTTTTGAAACTTGAGCTGTGTACCTTCAATACGTAAACAAAAAATATTAATAGAAAGGATAGCATAGCGGCCTATAAAAAGTGAGATTCAATGCTGGCCATCATAAAATAAAGAATTCATTGTTTCCACTCAAAGCCGAAGCAAAGCTACAGCAAGACAAATGTAATAAGACTAAAATAATTAGGAACCATACAGAAGGCTTTGGTCGGTCACATTGTTTGTGTAGTGTTCAATGCTTTTTCCTTCCTTTGACTATTACGCCGACGTCAATTTTTTTCCTTGGCGTGCCAAGACGTCGGGAAAAAACTACGAGGGCTCGGCACCTTACAGGTACGAGGTTCCTTTATGAAAGACTTGGATAGTACGTGACCACTACGGTGGTTGGTATCCATTGCCACGACTCGCATGCTTGTCCAAGTGTGTCAATCCTAAAGAGTGATACAACATGACACTGTAAAAAGCCAAGGGGTTTACAGGCCGGTACGTTTGTGCATTCATAACCGAGAACGGCTCCAACGAGCTCCGCAGCAGTGAATGACGTTGCAGCTGAGAGCAAGGACCTTCACTTGGAATAAAATCTTTTCGACGATAAAACGTCAAGTTATAACCTATATGATGAATAAGGCATAGGGGAAGATGACTCACTTACGTTGGTTACGTATAAGAAAAAGCAAGCTGAGGGCATCTCAGTCGTCTCTTGTCCAACAAAAAAAGGTGCTCTGTTCTGGAAAGTGAACGCCGATCGAGTGTCAGCCAAAGTAGTTTCCGCTGTTAAAGAAAAAGCGCAGTCATTCTTAACGACCACAGATATGGAAGCTTCAGGTTCAGCGTTGCTTCCTTAGCTTCAGCAAAGCGTATTCTGATGCATTCGAATGTAGGTGGCTTGGAAGGGAAGCCATTTATCCCAGAGTCATTCACTCGGAACGTTGGGAAAGTAAAGCATGTGCCTCTGAGGTATTCAGACGAACAACTCCTAGAGTACTTAACAGATACAGCAGATGTATCGGTGCGGTGGCGAATAAAATATTATCTTCGGGAAAATGGAGCTGTAACGTCGCGTCCAAATCACACAGTAATTATGACTTTCCGAGATGACCGCCCAATTCCAGGAAGAGTCTACTTAGAATTCACCAGGCACCCAGTGGAGGAATCTTTTGGTCTAGCACTTCGGTCAAGCATAACTGCCATCGATTCGGAGACATGGCGAAAAGTTGCCGTAACACACATCGGTGCAGGATCTGCTCAGATCACCACCATTAGAAGCGTAGGTCAGTTCTTGAGCCTAAGTGTGCAAGTGCACAGGTAATGACGCTGCCTCATTATCAGGCTCCCCGCAAAGAAAAGCTGCGGCGAAAATGCACCGGTATGAGTTTTCTACGAAATAAATCAACGTACCAATGTACCTTCTCCATAGCCAAATATTGTTCAGTCAGTGCGTGATCTACCAAAGCGCACACCACAACAACAGCCAAGAAACACACCAAGAGAACCGCGAACAGCACACCCGTGCGACCACTCACAAGTCCATTGAAGTACACCAACCTACGCGTCGAAGCTGCGAACGCCTACGCGACCTCAGTCGCAAAGTATATGAACTGACAGTGCCAGTGTTCACCCAAGCTACAACATCCAAACATCACGCCATTCTCAGAAAGCCTCAGAGATAATACCATTCAGTGGTGACAGTGCCTCTACATCACTCAAGCAATCGATACTGCCAATGCTTTTCGCAGCACTTAAAGCAATCCTGTCTTCTCTATTGGACGCAAACAACCTACCTGCTGCCTCTGGAAGCACTATTGTGTCAATTATTTGGGTTGAACCTGCGATAACTAACATATCAATAAGCACTCTAATGATATCTTTATATTGCAGTGGAATGCCAAAAGTCTTCAAAAGAAGTGTGCTGACTGCCGTAAACTTTTTTTACAATAAACATTTCCAATACTTAGCATCTAAGAGACAGGAATGAGTGACAATTTTCGCCTACGTTAAATATAAGTCATCCCGTGGAAGTGGTCCTAGCAGAGAGCATGTGTGCGTCAGAAAAGACCTACCGTCTTACCAAGTTCACTTAAATGATTTAGACTTTCCTGAACTCGTCACTTGTAAAGTATCTTTCGGCGAGCAGTTCAAAACAGTGATTATTAGTTACCTGCAGCCTTCAAGCCTAATTTTGGTGGAAAAGCTAACGAATATCTTCAATATTTCTCATTATTATAAATTTGTATGAGAAGAATTTATTGAGCACAACATAATCTAGGGTTGTGATCGATGTGATGCACGCAACAACGTTGTTGAGTGCGCCGCAGACAAATTCAGTTTGACTATTTTAAATGACAGCTCCCCAACTTTTCTCTGTTGGTATAATTACTCGAGTTCCATAGTTGTTATCAAGTGTTCCCAAAGTCTAGTGAATGCTGTGGGATGGACAATGGATCTGGAAAAACGTGGGGATGATGATTTTCCTATCCTTATACATCACTCCTAATTCCGTATTGACATCACGCGCTACAGCCAACTGAAGAAATGAAAAGCATTTCACTTCCGACTAGCCAACCATATTAGTGAACTTGCGACAGTTCAAAGCTTTACTGAGCTTTTGCAAGATAATTCGAATAATTGTACAAAAATTCCCGATTCTAGAGACTATGCTGCCCTTGATGAAGACTATGAACGTCTAAGTGCCATCAGACGACCTCCGATAGGGCATATCAACGCCACAGAAGTTTCGGAGCATACATCGATGCGCAGAAAATTGACAGTGTAATGCGCAGACGATGAGAAAAACGTTCACGACGCTGGCGTCGTGCAGTTTATCGCGAAGGCTGGCGGACCACCAGAGGAAGAGGATGAAACGTCAGCAAGCACGACAGAAGAAACGAGGTGCTTCAGGAATAGCAGAGTCAAACTGGCTTCTTATATGTGGAATAGGGCCTCTTTTAACTACATCGAATGATTTGAGTGCTTATAAGGCTGCTCCACGACATATCCCACTCCTCATCCCAATTTCGGTGCTGATCGACCCAAAATGGACCGACCGATGGCTACGAGTGGCCTGGAAGATGTGGAGAAGATCAAGGCGAAGCGGAATTTGTGACAAGTCCTGAACAGCCGCATCTTCAATGAAGCGAGTGCCTTATTTCGCAATGAATCCGCGACGCATGAGCAGCTTGGTTTCATTCACGAGAGGCTGAAAACAGGCAAAGACGAGCTGAAGATCAACTCTGATTTGGAAACTCTCATCTCAGACGAGGACTTTGAAGCCGAGTACAAGACAATTTTCAGATACGAGGACAGCGCGATTCGTATCCTGCCTAGCTACTCCACAGTCCACAGGCAGCCAGGCATTTCGAGTACACAAGTAGGAGATGGATTGGTGATGGCTACCCATACATTCACTTCACGACTGACAGGACGGAAACCAAATTACCGAAGCTCACTATTGCGTCCGTCTATGAGGATGTTCGTAAATGGACGAAGTTCTGGGAGGCGGTTGCCCAGCTTGTTGATAACAACGCCGCTTAGACAAAGACGAAGAAGCTCCATTATTTGCAGCAGTTTTTGAAGGGAGACTCCACTTAACTGGCGGCTAGTCTTAGAGCATCACACTTAGAGTATTGTCCCGAGACGTCGTGGTCCTATGTCACCGTACTTGTGCCGCACAAGGGGCTATGGACCACGCTGCTGATCCTTTGGGCCTTAAGAGTCTACTAACCATCCTTTCAATCAATATAGAAAGCCTCGAGAAGAGTGACTATAAGGATGGCAGCAGGCGAGATAGCGGTCGTCAACATTCTTCAAACAAGCTAGCCCAGAGTGACAGCTGGGACTACCTGACTTCATCTGTTCTACTGACGAACTCCTTTGGATAACTCGAAGGTGAAAGAAAGATTTCTGTGTTTCGCACAACGAAGCGTCACTCCACGGAAGCGTGTCCTACCGACATGTCTTTGACACAGAAGAAACAAGTGCTGTCCGACGATAAAGATTGTTTCACGTGAAGAACGAAAGGCCACATGGGGCGTGACTGCAAATGAAGAGTTTCTTGCTTGAAGTGCAAAATCCGACATGCCTTCAGCATGTGTAGTACACGGAAGATTACTCGAAACTCATACCAAGGCCTCACCAAAGACCATGTGAGCAAACTAAATGAGCACGCAAATAAGAAGAAAAGCGTAAAGACGTCAGAACTAAGGAAGACATCAGCAGTTGATGATCGAGAAGAGGCAAGCTTTCCTAGCTCCCCACAGGGGCGTCTGTGCAAGCAAGCGTTTGGTGTATAGTGACACCATGGACCATAACGAACGGGGGGGGGGGGGTTCGACTCCCTTCCACGCCTAGCTGTGCGTGGCTTTGCCATGTCCGGGGAAAAGGGGATCTTGGGGGTTGAGCTGACGCAGGGTGGTTGGATCTTTAAAGCCCCCCCCCCCCCCCCGCCGGTAGAGGCAACCCACCCCTTTGGCCCGGTTTCACGTAAACGGCACCCCTGGGCTGTCCCACCCAGGGGAAATCGGCAGTCGCCTTTTCCTATCTGCTTCTCCCTACATCTTTGCCTTTATCTCTTATTTTTTATCTGTCCTGTTTTCTACTCTCGTTTGTTTACTTCCAAACTTCCTGGCGGCTAGGGCGAACCCTGTGCAAATAGCCTACCTTGGTCTAGGCACATTGGGTTATAGTAGCGTTGTACGGCTGGCGTCTGCAGGTTTTAGCATCCACAAACTTGTAGCGTCCCCTTGTTCGGCTCCTTGGTTGGTGGCCGCCAACGCTTCTTAAGAAAGTTAAACTGGCATGCATAGAGCTTTTCCCTTGTTAAGTGATCGTACGGCCTTAAAGCGCGTATGCACCGAAAACTTAGCCTTTTTCAAGCGATCAAATGAAAACTTCTCCTATTTTCATGCTATACGTATTGAGAAAAGTGGCAAGCAAGCCAGAACTGTATCCTCCTTTGTAGTAGCCAGGTGTCTTACAGAAACTCCTGGGTCTGGGTACAAAATTACCAAAATGACCAGCGGATACCACCTCTTCGAACTCCGAGACAATTTGAGAAGCTACAGAATCTTTCAACTTCTAGTGATACTCTGATCACTTTAACACCACACAGATCAATGAACACAACTCGTGGAGTGGTATCTGATACTGATTTGCTTTGCCTGACCGAAGCATAACTTCTGAAGGATTACAAGACTCAGAATGTGACCAATGCACAGAGGATTATCTTCAGAAGAGACAACAAGCAAACACCGACAAAACACCTTACACTCGCGTTCACCTCCAGTAATCTGCCATAAGCTATTCAAACTGGGTTCACGAAGACTTCGATTAGACCATACATACCTAACCCAAGTGATTGTTTTAAATGCCAGAGGTATGGCCACGGCTCACAAAGCTGTCGTGGTCACCAAACTTGTGCACTATGTGGAGTGTCAGGCCAAAAAAGAAACAAAGATCGTCGAATTAAAAATAAAGATAACATCACATTCGAAGAAGCAAGAAGAAGAGTGTCGCCATTTTATGGCGCTACATATGCTGATGCGGCGCGTCAGGGGGCAACGCTGCCCCAGCTCTCGTCAATCCTTCGGCCAGTGCACAATGAGTCGTCGGCTGTGGCACCAGCCCCCAAGACGGCAGCAGTTCAGTCTACTCCGCCTCCTAGCGAATCGAGACCGGAGACTCCAGGGTCCTCTGGTCTCAAGGCTTCACCTCTCCAGGCGAGGCCTGAAATCCAAACCACCACATCGCATGTGCCGGTATCCAGTGCCTCTGAGGAGGCAATCGATAGAACGCTACACTTGGTGCTTAAAGAGTGGCCGGCTCCTTGAAGCGCGCCAAAAAAGCCAATAACGGGGCCGGACGACCGTCCTGCCACCTGAATTAACAAGTTCATTTCAACACAGGATACTCTTTACAGACACCAGCATCTTTTTTCAATATGCAGACAAAAATATTACAGTGGAACATCCGAGGCCTTCTTCGAAACCTCGATGGCTTACAATAACTCCTCCATGAACACAATTCTAGAGTTCTGTGTGTACAAGAGACACATTTAAAATGAACAAACACAAACTCTTTACGTAACTACGTATTCTTCCGAAAGGACAGAAATGATGCCACGCCGCCATCCGGTGGTGTAGGGGTTATAGTTAGTCAAGAGATACCATGTACACAATTACTCCTTCAAACTTCCCTCGAGGCGGTGGCTGTCCGAGCAGTTATTCTAAGCAATTTCGTCACTGTCTGCTCTTTGTACATACCTCCGCACCACCGTCTTGAAAAATGTGAATTCCAGTCTTTAATAGACCAACTACCTGAAGCTTATCTGGCTCATGGGGACCTGAACGCACATAGTGGTCTGCGGGGTGATTCTCGCTGTGATGCGTGAGGTCGTCTCATGGAACAGTTCCTCTATTCATCAGGTGCTTGTCTGTTGAATAGGAAAGAGGTTGCATATTATAACCTTGCTAACGAAACTTACTCTTCCATAGACCTCAGTATCGCATCTCCTTCACTTGTACCATGTCTCCAGTGGAAAGTAATAAATTATCCATACGGAAGTGACCATTTTCCTTTAGTTTCCACTACACCAACATTATATGAATGTCCTCCACATGTTCTCAAATGGCTGGTAAACAAAGCCGACTGAGAACAGTTTCATAACATTACTCACTTAAGTTGGACAGACATATGCGGGTTAGGCGTAGATGAAGCTGTGCAGTACTTCACAGGTTTTTTTAATGACGCAGCAGCCAAGTGCATCCCACAAACATCTAGACTGCGCGGCAAGAGACGTGTGTTATGGTGGAACATTAACTGTCAAAATGCGTGAAAGGAGCAGAATATAGCATGGAGGTTTCTGTGGAGCTCTCCAACAGTAGAAAACCTTGACAGCTTTAAGAAAATAAAATCTCAAGGCAGGAGAACGCGTCGGGAAGGGATCGCATGCACGCGTGAATTGATCCCTTGATTGTGTGCATGCAATTCCTTGATTCACGCGCGAACGCGTGAATCAAGGAATTGCATGCACACACTTTCAACTCCAACCATCCCTTGAGGCAGGGGCTATTTGAGCTGTGCTTTTCGACAAACTGATCACAATTTGAACTTTTTTATGTACCTCCAAGCTATCACCTACAAAAACATGACTTAAAGTCCTTAATTGATGAACTTCCATAAACTTTTGTTTTCCTTGGAAACTTGAATGTGCATAGCAGGCTATGGGAAGACCCTCGTTGTGACGCCCGAGGTCGACTGATTGAACAGTTCCTTCTTTCATCGAGCGCGTGTCTCCTGAATCGAAAAAAACCAACCTATTATAACCTCGCTAACAATACATATTCCTCTACAGACCTAAGCATAGTATCTCAATCGCTTGTGCCTCTACTTCACTGCAAAGTCATCACTAATCCCTACGGAAGTGACCATTTTCCCATGGTTTTTAGCACATCTGAAACAACTGAATGCCCGCCACAGGTTCCCCAATGGCTAATAAGCAAAGCCTAGTGGGAAATATTTTATACCATCACTCATTTAGGTTGGCGCGACAAATGCACTTTAAGCATTAATGCGGCTGTCAACTACTTCACGGCGTTCCTGATTGATGCAGCAACAAAATGCATCCCACAAACGAATGGACACCCTAGAAAACGACGTGTGCCTTGGTGGAACTCTGGGTGCCAGAATGCGCGCAAGCAGCAAAACAAAGCTTTGAGGTTGCTTCGGAACTCACCGACAGCTCAAAATCTTGAAATATTTAGGAAAATGAAGTCTTAGGTCAGGGGAAGATGTCGGCAGGCCAGAAGAGAAAGTTAGCAGAAGTTTTTATCAGTTATCAGCACGTATACACAGGAAGCTAAAGTCTGGAACATGGTTAGTAGGGTAGCGGGAAGACAAGCACACACACTCCCACTTGTAAACACACAAGGTGACAATATGGAAGATCAGGCGAACTTCCTCAGTGCACACTTCGAGCGGGTGTCCAGCTCGTCACACTATACTGACGCTTTCCTAAAATACAGAACAAAAATTGAAAAACTAAAACTCGAACACAAATGTACAAGATACGAGGGATAAAACCAAGCTTTTAGCTTAGCTGAGCTTCAAACATCACTGAACTTCTGCAGTGATTCCTCTACAGGTTCTGACCGTGTGGTTTACGAAATGTTAAAAAACCTACCAATCGAAACGCAAAAAACCTTACTTTGTTCGCACAATGCTATCTGGTTCTGTGACGCTATCCCTACTTCCTGGAAAGAGGCTATTGTTATTCCCAGTTTGAAACAGGGCAAGGACCCTTCAGTTTCGAGTTATAGGTCCATAGCGCTCACAAGCTGCTTATGCAAACTGCTCGAAAAATTCATAAACTGCCGACTTGTACATTTCCTTGAAACGAACAATTTGCTCGACTCATTTCAGTGCGGGTTTTGAGAGAGTAGATCCACCACCGACCATCTTGTTCGTATCAAGGCACAGATCAGAAACGCTTTAGTTCATAAGCAATACTTTCTCTGTGTGTTTTTGATATCAAAAAGGCATACGATACAACGTGGCGCTTTGTAATACTAAGAGACCTGTCCCACCTTGGTGTGCGTGGCAGAATGCCTACTATATTCGAAAGTTACGAGTCAAACTGGACTTTCCGAGATCGATTAGACAGCGTTTTTCCCCAAACGTTTGTTCAAGGTACAGGCATGCCGCAAGGTGGTGTACTTAGTTGCACACTTTTTATCATCAAATTGAATTCTTTGCTCTTGTCCATCCTTCGTCCTATGTTTTATGGCACATATGTCAATGACGTCCAGCTTGGCTTTAGATCTTGCAATCTGGCCACGTGTGAGCACCAGGTTCAGCTTGGTTTGAACAATGTCTCCGATTCGGCTCAAGAGAACGGGTTCCGACTGAATGCACAGAAAAGCACGTGTGTCTTGTTCTCCGGGAAGAGAGGCATTCATCCTGAACCCGATATTCAACTGCATGGGTAAAGTCTTTTCGTTAATATCGAACACAAAGTCTTAAGCCTAATCTTATACACCAAGCTAACCTTGATAGCACACATCAAATATTTAAAAAAACAAGTGCATAAAAGCTATGAACGTTATAAGAGTGTTCTCGCACTACGTGCGGAAGCGACAAGAAGTGTTAATGAATTTGTATAAAAACCTCGTACGTACCCGCCTAGACTATGACGCAACAGCATATCAGTCTGCGACACCTACTTCCCTTAAAATGCTTGACCCTGTTCATCATCTAGACGTCCGTCTCTCCATTCTGCTTTTCGCACTAGCCCCGTTGAAAGCCTGTACGTAGAATTGAACGAATGGTCGCTCCACCTACAGAGATGTTACACGTCCTTTAAATATTATCTTAGTGTAAATGCAGACAAGGATCACCCATCACATTCCACAAATAATGACATGTCAAGCCTGCTGTGTTTGAGAAATGGCCTTCTATGAGACATCGCTACTCACTCCGTGTGAGGGGCCTAGCAAAGGAAACCGGTGTGCCACTTGAACACCGTTTGATGGCTCCTGCACCATACCTTTCACCGTGGCAATCGCAGACAATAGATTGCGACGTGTCTTTCTTGAAGGTTTCGAAGCATGCACCAGTCCCATATATCCAAACATACTTCCGAGAACTACAACAAAAATACACATGTCCTGAGTTCTTAATGGATGCCTCAAAGTCTGACACTTCTGTCTCGTGCGCAGCCGTCGGCCCATCCTTTTCGGAAGCCGGCGTTCTGCACTCTGATTCAAGCATTTTCACCGGCGAAGCTTTTGCACCTCTCACGGCCGTCAAACACAACAAACAAATAAAACTACAGAAGACAGTAATATATACAGTTTCCCTCAGCATAGTAAAAGCTTTGAAAACTCTTAAAAAGCACAAGAACCCTGTTCTTGTCTCGCTTTGTTCGCTTTTATGCACAGTCTACTCATCTAAGCAGCATATTTTAGTCTTCTGGGTGCCAGAACACCGCGAAATTCAAGACAACGCTCTGGTGAACCAGCTAGCTTGAACCGCCAACAAAACGGCTTCCAATACATCGATACCAGTTCCTCCACTCGACTTGAAAACGAAGGCTAAGGGGCTACTGACAAAGCACATGGGACACACACACAGGTAATAAATTGCATGTCATCAAGCCGCAACTTGGTCATTGGCCACCAGTATCAAAATCATGACACACAGAAGTAATCCTTACAAGGTTGAACAACAGGACATACACACAAAACACATTCATTTCTTTTGTCTGGGGGCGATCCACCTTTGTGTGAAAGATGTGGAGAAGCACTCACCGTACTTCACATTCTAATCCAGTGTAAAGAATTAGACACGCTGAGAAGACAACACATTCTATTACCCTACCGACAACAGATACCGCTTCATCCTGCAATGTTCGTCAGTAGCGAACACTTATTACTTTTTACTCATAAATCATTGTTAGCTTTTTTGAAAGAAATTCGTACTTTTCATATCAAATACCCGGGCATTCCGTAGCATGACCTCTCCAGAGAGGTCTCCGCTGCGGTGGCTTCACTCAACAAACCACTTGTGCTAATGCTATACATGTCCACTATCTTTTTTATTAAAACAAGGTTTTGTCATCCTTTAACACCACACACCTTTCAAGGCATGGTCATAATTTTAATACTTTTATGTTTTTAACCACCCTAGCGCGAGGACTTTTATGGCCATTATACAGCCGCTTATCGCAATTATTGTCCATATCTCTACTAAGATAAACTGGCGCTCTTTGGCCATAAAATGGCCCTTGCGCCCCAAACCATCAAACATCATCATCAAGCTATCATAGTTACACGACTTAAAAGAAAACCTCTGAAGATGATGATTCGACTGCACTTATTATGGCGACATCTGCTATTTCAGAAGAGACTCACAAGAAGACTGCATTTCAAGATAACAGCAAGCGGCTCATACACGAGAAAGACACTGCACCGTGTCAACACAAAGTTCATAGAAACATGGAGCAGGCAGCACCACCGGAAGCCAAGATGATTGAGTTGTGTTCATTGTTGCGTGAAGAGAGTACGAACCACGAACGGAAACAGAGTGACAATGCGATAGAGATAACGGAACTTCAATTCCTGTTTCCGAAGGAGCAACGAAACCGCGAATATTCTGAATTTAAACTTAAGAAGTCATGTGGAAAGCTTCTCGGTGAGACTTGGGGATACAGTACCAGTCACAAGCACATCACTTTATTCAGTCATTTTATGAGGTGCGGAAGCTGTTCACTGCAGCAAAAGAGAAGCTACGGCATGCAACTCCTTTGGTGCCCAAGATTCAACAAAAGCTGGCTGAGGAGATGCACCAGACAGAATTTGGGGAAAGAAGCCCAGGAGCCAGGACAAATGGAGAGATATCCCTGTATGAGGAGACGACCGCATGTGAGGAACGACTGCCAAATTAGAAAAGCCACCTACCAGAATCATCCGAGGAAGTAGGCACCATTGAGCAATTGAGCATTCAAGACGAAGGTGCTTAGAGAAGCTGCGTGGGTATCTTATACAGTTCGCCGAAGAAAAGGCGCGCTATCATTATACATCGAGAATTGGTGACAAAGCGACCAAACTATCTCACTAGAGCGGGAATTTAGGCAGAAAGACTTTGGGGAACACTTTTGGAGAAAGGCGCCTGCATTTGAAGTGGCGAAGCAACAGACTGAGAGGCCTGTTTACACAATTGCCAACTGCCGTTCGCTGGCGGCAGAAGAGATCCTCTACCTGCATACTAAGTGAAAAGAGAAGCTTCACAAAACCAAGTATCAATTTGAAGAATAGACAGCTAATGATGACACGACAAATCAGCTCGACATCACGGAATCTTTCGGAGAACATCCAGGTGGCGACGTCCGTTTTTTCACTGCGAGACCACTAAAGGCGCTTTTCTAACAAGATCTGCCCGGAAGTGGTAGCACCCAGAACTGCGCGACAAGATTCAATGCGTGGCTAGGAATGATAATATCATTTTGAGGGCTGGCGGACCACCAGAAGAAAAGAATGAAGCAAGCATAAGGGAAGAAACGGGGTCCTCGAAAATTAGCAGGGTCAAACTGGCCTCATACTTGTAAAATAAAGCCTTTCTTGGCCCCACAAATGGATTTGAGGGCTTCTAAGGCTGCCCAACGTCATACCCCGCACACACTTCTTCCGAGAATCTGCTTGTAACTTGGGTATTTAGTGGCCCTGTACCACAGAGCTTCCCGTTTCGTGCTCTTGTCGTAGTCTTGAACAAACGGGAAGTTGTGGTTGCAGATAAATTTCACCAACTTATCAGTAGGCCCGGCTTATCTTAACGTGCCTTACTTGATAATTCTGTTGCGTTAGCCAGCCAGCAAATTAGTGCTTGCTATTGCGCCCAGCAGCGTCAAGTAGACCCTATATTTACGTTAAGCAAGCTGCAATGTTCTATATTAACCTGTCGTCAAAAATCGGTCTCAGGACCGGACAGCATTACATGTACGATATGCTAAGGACAATGGGCTAGCACGCACAACCTTTCTCTTAGATACTTACAACAATCTGATTGATATGTGGGGCTTAACGTCCCATAACCACCGTATGTTTATGACAGGTGCCGTATGATTATGAGAGACTAAAATTACGAGAAACACGACCCACACCCAAAGGAGCTTCGCCCCTTAAAACACGTCGTTCTGCTTCCCGGGTCGCTGTTTGAAGACAGACGCGATGCGTGTTCATAACAAAAAAAACTGCTGCCGGCCTCGTATGACATAACGCTACCCAAAATACCAACTTCCTTTTGAAACGATACACATAAAAATATTAAAAATCAACGAGGATATGAGGTGTTTTATTAGGTGTTACATCCGAGTCGAAGAGACGTTTTTATTTGCGTCTGCAAGTTTACGCGCACAGAAAACTTTGTGTCGACTGTAATGTTCGATAAGTACGCGCCTCCTTGATTAGTGAACGTGTATTTTCTTATGCAAGCGATGATATGCTGATTGATATGTGGGGTTTCAACGTCCCAAAACCACTATATGATTATGAGAGACGCCGGAGTGGAGGGCTCCGGGAATTTCGACCACCTGAGTTTTTTTAACGTGCGCGCAAATCTGAGCACATGGGCATACAACATTTCCGCCTCCATTGAGAATGCAGCTGCCGCAGCCGAGATTTGATCCCTCGACCTGCGGGTCAGCAGCCGAGTACTTTAGCCACTACACCACTGCGGCAGCGCTATTTACAACAATCTATCGACACGACAAATGGCACCCGAGTCTTGGAAGCTCGCTCGCATCATTCCGATCTTAAAACGAGCTAAGACGCCCATGAGCCTTGAATAATTTCACTCAATCAGCCTCACAAGTAACTTATGTAGGCTAATGGGAAAAAATTATTGAGGCGCGACTTCAGTGGTGTTGTAGCAGAACCAATTTATAGTGCAACTGCTTAACAGGATTAAGAAAACAGAGATGCACAATGGATGCAATACAAGATATAGTAACGTATATGGAGCATGAACACGCCTGTTGTGGTTTCACGATCGCCGTGTTGTTAGACATCAAAAGGGCATCCAACAGAGTCATTCACACTGACGTTCGGCTAAGTGTGTTGGAACTCGGACTGTCCGGCAGGTCTTTGGGGTGGTCTTCAAATTTTCATCGGGTCACAATATATTTGTGACGTTACAATGAATGGGAGACGTGGCCTGGCTCATACGCCATGTTTATTTCCTATTCTCACTTCTTCCTCCTCTACTTCTACTAACCATCCCTGCCTTCTTACGTAACATATGCAATTAGACGAGCGAAGAAGAAAGTGCTGAACATGAAGTCAGAAAGGGGGTGGCACAAGGAAGCGTACTCAGCCCTTTTGAACTATGGCTGATTTAGAAAAAAGACTGGCTTCTCAGTTGAAATACTTTTTATATGCAGTATGTGCGTGCATGTAGGCATCTGGGACTGACGTTCTGGTAATTTATATTGCATTGCAAGACGGTATAAATATTAACCACTTCTTATAGGAAATCAATGGTTGTGTTGCACGCTAGGGCAGCTGTATTGTCGTTCATCCGTAGGAAGTTAAAAATCTCAATCTCAGTTTAGAAAGAGAACAACTAATGATTGTTACACAGCATCGATTCCTCGGAGTAATACTTGATCGGCAGCTATCATGGCCACCTCACATAAAGAAACTCGAAAACAAGGTCAATATGCTAGCGAATACACTCTGCAGAATTCCTGGGACACCTTGGGCTGGATTTGTATCATTCATGCTCGCTTTTCACAGTGTTTTAATACGAACAAATTCCATATTCTGGAGCAGTCTTACAAGGTCTTTCCCGAACTTCAGAGGAGTGACTTCAAGTACTATTAGCTAGGGGACTGTGCGTCTGCCCAGGCGTTCCACGAGCGACATTGAGCAGCCTTACCATAGCGACTCAATATAAGCAATGTTAATGAAAAAATAGAAAATAATCTACTTTTATCTCCAAAGAATTACTTTCGGAACTCAGAAGTTGACTATTACTCTTGGGCGCTTGCAATACGAACCATAGAGTTATCAGTAGATGGCATCGTCAGAAAAAGAGATACCTTCATCCAAGCTGCTCATCAACAAGCGCTTAATCAGGTACGCATGCCATATCTAGGATACATACACGTTTACACAGATGGCTCAAGTATTACAACGTCTTCAACAACATTTATTATACCACAGCTCAATATTCATAAATCATTTAAGTTATGACGCACATCATTACTTACTAGAGCTGAGCTCTTCCTATTCTGTATGCTCTAAAGTTTATGAACTCGGCAGCAGACACGTAAAAATAGGTTCTTTTCAGCGATTCACAGGTCGCATTAGCATCACTCTCTAGTACCAACACGACAGTTGTTGTTTCTTTACCAATCTCAGAAATGATTGCGTAGTAATATAAAGACTGCAACTTTCAAAATGAGCGAAAATGCTTGGTTTCGCAAAAGTACAAAGAGCTACCACTCTCGCAAGCACAAGCACTCAATTTCAGCTCACCGTTTGTGATGGTCATACATGGTGATACTCATGCTTTTCTTATGGTCGTTTCGCAAATACAAACGACTGGTTGTATAAATAATATGCAAACTTTTAACATGAATGTCTGTACTTATAAGGTTTGCACGCATGCTCAGCATCATTTTCGTGACGTTCCACTCAAGAAAGAATTAAGTCTTGCTAACCTTCCTTTCGCATGCTTCACAGTCGCGTTCCGCGGAAAGTGGTATGGAGGAAAAGGAATAAACTTTTTTATAAGAAACCAGCATGTTTAGGGGGCCGGGCCTAAGCCTCCCGTGAGGGGACATCAAGGGTTTGCCTCAACGCTGCTTCCCGGACGTGCTAGGTCGCCGATGTTTGGTCGTAAAGAGCAGAGCTTCGCAGAGCCTCATGGAGCTTCGGCGAAAGGGTCGTGGCTTTAATGTGTGTAAACTCTGCCAGGCACTCCCACAGCATGTGCGGAAGCGTAGCCGGGTGAGTGCCGCAGCACCGGCAGTGGGAGGTTATGTACACATCCGGGGATATGAGGTGAAATCGGGCAGGTGAGGGATACCTGTTTCTTTGAATTAGACTCAAAGTGGGGGCCTGTACCCAATTGAGCTTGGGGTGAGGTGGGGGAAGGGCTCGGCGTCTGAGGTAAAAGTTCTTAACCAGATAATTGTAGGTAGTCAGGTTGTCCCTGGTGTCCATCTCGTCTCCAGTACTCCAACGTATTTGACAAGGGCTCGCGCAAGAGAGTGGGTGACCTCGTTAAGAATGAGGAGGCGTAGGTGAACTGAGCCCGCGTGAGCGAGGATCCATGGCAGAGGAAGTAGTGGCGCTGATTGCATGGTGTAGGACTCCACTGCGTGTGGCGACAGCTACAAAACGTGTGCCGTGAGGATACTGAGCTGCGTCAACAAATGTGGCGCCAGGTTCGTGGGCAAGGGCTTTTGTGATGGCTCTAGCGCGAGCTTGGCACCAGGCTCTGTTGTACCCAGGATGCATGTTTCTAGGGATGGGATCCGCGTGAATCCAGCTGCAGATGTTATGCGGAATTGATTGTTTGGGGCCCTGTTGCTGATGATACGTGAAGCCAAGCGTGGAGAGAATAGAACGTCCCGTTTCAGTGAGTGGGAACCGTTCTAGCTGACTGCGTTGTTGGGCTTTGATGAGTTCTGCAACGGTGTTATGAACTCCCAGTTGATTGAAAAGTTCAGTGCGGGTGTATTTAGGGAGGCCAAGTGCGTGCTTGTAGACCTTTCGTATGAGGGTACTGAAGTTGTTTTGTTCTGCACGATACTAGTTCAGATAAGCAGCAACGTAGGTGATGTGACACAGGACAAAAGACTGCACAAGGCGGAGAACGCTCTCTTCTTTGAGACCACTTCTTCGGTTACATATACGTTTGAGAAGACGTAAGGCGTTGTGAGATTGAGCAGAGATCTTGCTCAGAGCCAAGCCGTTAGAGCCATTGGCTGATATAGTGAGACCGAGGACCCGGATACTAGGGGCGTGCATGATAGGGCTGCCATCTTGAAGGTGAAGCGTGATGGTGTCACATGGTCTTTGCTCATGTAGGTGTTTGGGGGGACGTCCCCGCAGAATGGGCTTGTAAAGAAGCAGCTCCGATTTAGTCGGTGAACAGCGCAGGCCGGTTCTTTGTAGATAGGCCTCAACTCTGTCAATCGCCGTGGAAAGTGGTATCTTCCAAACTTTTTCTTAGCTCCGCCGCGATGGTCTAGTGGTTAAGGTACAGCCACCTTTCCACAGGTCTTGGAAATGAGTTCCGGCTGCAGCGGCTGCATTTTCTATGCAGGCGCTGCATAGAAAATGCTGTAGGCCCGTGTGCTCAGCTTTGGGTGCAACCCAAACCCCCGGTGGTCAAATTTCCGGAACCCTCCACTGCGGCGTCTCTCATAATATTATGGTGGTTTTGGGACGTTACAGCCTACATATCAAATAATCAATCAGTCCAAAATTTTTAGCGTTCACTTTAGAGTCTCCTAACAACTCTCCCACCAATTCTCTGATTCATTTGGGGCATCCGATGAACAGCTTGTATTATTTCTTAGGTTTAGTACGCAATGTGATTCTGGATATATCATGGAAGAAATATTGTGAAAGTGGCTGTGATATATGTTCAAGTGCCAGTAACTGTGATTTTAGGCACACTCATCATGCTGTAGATTTATTTGTATTGCTGCGACCTCTAGTCAATGCAAGAAAAATCTTGCAAGCGGCGTGAAGAGTCAATTTTGGAACAGCGCAAACAATACGTCATCATTCATGAAGCGATTGGTTATGTCGATATTGTGTGCTGAAATCACAGGAACTATATTTTGAGGTGTTCGTGCTGCACATGATTACAGTTTTTTTCAAAGGTCATTTGCATTACCCTTGCAAACAAAAATGTGGAGACGATTTTTGAGCATGAATGGATACTTTGGCGACTTGCTTTGCCCTAAGTTCGTTATTTTCTTGCTTGTTTCCCGATTTTCTGGCAATTGTTTTCTCGCCGACCTGGCTAACCTTTTTGCTACCTAGTCTCAGCACAGATTTTGGCATCTATTGTTTTTGTAGCAAAGTTTCTCCATTTATCCAGCACATCTAAAGATTCGAGAATGGTTTAATAACTTTATGTGTCTAAATGTGTGGCAAGTATATACCTAATAAACATAGACATTGCTTTGCCCAAACAACCTTAGAATGTCCTTCCCATTACATGGTACGTTTTCAGCGCACCGTCAACATTCCCAAAGCTTATCAAGAAGATGAACAATACATGAAGAGATTGCTGAAAATTGCAATTATCGAAATTTGCACCTGATTTTTCGATCTGTTGTGGCTGCGTATGTCGCATGTCGCGAATAGAGCGAGACCATTATTTTGCCGTCGTAATAATACAGGCTCAGCGATGGTGTAGATACAGACCCCAATAGCTTAATGCTAAACCGTGTCTTGCAGGTGCCCAAGCACTTTTGTTTTTGAATTAATCGTTTATTGTTTTATTGCTATAGCAAATGTATGGAAACTCTTGGCAAGATTTTGGCGCTAGCGTCGCCACTATTCACCGTCTATGTATACGTATATTTATATATGAAAACAAAAGAAAGCAAAACAATTCAGAAATAGATTCCGGTGTGCGAAATTGAACGTCCGACCTCTCGCTTGTGAGTTCGAGGTGTCAGCCATTGAGCCATGAAGGAGGACCTCCTTCAAGGCTGAAACGACTAGCTATTTATATATACCAACTACTACTGGCGGTAGCCGTCTCGGGGGATCTATCGTGCTTTTAGCAATAGTGGTGAGATGGCGCAATGAGCGCGCTACGCCAGATCGTCACGACGCGGTGACGTGCGCCTCAGGCGCTCTCATCTCCCACGCGTACTTTTCATCTCCCACGCGCACTCTCATCTGCTGCACGCGGATAGGGGGAGGAGAAAGCTCACGCTCCTACCTCACTGCGTGGACAATAGAATGCCTTGTGCTTTCTCAAGAACAATTCTGTTGTAGTTACCAGGGTGCACAATGGTCGCTACACTCGCTGCACAGTCTTCGTTTGCAAAAAGGGCGCGCTTTTCAGACACAGCGAAGTAACAACTGGCCCCATTATTCGCGTATTACTATACCTGTCTGTACGTTTCGTGCGTTATATGCGCGTGAAAAATGCCGGGCACGACTCGATATACTTGTCATTATTCGCGTGACCTCCCAATGTGTTGCAACTGCGTTCATTAGTTCGCCTTTGTGGCAAAGTTGTGACCTATTTTTACTGCATCTCGCGCCTTCATATTGACATTGAACTGCATCTCCACGAGAAGGACGCGCTCGACATAAAACCCTTTACAACAATGAGAGCCACTGTGTTCAAATCATATCAAATTTTATTGTTACTTTGAAGTAAAGTCATTACAGACAGTATACAGAAGGAGGTCCCATAGTCGGAGACTGAATTGGGATCTCCTGTGCATGATGAACATAAAAACAATTAAAACATAGCTTCGAAAGGAAGGGAAAAATTACAATAATCATAATGATATGGGTGATCAAGCACATTTCATAATATAAAGAAACCATGTAACCATGTGTTCGAAGTACAGAGTGACTGCGTAATTTTGTAGGCAATAACACGCAGACTGCTCGAATTAGCACACCGCCAGCGAGGCTCATGACCCCATTTATAGCGCCACTACACTTGTTTTCCTACATGTTCAACTATAACTTTTGGATACAGCCTTGCCAGAGCCCTCACTACTATTTTCATAGCAAAATTAGTTTGAATGAATTGTACATCCACAGTGCGAAATGCAACTACCGCGGTTGTGACCGAACCCTTAAGATTAGGGTTAGTAGCTGAGTTCTGCAATGTATATGCTACTGAGACAAATGATGCAGCAGTTATGATTGTTGGGCACACAAAAGCAAAAAAACATAACATATACAGCCACCAGTACTAATTAATTCAAGAAATTGACCAAGATAAAGCCGCATCACTAAACTTATAAGGGAACAATAATTTCACTAGCAAAAACTTAAAAAGAATCATTTGTGGCAGATCTTCAGTACCTTGAAACCTTGCCCCACAACCTCTTGTTTTCGTGTTGTAAATATGAAGATAAGGCCACTTACTCTCTATGTGTTGTATCAATTCTGTGAGCAGCATGGTATTCCAAGTCTGATAAAACATCAGATACTGTCGCTGGGCACCAGTCTTTTTTGCCAACTCACCTGTGAAACATTACTCAAGATCAGAAGTCGGCAAACTAACACACTAGTAGAGTCACTTAGGCTCACTCAGACTCAGATCGAGTCGTAAATCTCAGTCTTAGTGAATGGCGGGGAGTAATCTGTTGGTGAGTTTAAATTTAAGTGATTGCAGTTGAGAAAACTTTAGTGAGTGTGATTGCGAATGAGCCCTAAGGTCAAAATGTATCTATTCAGTGAGTTTGAGTGAGCTTTACAGTTTTCTGTCGATCTATGGTTACACGTATTCACTAAACTTCACAATTACCATTTGCTTTGCGTATACTCTCCCGTTTATACTCAAGCCGACTCCCAGTTATTTCTGAGAACCATCACTGATACACCAGCTGAATATTGTGATGAGAGGCGTCAGTTACTCAGACCCAAATACAGCTCACACAGGCACAAATACAGCTATGAGTCTGAGTGATTCCGAGTGAGCGCTATTTTTGTGAGTCTGGTCATCCTGATCAAAGAAGATAGCCTCAGGTAAAAGACGAACCTGACCATGAATGAAATAAGCTAACTTATGGAGTTCTCCCTCAACGTACCACATTTCTCTTCCGGGAGTGAATTCTACAAATAAGAAAGGAGTCTAACGTCGCCATTTTTGTAGCACATGAAAAATGAATCGAGCAGGCAATTCAATTGACACAATGTAGTTTTTATTTTCCATGTGGCCTCTTGGGACGGAAAAAAGTGGGGTGGAAGGATGTTTTAGCTTTTGGGCTCACTGGAAATAAATGTACATAGAGGGACATCTAAAATTCAGTTCTAATCATTCTAACTTCCTGAAGACATCAGTTGTCAAGACGCTCTTAAACCACGCAAAGGTTATCTGCAGATCCAAAGAAAACGAAAAGAAGACGCGATCACTACTGACCAACGCCTACGTGTAGAGCTTTTTTCACTGAGTATACAGATGATGAAAAAACTGAGGATGTGCCCCCACATGCCATCTTCTGCAAATAGAGGCACTAACATTGCCAATTTTCCTGAAAAATCCTACTGAGTCATGGTTTCATGTATTTCGAAAGTCAGGGTGCAACCGATGAGGGTGCTTGAGAAGGAGCGTATCCGGTTGGCGCACAAACCTCCATCAGTGACTGAGTTACTCTTGCCGTGACCGAAACCCGGGCTACTGAGAGATTCCCTGGTCTAGTCTAGGAACTTCCCTGAACTTATTGCCGTGCCACTTATATTGGTGAGACAAAAATACTTTCCAGGAAAAGGAAAGCAAGACCAAAGCGTTGTACGTAGTAGCTTCTACTCTGCACGAACCTTAACACAACACAGTAAAAAGACATACCATCCCCTCAGCTACGACACCATCCTGGCCATCCACACGGAAGGTAGCCGTGCAAAGAGGTGATTCCTAGAGCCCTGGCATATCCAAACAACCTCTATTACCATTAACTGCTTAACTTGAACCCTTCAGAGCGTATATGTTCATCGTATGTAGAACCAGTGCAGAAAACTTTGCAGCAATATGAACGGCGGAAGGACGAAGGTAAAGGCGGGCACACCACGAAAAAAACCTGCTAGCTTCTGACTTGACCGGATGCAACGAACAGTCAGTCCTCGAGGAAGGAATATAATTAATCCCGAAATATAGAGCCATATTTAGGAGCGAAGCTACTTAAGCCATAAGTATTGTGTCTCTGATGTAAGTAGTGGTAGTAGTAGTAATAGTAATAGCAGTAGTAGTAGTAGTAGTAGTAGAAGTAGTAGTAAAAGTAGTAGTAGTCCTGGTAGTAGTAGTAGGTAGCCACCTCTTGTTTAGTCTTTGGAATGTCTGCTCTATGACGACACTTGTATATGATTATATTACCAACAGATCTCAGATGGTGGTACTTGGATGTTAACTAGAAGGACAGAGGACGCACAGATGAACCGACAAATCAGCAGATGGACGGACACGCGAATGGACGGACAGACAGACATGTGTAGGCAAAACCGGATGGACACATGGATGGGCTCATATATGAACGCACGGGCGCATGGACGGACGCAAGGACGAGCACAGGGACGGGCGCACGGAAGAACTGATGGACGTTGCACCCCATCATAATGATGAATTCACTTCGTGGATATGCTGTGATTTTTTTTTATTTTAAGACTAAAAAGAGTACACAGACGTGACTGGAAAGTTTGATTTGTATAGCTCCATTCTACCGTATCAGAATGAAGAACTCAACAAAGTAGCAGGCACTTTGTCCCATGTTCCTGTTTTCGACACAGAAAGTAGTCTTCAAAGAAGTGAGACTTACTGTAATATTCATTGTTCACATCAATGAACTCACATTTGAAGAAAACAGCACGTGGAAATACAAAGACAAAATGGTGAACACGCGCAGCGTTGTGTGTGTTCACTCGGGTGCCGTTCAAAATGCCGAAAATGAAAATGCCAAATCATCGGAGTTCCGAAATTTAAAGCACCAATAAATCAAAAAGCGAAATTGACAGAACACCGATAGCTGACAATGCCCAAAAATCGAAACACCGAAACATCACTATGCTGAAACCTAAAATTTACTGCATCACACTAGGCACACAGCGGAAGATGATTAGTCTTGCCAAGAGGAACGTTCCGCAAGCCTTGCAAGATATGCGCACGTTTTCGCCCTCTGTTCCAACAGCCATGTTGAATCCTTTATATGTAGTTCAAGCCTTCAGAAATATATATATATATATATATATATATATATATATATATATATATATATATATATATATACTGCCTATGTCAACGAATCCTCAATGTCCATGGGCTACAAGTGGCACACTGTGCAATCTAAGAAGGATGTGGAAACCCGTGAACTCGCATAGGGAAAGATAAGACGCACGGACGTACGCCCCGTACTCCTTTCAGCCGATGAACTTTTGATCGTAGAATGAATATATATAGTACTAAAGTACCTCACCAAACTGTAAGAACTATGAAATGTTCACTACCTCGTTTCTTGCCGCTGTGCGAAGGGTGGTCGTGCCAGCTGATCGACCATGCATCAATGACGCCTTGCGTCATCCTGGATGTACTACAGAAAACTGTGTGAAGTCTAATTGACGTATAAACAGAATGACACTCCGAGATCATTTGTGCCAAGCCTGCCTGGCGAATTTTCAACAGTGGTGTGCCACGAGAAAGGCGCCGTCGCAGTTGCAAGCGACCAAATATTGAACGTACCGGTGGTTGCAAACATATTACGCTGTCGGCATTGGTTGCACTGTAAGCAGTATGCATGCAGTTACTCCTTCAACGGGACACAATAATTCACCTTTCCATTAGGTAGCACCTGTGTCACAGACTCTAACAGTGCGCAATCATCTGCACTCGTATATTCATGTAGGTTCAATCAGCGCAATCGCAACAATGATATCAAAGTGAATACACGTGTGCGCTTTTCGGAACGTCGAAATTGTGAAAATTCATCGAACATTAAATAACGTCGTTCGGACGGTACCGTGGAAGTTAAGGAAGATTAAGCAGAAAGACGTGAACTTTAGTTGTAACTGCACGTTTCATGGCTGTACCCGTCTTGCTTCGCTGGTCGAACTCGAGCATGTTGGTGGCGTGCGGCGCTCCGTAATATCCACTGTAATGGGGCTACATGCAAATCACAAGACAAACTATGCTTTTAGTTTGATCGCTTTGAAGGAAATTGTATAATAAATAGAATCAAGGTGACTAACGAGCGTAAAAACATTGAAGCACTAGGGGACGGGAAGTGCAACTTGCTGCTCGTGAGCTAGCAGCTCATCGTTCATTGTTGCTGTCGCTCTGGCTGCGCTCTCCATCCGGTGGAAAATCTTCGACGTCAGTACTGTTTTTTCGAATGCTAATGCTGGAAGTAATCTGGGGATTTTTTTTAACTGGACGACTTCGATAACACAACGCTTCAATCACCATGCACAACGTCAACACGGCGACACTAACCACGTTTATCTGGGCGTGGAAAAAAAATTGATTCTGACACACGGCGAGCAGCGAATTGCTTGCAGTATGCTGCCATCTATCGAAGAACGTAAGAATCAAGTAATGCAGTGTTGGTCAAGGTTTAGAAGAGAGAATCACAAGCCTACGCTTATTTCCACGTACTATAAATGTTATGAAATTCACGCACTAAAAAAATAAAACGAATATTATACGCTCGTAAAACCAGGTGAGTTTTAACTACAAAGGTCATACACTAACACCTATTATCCAAAGTGGCTGCAGAAAATCTTGCGAAGATAATATGTGTACTCTGCAGGCTATATTAAAACGCACAATTTGTCACGTAATTTCGCGAAAACTTCGCGTCTTGCAAGAGCGAATCAGTTTTATAGCATCATGAATTGTCTGGTATATTCACTGATGTACAAAACATAAAAAGTGATTTGTGTTCGTTTCTCGTTGACGCGTTAACACTCAGGCTAGCACACTGCAGCCTAAAGAACGTGTGCCAGCTGATCATCCTCGAGAGAACGCTCCTGAGTTCCACTAGAGGGCGCGTCAGTCTATGAACATTGCGAATAGCAGAGCGATTCCTTGTAGATTGCATTTCAAACAAATAAACTGCGTCTAATTTCTTGCAGAGAACGTAAAACAATGACATCGTACTGGCTGCCCAAAGAAGGTGCCACATGATTTCCGCATAACCCTTGAATTTTGTTCGTGAGCAGCGGGGCTGGTCTCTTCTGATCGCTCCTTCGACGTTAATAATAATGCAACATTATCTGAGATTTAACGTTCCAAAACGTCGTTATGGTATGAAGGACGCCGCAGTAGAGGGCTTCAGAATTGCAACAATCTGGTGTTCTTAGAGGTTCACTGACATAGAACTGCACACGAACCTCTGCCGTATTGCCTCCAGCAAAATGCGCCTGCCACGGTCGAGATTGAAGCCGTCAACTTTGGGGTCAGCAGCCGAGCATCTTAGCCAATGTTTCACTGAGGCGGATTTTTGCCACCTATATAACTTCAGGCCTGCTCACTGTGTCGGCCACGGGCTCTGACGTCACTCCGTTTTGACCAGTGTGTTTCGCTGCACAGATGTGCCTACGCTTGCTCTCGTCGCTCGACAGACATGGATTGCCAAGCCCGACGAAAGTTTTTGTGGCATGCAAGTGCTGTTGTTGGCGACTTGAGAAGACCATCTTTTTGTGTTCGCGAACTGCAGGGTGGATATGTGATTCATTGTGTGCACTGGATACTCGCTATCTCTACGACTAGAAATCCGAACGGTTGGGCGATACTGCGTGGGGACTTGTCGCAGCAAAGGAACCGATGCTGCGCGTATTCTTGTTTTCTAAGGACAACCAAAGAAGAAAATGGGAGCGTGTGGTTCGTCAAGCTGACGTCAACATTCATTTTCTTTGTGACCCGAAGGTACTTGTGTCCGTACTTCATTATTCTAAGTCGTTTCATTCACGTCATCTTCACCGTGTCCCGTTCATGCTCTAAAATAAAGGTGTCATGTGTGCTTCTTACTTGTTAGCCTAAGCCGTGGCAATAAAATAATAGACGCGCGTAGCAGTACGTTCCATAACAGGCATTTTTTCTTTAGGATCGGTAAACATTTTTCTATTGGTGAGTAGTGCCGCGGACTTGTATTTTTTCTGTTCGCTTGGTTGATCAGAGTGGAATGAACGCTATTTCAGTACTTAGCAAATTGGGTTTGTGGATAGTATTTTTTTGCCGGTGTTCCTGCCAATTTATTGTGGTCAGCACCTTAGCCTAGTATGTTTCGTTGATATTTAGATGCGTGCATACACTTATGTAAAGCGCTTTCTTGAATGGTTACCAGGTCTGTGAGCTCTACTTCAAGCTAGAAAATTTGAGAACCACTACTAAATATACCAATACAAGAACCGGCAGCATGGTAGAAGCGCCCACGAGGGCTACACAGTTTAATCTAGACCCAGTACTAACATTTTTTCTGGCCCTAACTTATAGGAGCAACTTCGCACACAGCGAGATGGGCCAGAGCCAAATATAAATGTTGCTCCTTGTGTCGGTTGCAAGAGAGGTTTGTGAAACGAAAAACTTTCTTTTATTTTGCAGTGGTTCTTATCCCCCTCATATTGTACTAAAAAAACATACTTGTGGCAGCAGCACAGGCTCTTCTCAATAACTACGTGTCTATGAAGACAGATGTTCAAAAGTGTACAAAGAAACCTGCACAAACGCTGCAAACGACTAGGAACTGTTTCTACGCTTGCTCTAGATAGTGTACATGTGTGTGTGTGTGTGTGCGTGTATGTGTGTGTGAATAAACAAAAATGTTAAAGTTTATCTTAGTTATTTCACCACTTTCTTGGTTCATGATATTTTTTTCCATTGATCGATCACACAATCGATAGCCTACAATCTTTGACATTTTCACTGAAGGAATGGCTCACAGGAGAACCTTCAAACGCTCTCAAGCGCAGTACATCACCTAAACTAGCGCCTTTTTGAACCCAAATGGCAGAATAAAGCTGTTTAGCATGTAAAACTCGCCGTGAACGCTTTATTTTTCAATGGGAGACGATGGTGACAATGAATTCACATCCTCCCGTACGGGTTCTTGCTTGGGCGAAACGAGTGACGTCAAGGCGGCAGTGAGCAGGGCTGATAATCAAGGTGGTATTGGACGGACGCTCCCTCGACGTTGTCTTTGAGCCTAGTTTGATACCTTTTAAAGTAAGTGATCTTCTGAAAGAGCACGGATTTGAACTATCTTTGTCTTCGACATTACGAAGGCAGTATTCTACAGGAAGGTCGGTAACCACTTCAGCCTTGCCTTCTCGTCGCTGCCTACTTTCTCGTCACATATGTGCATAAAATAACCAGGTTAGCTTTTCCCTTCTAGGAGCACGTCACACAACGTCTTAGTTAGTTTCTCTCCAATTAAACAGAAATTCACGTCGTTTTCAACGTGTTTCAAGTGCTTTCCCGCTTTATGTATTAGGGATTTCGTTTTTGAATCATTTAGAATTTTCAGCATTTTAATTTTCCGCCGTTCTTCGACCTTTTCCTAATTCAATCTCTTAAATTTTCGGCGTTTTGATAGGGAGGCTGCTCACTCTCTTGGCTGTTCTCATTTTCTTTCGTGCACTTTTTTTTCATATAGGAATACGTACCAACTAGCCCAGCTTGCCATTTCGTTTCAATACCTACGTATTACTGCAGCAGAGCATGGGAAGCTCCAGCATGTTGCACAATTCATTGACAATGTACGGCCAGCCATGACAGCCTTACCAGCTGAACTAAGTCTTAGCGATGAAGTACGAAAGAAATCTTCAGTAGCAGACGTTCTGATATTCACAGCCATGCTTCATATTGCAGCGATTCAGCCAGCCCACGAGTCGAACCCGGAAATAAAAAGCACAAAGCGACGTCTTAGCAAAAAAACATGAGGACTGCATATGGACAAACAGTTCCCGAGTGCAGTCCACAGCAGCGCAATCTGCAAACTGCAGACAAGATTATTATTCCACTTTGCTACTGATAGTGATCCGACTCTACAAGTATTATATGGCCGTCATCAGCATTGCAATTACATCGGCGGTTGTGAACCCAACGAAGATTTTTTACGTATTTCAAGCAGGGTTGTGCAGTTGAGTCAGGCCCATCACCTCTCTCAAGCATAAAAAAGGGTGTCAACAGACCGGCTCGGCGTGAAAAAAAAAACGAGACAGGAAAGCTCAATGTGACCCTGACATCGACGAGAGGCGTTGCGGGCAAGCAACGAGGCGATAGGGCCATCTTCCAAGCCGCCGAGGTATTTGCTCTTCAGGGTGAAAACTAAGACTACTTACAAAAATTATTTTGAGCACGAGCACATGACACTATTGTACCAACTATCCCAACAACAAGTTCTTTAAAAACTAATACTAAACCGGCTGCCGCTGAACCTGTCGAGGAGAGCAAATTCACGGAAATTTGCAGGTATTAAGGGGTAACTCCTGAAAAACGACGAAAGATTAGTCAACGACTTCTGATCCCTCTTCTCTCTATAGTATCTGCTGCATGGGGTGGTATGTTTGAAGATAATCCTGTCTAACCGCTACACTATTCTCTCGAACACAGCCAGGCAAGTTTGGCACGTGGCCAATTGAAGTAGCTGGTCTTTCCGTGGTTGACAACCTCATCCCCACTTTACATTTTGAGCTCCAAACTCTCTCCGGGAAAATTCTTGGGACCTAGACCAGTCAGGATCACTGAACGAGTGAAAAATTTTGGTGTCTTGTGCAAAAGCTTGGTTTTGTGCGTTCGTGACCATGTTTGGTCAGCCTTTAGGTTGCGCCCTATCCACGTACATTGTGTGTTGTCTTCACCGCCTTCGTGGGTAGAGCACCAAGACCACCTAGTGCCATATTTGCTGCAGATGCGCACAATGCGCCCAAGGTTGGCAACAAGGCGCTTTATAAGCGGAAGACATTGTGTGTAATTTTATTTCTTTAACCAGCCCTAACTTAAATGATCCCTTGATCTCCTTATGTCGACATTTCCGTTCCTAACCATCTAGATGGATTTATCGTTCTCAGAGCACCTCATCTGACTTGATGGACGATTGACACTACGTCAGAGGCACGCTACCGAAAATGTGACCCACTGGACTCAGCGTCGCAACACTTGCAACGTAGCCTACCACAGTGGTCTAGTCGTTAAGGTACTTGGCTGCAGACCTTCGAGTCACGGGATAGAATCCCGTCAGCGGTGACTGCGTTTCCAGTAGAGCCAAAAATGTTGTGGGCCCTTGTGCTCAGATTTGGACGCATGTTAAAAAACAACAGGTGGTCTAAATTTCCGAAGCCCTCCACTATGACGTCTCTCATAATGATATTGTTACGGTGATTACAAATACACGGAAGCGAGAAAAAAGTGTATTTGCAATACTTACAGGTATGTATAACACCCCAGGGCTGCTAGGATCTCACACGCCGAATCCGCTTCTTCTTCATCGATGCGTCTACGACGGGGCGGAGCCATGCCCACTGCCTCGTATTATCACCCCCGGCGGACGAAGGGTTGTCAAGGCGCCGCTAAGTTAATCAGGACTAGCAGTGTAGTAGCGTTTTAGTTGCGACAGATGAACAACATCAGTGGGTGGTGTGGCAGAAGATGAATATGGTTCAACGGGAGTAATGAGGTAGTCGACGTGAGTGACCTTGCGGAGACCTTTGTAGGGCCTGGCGTATCGTGGAAGGAGCTTCTCGCACAAGCTTTCACGCCGATGCAGCTTCCAAAGTACGACGAGAAAGTCAGCAGGGTAGTCAACGTTGCGGTGGCAGTCATCATAGCGGACTTTTTATGAGGCCTGAAAAGCAGTGAGCCTAGTGTGCGTGATTTGGCGAGCGACGCGGGCTCGAGAAGCAACGTCCTGAGCATACATCGTTGATTCGGTGGTATCAGATGAAAGGAGTGTGTCGAATGGCAAGGCAGGGTTGCGGCGTACAGAAGAAAAAGCGGAAAATAGCTGGCGGTGTCATGCTCTGATGAATTGTACGCAAACGTAACGTAGGGGAGCATTGCGTCCCAGTCACGGTGATCAGCAGAGACGTACATGGTCAACATGTCTGTAAGAGTTCGGTTGAGGCGCTCTGTGAAACCGTTGGTCTGGGGATGGTAGGCAGTAGTAAGGTGATTTTCGGTAAGCCAGCTGCGGAGCATTTCATCGATAACTTTTGCGAGAAAGCAGCGGCCACGATCCGTGATAAGCTGGCGCGCAGCCCCATGCCGCACAATGACGTCATTCAGTAGAAAGTCTGTGACGTCTGTAGCACAGCTACTTGGTAAGGCACGAGTTATAGCATATGGGGTCGCATAGTCAGTGGCGACAGCGATCCATTTGCTGCCTGACACAGACGTTGGGAAAGGTCCGAGCAAGTCGAGGCCGACGCGGAAGAATGGTTCCGGGGGAATGTCGATAGGTTGGAGCAGGCCAGTCCTATGGAGAACAGGAATTTTGTGACGCTGGTAGCGCTCTCAAGCAGTGACATGGTGGCGCACAAATTTATACATGCCAGGCCAAAACAACCGTTGCTACACGTGGTGATAGGCGCGTGAAAAACCTAGGTGTCCTGCCGTCGGAGCCTCGTGCAGATGAAGAGTGGTGGCACACAGGTGTCGGGGAGTAACTAGCAAGAAGTCAGGGCCATGAGGCTTCATGTTGCGGTGGTACAGAATTTCGTTGCAAAGGACATATAGATGGAGCGAAGGGTCGGAATATCCTGAAGATACTCCTCGCCCAATGACCGTCTTGAGGGTTGCGTTCTGGCGCTGCTCTGTGCTGATGTCGCGCAAATCGGATATGGCAAGCACACAAGAATCGCTCTCATGGACGGCGAGGCTAGCAGGGTCAACCAGATAACGTGAGAGACAATCGGCATCTTGGTGTAACCTACCAGACTTATAAATTACGTCGAAGTTACACTCCTGGAGAAGTAGAGACCAGCGACCTAGGCGACGAGTTGGGTCCTTGAGCGACGATAACCAACTCAGAGCGTGGCGGTCCATAATAACTGAAAACTCCCGATCATACAAAGAGGGGCGAAATTTCGCTACAGCCCAGACCAACGCAAGACACTCGTGCTCCGTTATCGAATAGTTTCGCTGAGATGTGGAGAAAAGGCGGGTGGCATACGTAATAACATGCGTTTGGCCCCCTGGTGTTGAGCGAGGACGGCGCCGATGCCGTGAGCACTGGTGTTTGTGCGAGCTTCAGTCGTCGCGGACGGGTCGAAGTGATCCAATATTGATGGTGAAGTGAGCAGCTGGATCAGCATGGGAAACGAAGCTGCTTGGTTTTGGCCCCACAAGAAGGGCCCATTCTTTTTGAGAAGATCAGTGAGTGGTCGTGAATTTTAGCGAAATTGCGTATAAAACGTCGGAAGCACGAGCACAAAAGCCCACAAAACAACGAACATTTTTGAAGTAGAAGGCAGAGGAAAGTTCTTGACAGCGCTAATCTTGTCAGGGTCCGGTTGGAGGCCAGCAGCACTTATCCGACGACCAAGGACCGTGATTCCTCGTCGGCTGAAATTGAACTCGCTCGACGAGAAACGGCTAGAATGGTGGACAAACGAGTTAGGTGGCTTTCAAATTTTGGGGAAAAATTAATCACATCGTCGACGTAGCAAAGGCACATGGACCATTTAAAACCATGGAGGAGAGAGTCCATCATGCGTTCGAACGTTGCCGGGGCGTTGCACAGCCCAAAAGGCATAACCTTGAACTGATAAAGGCCGTCCTTTGTGACAAAGGCAGTTTTTTCGCATTTTGAATTGTCGACGGAAATTTGCCAATAGCCCGAACGCAGAATTATAGATGAGAAGTATCGTGCACCTTGAAGGCAGTCATAGGCTTTGTCGATTCGTGGCAGCGGAAATACGTCTTTGCGGGTTATCTTGTTCAAGGCACGGTAGTCAACGCAAAACCTCCAACTGCCATCCTTCTTTTTGACTAAACAAACAGGTGACGCCCATGGACTTGAAGAGGCCTCTATTACTCCATTAGAGAGCATCTTCTCGACTTCTAGTTGTATGACCTGGCGCTCGGACTGTGAAACACGATATGGTCACCGTCTAACAGGACTAGCATCGCCGGTATGTATTTGATGACGCACGACGGACGTTTGACCTAAAGGGTGGTCATCTATGTCGAAAATATCTCGGTAGGTGGTTAGAACGTGGTGGAGTTGCGACGCCTGACAGGGCAAAATATCAGGGGCAATCATCATCGGGATTTCATTGGTAGGTGCGTTTGCTCGGCTGGCTGCAATAGGGGACAAGCAGTCTTCAGAGTCTAATGCCACGATGTTACATGCATCAAGTGGGGAAACATGGCCTAATCAAATGCCTTGCGGGAGAGCTTGAATCGAACTACTAAAGTTGAGAAGCGGAAGCTGAACGTAGTTGTCCACGATAGTCACGATGGTATGCGGCACAGCAACACTTCGTGCCAAGAGCACATTCACTAATGGAGGCACTATGTAGTCACCGTCAGGAAGAGCTGGTGGTATCGTTAAGGCCACAAGTGGTGGCTTGCGATGACAGCCGAACATAATGAACAGCGCGCAAGCGGTGTGATGGTGAGGACGGCACAGCCCCATGTCGAGGCAGTTCAAGTTGGAGAACGCCGGTTGCACAGTCGATGAGAGCGGCATGAGTGGACAAGAAATCCAATCCAAGAATCAGGTCATTGGGGCACTGCTCGATAACTGCAAAGAGAGCAGATGTGGGGTGATCGGTGATTGTGATTCGTGCTGTGGACATTCCTGTGATGGCAAGACTTCTTCCGTCGGTGACACGAATAATGCCAGAAGCAGCTGGTGTGGGAACCTTCTTCAGGCGGCGACGAAGTCGGGCACTCATCACAGAAATATGTGCCCCAGTGTCAATAAGTTCAGAATCAGTCAGGCGTCAACGTCTACCTCGATCAAAATTCGTCGTGTCGGCAGTACAAGTAGAGGATTTGAGGTCGGTATCGAGGATGCAGCTTCACCTCTAAGAGCTGCACCGCTTAGTTTCTCTGATGAGAATTTAGCGGGGAGGTCGGGCGTTGTCGTAGAGAAGAGGACGACGGGCGACGTGCAGGCGGCGAACGAGACTGATAACGTCAAGGCAACAGTGAGCGGCTGTGCTGTGCATCAGGGGCATCGAAGGATGAAAGGCGGGGGTAGCTGTCGGGGATCGGCTGGAAAGGAGGCTGGAAAAGGCTAGAGGAGGCTGCAAAAGGCAGTAGCTTTTGGCGCGGCGAGCAGTGTTATACTGTGTTCGGGACAAAAACCAATGGTTGCGGCAATACCGTGCGAAGTGCCCTATGCGGCGGCAGTTAAAGCAGATCGGCCGATCATCCACTGAATGGTCGAATTGCCGAATGGCCGTTAGCCATTCGGCCGGATTGCGAGAGCGTGGAACAGACCGTTCCTGGGGCGATGACCTGGGGCGAGGAGGCGACCTTGAACGGAAGCCAATCGGTCGAGACTGAGCAAGGGTGCAGATATCGAAGCCCAAAGTGCTGAGTTCTTCCCGCACAATCGACTGTACCAAGCAAACCTGAGCTACTTGTGAATCGACGTGGCCATTGCTGGGAAGAGCAGGTGTAATTGCTTCGATATCCCGCTGGACGATTCGCGTAATTTCAGACATCGGTGAAGACTGCCGATGAGAGGCCAGTCCATCTTCGCAGCAGGACGTCGCAGCTGTGTTCGGCAGTCGAGTGATTATCTTGAAATACGCCTGCTTTTGGCCTGTTCAAAACGCCGGCATTCCTGAATAATTTCCTCGAAGGTCGCGCAGTTCCGGCCCATCAGCAGGTTGAACGCATCGTCCGTTATCCCCTTGAGGACGTGGCCAACCTTATCTGACTCCGACATGTCGTTGTCGACTTTACGGCATAGAGCCAGCACGTCCTGTATATACGAGATATACGGCTCTGTGGATGTCCAAGCACGTATAGACAATTCCTTCTTCGCCGCCACCTTTCGACCAATGGGCTTCCAAAATAAGTCGCGAAGCTTCTCCTTGAATGTGTCCCAACTGCCGATCTCCTCCTCATGGTTCTCGTACTAGACTTTGGCCGTGCCTTTCAGGTAAAACAGCATGTTGGCCAGCATGAGAGACGGGTCATACCGGTTGAGCGCACTCATACGTTCATAGTCGGCTATCCAGTCGTCAACATCAACTTCGTCCGTATCACAGAACGTTTCTGGATGTTTCGGATGTGTCAGCACGTACATGGGTTGGGGTGAGGCCAGTGGAGGCATTGCCGTGGATGGTGCAGACGTCGCCGAGGCTGATGGAGAGGTGGCCGTGGGCTAAGTCTCGTGTTCCGTCATGGAAACCCCAATTTGACGACCACTGTGGAGCTCAGTTGTATGGCGCTTCGTTACCCAGCACGTCTACCAATTTGTTACGGGGATTACAAATACACGGAAGTGATAAAGGAGTGTGCACTATTTTCAGGTAGGTGTGACACCCCAGGGCTGCTAGGATCTCGCGTGCCGAATCCGCTTCTTCTTCATCAATGCGTCTACGACGGGGCGGAGCCATGCACACTGCCTCGTAATAATATTCCTGCTTTAGGACGTTAAACCATACATATCAATCAATCAACACTTGTAACGTAGCTGGATATCTATTCGCAATTTTGGAGCATTATTCAGCACACTGTCAATCAGCTGTATGTGTTCAAGCTTTTTCAAGCGACCGCGAAGAGCTTTCGGTTATAACGTGTCATCTCGTAAAGAGCTTTAATTCATTAGAGTCGTCTCATATCATGCATCGTAATTTTTCTATTTAAAACTGGAGTCCTTTAAGACAGACGAATCTTTCACTGCTTTTGGTGGTATAGCACCCTAAGCCTATCGACAGCTTGCAAGGCTTGACCATGTCCTCAATTCCTAAACTGAGTTCGCCGTACTCGAGGAGTGCGCAAAGAAAAGAACACTGCACCAGAGTACGTGTTAATTTACACACCCGCGGTGCCAGATGCTACAGAGCAATTAAGCCAATACTGTTCAGAAGAAGCCCTAAAGAAGTGAAAACATAGAGAATTTTGCCCTTCTTAAAATCAATTTTAACTATAATAAAATTGTACATCAATTATGAATGGGACTTGATGAATCACTTATTTTATAAGCGGAAATGTGCAATCATGAACGAAAGCAGACCGCTCCTTTTTAAAACTTGTGTCAAGGACAGTCTTCATTTGGCTGAAGGCAGGTTTTGCCAGTGCATAATTAACGTTGTTGGTGTATGCGGAATTTATGTTTGAGTTTAACTTTTAACCATAGGCGTGAGCATGTGGGGCGGACCATGTCGCGAGGGATAGCACCACCCTTTCACTCATCGCCTTAAGCAGGACACAAACACTGCCCCACACATTGAGTTATCGGAAGTAGAGGGGGCGCTATGTTGACCATTTACCTAAAAAAGTCGCTAAAACATTTGCCCCGTATCTGCATTTTATTCTGCAATTGTCGTCGAAAGACGACAATTGCAGAATCTTGCTTCTGGAGGAACTGAACAAAACGTTTATTTATTGTTCTGCGCAAGAAAATTGGTAAATGATATTCTGAAGGCGCTGCGCTAGAGTGCCTCGAGCGTGCAGCGGAGGCGAACGAGCGCACCAAGTCACGTCACGCGTGAGGCATGATCGCTATCTGGCAGTTATCTTGGAAAACGAAACGCGTGGCCTTAGGACAGGCGCGCGCGCCCGTCTCAGAAGTGATAAGGGATAGAACGCAAGGCGATGGGTAGGTGCCACCACCCTGTCGTCTTAGCAAAGCGTTGGAAACACTTCCCTTTTGGTGCAAGCGTTTCATGGTCAGCGCCACGTGATTAACGCTACGGTCCTTAAAATAAATTATGTATGCCTTTTCTAGTAAAATACGCACATACAGAACATATACGCGTTGTTATGGTGCCTCAGATATGCGCAATATTGCTTTTTAAATGAATATCGCACAAGTATGAACGTTGAATCGTGAGCAACATTGGTGGGCGCTGCTGATGTGGTCGGCTGTTTGGGATATACGCTGGTGCCGTTTATAATGCCTCATTTGCTTAATGGTGGACTAACAGGCAAATGGACATACATACATACATACATACATACATACATACATACATACATACATACATACATACATACATACATACATACATACATACATACATACATACATACATACATACATACATACATACATACAGGCAGGTAGGCCAAAATTTTTGCGTCGATGGTCGCCAAGAAAGAGTATCGTCTTTAAAAACTGAAGTATCGCCCACAACGCGCCTTTATCTCTACCTCCTCTCCCAGCAGCTGCAGCAGTGCCTATATGGTGTCTACCAGGACACTGCGGACCCAGGCATACCTTCTGCCGGTTTTGTTGTGAGCATGCGCTTGCTTCTGTGGCCAGGAAACAAACAACATAAAACCCGTGACAGAAGACGGACAAGATGGCCCTCGCATTACCAAGCACAGGAGAAAGGAGGAGTTTGCACACAGAGACGAATGGCACTAATTGCCATTTTTTGGGCGTGTTGGTAAACAGAACTTGACAACACATTGAGCGCTAAGAGGCAGGGACATAGAAAAGAGATGCATTGTGTTGTGCTCTCTCTCATGTGCCTGTCTCTTAGCGCTCAATACGTCGTCAAGGCACTACTTTAGTTCTTTCTAGGGACTTCATCGTCACCTCTTTGATGAGAAACAGTGCAGATGGCTTTTCGCTCAGCTACTTATTGCTATTGACAAACAAGTTAGTGAATGAGAAATGCGCATTAGTGAAGGCGATCTCCAAAATCGCGATATTTGTGGGCAAAAATCAAATAAACAACAAAGCGCAACAAGATACTGGAAAATTTATAGTAGACTCAGCGAAAAAAGAACCGAATGTGGTTATTCAAAGCGGTGCTGGCCACTCTGCTCTGCATTCACTCCTCACTGTACTACGGCAGTTTTTGCAGCTACACTTCTAAATAGGCATTGCATGAGGATGTCATTGTATTTTCTTGGTAGTCCAGCTGCTAAATTTTTCACTAAACCTGCTCTGGAGATGCGTTTCAGCAGCGACTGAAAAGCGCGAAATAAAAGCAAGCATTAACTTCACTGATGAAGGGGAGCTGTAGTACTGAAATGGCAAGTTGAGAAGTACAGGAGGATCAAGAAGCCAGCTTTTGGTCTCGGAGCCAGATGCAGTCCTGTGCCTCCACTGAAAATTTTCAATCGAACAAAAAAAAAAGCGGTGATACAGCCTTGAAGATAGTCGCACGTAGATTGGTCAATCGAAAACAGTTTTGGCGGAAGTACTGCCACGGCATGCGCTAATATGGTATAACAACCGTGTGCTCATATTTGCGTGCACGTTAAAGAACTCCTGGTGGTCGAAATTCCCGGAGCCCTCCACTACGGCGTCTCTCATAATCATATGGTGGATTTGGGACGTTAAACACCACCTATCAATCAATTTGGTATGACAAAACTGTACGTCCGCATGTTTCACATTTTTTAGCTGCGAAGTACAACAAAATCTAGCACAACTGCACTGTCTTCTCAGCTCTAAAGGTATCCTGCACCATCAACAGTATTAGTCCTAGTATAATTGCCGGATCAACTGCAGTTCAGCTTAACTTTCACCCTTTCTAGAAATGGTGTTCGTGGTGGCGTTGGTGCTCTGCCTCCGTGGATGTTCAATGTGATAGTGGTGTTGTTGACGGTAGAAGTTATAGGACACTTTTATTGGCACCAATTTTTCGATTGATTGATTTCTATGCGGGGTTTAGAGTCCCGAAACTACCATGTGATTATGAAAGACACCGTAGCGGAGGGCTCCGGAAATTTCGACCACCTGGGGTTCTTTAACGTGCACCCAAATCTAAGCACAGGGGCCTACAGCATTTTAGCCTTCATCGAAATTGCAGCCGCTGGAGCCGAAATTCCACCCCGCGAACTGCGAGTGAGCAGCCGAGTGCCTTAGCGACGAGACCACCACAGCGGGGCGTTATTGGCATCGAAACAGCTGATGAACCACCACGTCCTTGGGGACCCCAAGCCTTGACAGCTTCCAAATGATTTGTCCAATATATATATATATATATATATATATATATATATATATATATATATATATATATATATATATATATATATATATAAGGGAAAGAAGTGTATACCTAAGGGCTCGTTTTTCCGTGTTTTTAACACAATAATAATGAGATATAACAGACAGTAATGCCAAGGAATGTACAGGGGAAGTTATTAACATTAATGGAATGTAAATAAGAAGAAAGAAAAGTGGATGAAAAAATTACCAACTGTAAGCAGGAATATATATATATATATATAAATATATATATATATATATATATATATATATATATATTGTGTCACGAACAAAGTTGTACTATTCTAGGTTGACATAATATACAATACTTGGACCCGCCAAAGTGGCGTGACCTCGGAGGTCCTTCAAGTGAAATGCAACTTAATTAAACGCGACTTAAGGACATTTTTTTTGAATCCCCATGAAAGTGTCATTGCAACCAATTATAACTCGCTGCGATTGAGTGAAACTTGGTGCATAGTGCACTTCACTTGTACGAACATACTCCGTGACACCATTCAATGCCTCCAACGTCATGATGATAACTTCAACAAGTAAAATCAACTTTTTAATACATGTCCTACCCGTGGCCTTCCAGATCAGCAGCGCCAATGGCGTACCACTGGAGCTAATCAATTAGACCACGATAGCCGCAGCGATAAGTGTAGCATACAAACAGGTAATGTTTTTTATGAGTGCTAAGTGAGAGCGTATGACTCCGGATGAAATGGCGGATATTTTGTGCAGAAGCGGTGAGACGCTTGGCGATACTGGTCATTTAGTGTCCATCAGGATGTTGTACCGCCATGGGTTTCAAAGGTGCCTGAAAAAAGTCGACTCCTGACCACTGCTGTTTTAGGCGCAGAAGTGTGGCAGAAGATTCAGTAATCTTCATGATATTAGCAGTTAGTGTAAACTTCTTATGGAAGTAAGCAGCTGGACAAATATACATGCATTGCAAAGCAAGTGAACACAAGATGTTTTTTGGAGGAGGTTGCGATAACTCGTAAAAACATAAGCGTTTGAATTCAAATATCTTTCTCTGTACCATTATTTTTCACTGAGGTGCTTCAAAGTTTCTTGAAGTTGAGCGTTACTGAATTTGTGGGAGTGCCCACTAGAATAAACGAACCTTGCGTAGCATCGCTTTAATGCATAGATTCGTTACCGTCAGTCGTGCTGCGTGCCGAAGCAACAATGACTTTCGTGTATAAAGTTTAACAGTAACCGACGTGCTAACTTGCTCATAAAAAATTGTACGGACATGTAATATAGCCCGTCATACTTACAGGTGACAGTTAGATTCATTCTTATTGAGCACAATGTAGCTTGTAACTGAATGGGTATTTTTCTGAAAGAGAGTGACGTCAGCATTTTATCAGGTAATGTCATGCAGGAATCCAAAACCTTGATGAATGTACGTAATCAAGACAAATAGTACCTGGAAGGCAAATTATCTTAGTGCCCGTAAACCTTTAACCTCAGATATTAACCAGACGGCAAGAATAACTTAATGCTCTAATGCGCTATTTGTTACTTACACTGCAAATTATGAAATAATAAAGCGCATTCTCCTTGTGTTCGAATATTACTCATTGTTCACTTGTTCTAATTGGACGTGAGTTTTACTGAAAACTTTAAACTTTGAATATGAAGTGCTACATCATTATTCACTGTTTTATGAAATAGTTGAAATAAGGTGACTAGAAATCCACCAGTAATATGTTCGTATATCAGCCATGCTAGCGAAAACTGGCTATGGTCTGTTGTTCCTGGAGAAGTAAAAAAGAAAGCTGGTTAGAAATATGTGAGGTTTCCCTGGCGCTTGTGGTGCTCTTTTACTCTGTACGACTGCACAGCAGTATTGAACAATACATAGTTGAACCTATGGGTGCAACAGATTCCACTTCAATTCGTACGAGTGGGTCAAAGATTGCTTCACCGACGGTAGTTGCAATACTCTACAGTCAATTCAATCGCAAGCGCCTGCTATGGTTTGCAGCGACTGTAAAATGAAGTCATTTCGTTCACCATGCGTCTACTTTTTCTTGCGCTAACGATAAAGCTTTGACAAACGCCACGCTTGCACAGAAAGCGCAGCACAATCGCAGCGAAAGCTTGGAAACCGGCATTTCCAGAACCAGTTGCAAACTCTCTTAGGACTACACTGCAATTACACTATCAAAATACTGTCTCGATAAATTGATTCACTAGCTGATGACGCTGTATGATTATAGCTGAGCCCTTTGAAGGGGTTAGGAAGCATTCAAAGACGCAGCCATAATGTAATTCATATTGTGTTACGTCGGGTTATGCGATTAGCATTATGTGACGCCAGGTTATTATTTGAATCTTGCACCACTTTAAATTTCATATGTAAACGCGGTTCCTTTCCGACATAGCGCTTGCAGGACAGTTTCATGCGTAGCAGTTTCGGGCTGCACTACGGCTCAGTACCAAGATACTGCGCTTGCACAGAGCAGAGCCAAGTTTGAACCCTGTTCAACCCTGGATACTTTTATCACGAAATTGTTTGCTGCCTGGTTCCATCACGGCTTCACTGACGTCTTTCTGGCATGGATATGACATTGTAAAGTATGCATTAACAAAATGCGAAGAAAATAAAAACGACAAGAAATTATTCCATCGTGTATGCGGCATCTAAATAGTAACCTCTCGCTTCGCAGCACGTGGTGCTGGCAACCACGCCATGGAGAGTGCGTTTTGCCGAAGTGCTAACGGCAAGCCATTCATTTACACTATACGCCGTTTGGCGGTCCCCAGAGCTTCAGAACATTAGCGCGTTTTTGTTATCAGTAGTGAATTGGCACGACAGGCTCTCGTTGGGTACCCTCTCAAGGTCGTCGCCTCCACGGAGCGTGGTCACTCCGGTGCGCGCGCTTACCAGACTCGCCATTAGGGAAAAGTGAAAGTCACTTCATTCGCTCCTGCAGCCACGTTTACGAAAGGAGCGCGCTGCTTACCCACAGTCACGTAAGACTTGTGGCAGTTGTTTGCGCTTGTGCTGTGTATACTTGTGTGCTCGTTTTGTGGCTCTTTCTAATATGCTTGAATAGCGCGCTTCTCCCTGAGCGCAACCTTCTCTCGGCGATTTAAGTGGCCGGGAAGGTCTGATCCACGCGGAGGAATGAGTGCACGCGTGGAGCGCTGGAAGATTGCTATGTGCAGAAAGCTGTCCTTCAAGGACAAACGAGGTATAGGCAGCAGGTGTTGAACTGCCGCTGGATGGCAAGCGGCATCAGCGTCCAATTGAGCATTTGAAGACCAGCGGGTCCCCAATACACGGACTGGATGGGCGCACCAGTGAATCAGTCGGTGTATATCAGAGGCTATCTGCTCTGTCAAATCGCCATATCCTATGCACCAGGGATGGGTGATTGGATGGTGAAACCTTATTTATAGTCCCAAGGGACGCTGCTAGCGCGCAGTGAGATTCTTACGCTGAGACAGGCAGTCTAAGCTTTTCTTCCCCATCGTGAGGTCTCTGGCCTAAAGCTTGTCGCACAATGAGAATTGATGTTTTCAATGCATGCGTAGGGAGGTGACTGTGGTGTAACTTCTTTATTGAGCAAAAGCTTACGAAATAATCATACATATATGTACAATTGCACGCACATACATTTGTGGAACCGTCAATAATTTTTATGTAACCACTTGTTCAGAGTCGTGTGACAATGGCCAATACGACCACCTTTCGCAACAAGATTATTACCACCGCCAGAAAGTGGTAAGCTGTTACGTAACGTTTAGGCTTGCTAGGATGTGTGACGTCCCCGCAAACACGGACTGAACCCCGCTCCTTTCAAGATGTTTATGCTCGTTTATTAAACCCACGCATAAAAAAAGGAAAAAAAACCTTCGGTGTAACGAATGGGCATTTCGGAGTGGAGTACCTGGAAGGATTATTTCTACTGTTCTCGCCCCCCCCCCGCACAAACACGAGGACCGTACGACCCCTTGTCGTCTACAGACAGTATGACAGTGTGCGGTGGAAATAATCCGTGCGCACCCTTCAGATTTGTGGTATGGGGGAGCAGCAGAGCACCTTTTGTTGGTTCGGAGAATGCGACCCTGCCGCAGCGCATGTGCCGGGTCCGGCCTGACTTTCCGTCAGCCTCCGTGGTTCCAGGGCTCATTACTGCGTTCTGCGCGGATGGTCACCCGCGGCGTTGAATGACGAAAAAGCGGCGGCTACGGAGAATTTCGCGGGGGACACCAAGTTGTATTGAAACGTTGAGTCTGGGTCTGGACATCGGCTCATCAAGTACCGGAAGCATCGGGACCATTGTTCGCCCGTAAATAAAGTGCCTTGGGATAGCTCGCCCATTTCTCTCTCTCTGAGGCTTGAGTTTGTACATTGTTACTTGCTCGGCTTTGTTTTGGAGAGGGTTTTCTACTGGTGTGGGCCGCGGGGGCGGCCGTCGAAGATGATACACTCCGACTGACAAGAGAATATGCCGCGTCGATAGTGGCGATTGGTTTGGTGCCCCGGTAGGGCAGAGTCGGAACCCGAGAAAAGCGGCCACGTGTCAAGGAAGGAGAGAGGCGAGGAGAGTCATTCCGAGGGGAGAAAAAGAAGTACACGGCGACGAAAGGAAACAGATCAGACCTCGATGTCAAGAACCAACCTTCGGCCCCGACTCGAGCAGCCAACTCCGAGACTCCGACTACATGGACATTCTGTGAGACGAACTTTACGTCCTTTACTTAAACGAGCTTTGCTGGAAGGGTTGCGGCATATTGAGACCTTGCGCGGTTTTATTAATTTATGAGTTTATCATTTGTGTTGTCGTGTGTTTACTCTGTATTGAGGCACCCTTGTATCGTCACCGTTACTTCGCTTATGTATCCTGTTTCGCGTGTCGCGAGTATTTGCTGATGTATTACAATTTAGTGTAACAGAGATGTCGTTCACGGACAGAATGTGTGCACGCAATTGGCACTTGTTATTTAAATAAATGCGTCCATGATTAAGAAAAGATCGTGACGTCTCTTACTTCCCGGCCCCAGCACGAATCCCTGTATGTGGAAAGTGATTGAGACACGTAGCCAAGAGGGAACCAGATAAAAAGGGGTTTGAGGGGTCTTCCCTCTCTTTGGCGATCGGTGGCGTAGTGGGTACGTCTTAGATGGAAGCGCTTGGAAGTGCTACGTAGACCTACTCCTGTTGATGAAGCTTTAGCATACACTGTCCTGAACTTGACATGATGCCTGTATGATAGGGGTATATATGTAATGTTCTTTAAGTTATACAGCCAGCTTCCAACACTACTCACATTACACGAACATTATGGCCTCATAGGGCATTTTTCAAAAACAGTTCCGAGTCCTGGCGTGGCTGTGTTGTAGAACACATCATTTCCACGCAGAATACGCCAGTTTAATGCTTGATGGTTGTCACGTTTGAGTCATGAATGCCACCGCCAGCGAGCCGTGAAGTCGGTGATGCCTGGAAAGGTAGGCGTTATGCGAGTCGTTTGCGTGTCAGATAGGTCGAAACTATACGGCAGCTCGAGCCCGAAAAATGGTGGAGAAGACCGTGGCTCTCGGAATGCTTGCGTTTAGATTTGATCTGCTGGGCGAAGAAAGGCACCCCGCGCCGGGTTGGCAGTGATGACCGCAAACTACGCTCGCCGGGCCATCCTTCAGTACTGAATATCTTCCTGGCGCTGGCCCAAAACGTCGGGAAAACTTGGAAGAGGAATAACATTTTTGAAAGTGGTGCAGGGAGGACGCAACGACGTTTTCTACCCAAGGCAAGACCACGACTTGTCTACGCTCTCGACCCGGTCGTCAAGTCGCTCCATCGGCTAGTGCTCCGAAGGGTCCGCGCGATCGTCAGGAACCTTCCTCCTGGGTTCTTAAGTGTTATATTTGGACTATCGTTCATCTCAATGTTCACCATAGGAAAGATAGGGTCTCTATACGGACAAAAGTTGGGAAATTCATTCTGTTAGTGCATCCATTTGGCCTGTTTGCTTGGGTCTGTAGGAGTTTTGCAGTACGTGTATGCTGTTCTGTGCTGTCGTTTCAGTGCTAAACGAGGCTGTCCGTACAAAATGGTTGTGCGTTCTTCTGGCCTAATTCACGTTACGATTATCCACATAAAGCTGACACTGCTGCCCTCATATTTACTAATTACAGCTGTCTGATCAGTCTAGTGACTGTGATTTTTTCCTTAAATCTGTATAATTTCAATTACCAGCAGCGGATTTCACCATTCCTACGTATATAAAGTGTCAATAACCTGTGGCGTCCCACACACCACGTTCTGACGTACGCAGTTTGCTCCCCGAGAGTCCTGTGAATGGGGTTTGACGACATACTTTGTGGTATTTCAGTTTTTTCATGCCGTGACCAGCCAGATAATATCCTTAGGTCTTCTCCCGCTGCCGTACTCATTTTGGTCTCACGCAAGTTAAGCAAATATGAGACTACCCAGGCTTGTGCCCCAAGTGTCTGGTGAATGTGGTTTGACCACATACGTAGTGGGATTTTAACTTTTTCATACCATGACCAGCCACATAATACCCTCAAGTCTTCTCCCGCTACCGTACTAACTTTGGTCTAACCCAACTGAAGCAATTATAAGACTACCCAGACGTGGATGGATGGATGTATGGATGGATGGATGGACGGATGAACGGAAACAAAGTTCCTACTTCATCAAAAATACTTCAGTTGAAAATTGTCTCCTCGAACATAGTCAAGTGAGTGCTTCAAAATTAAAACAAATTAAAGTATTGTTAATGTGCATTAGTAGCAAGCACAAACACATAAAGTACCGTTTGCACTTCAGCAGCTAACAACATTTATAAATTTCATGCCAATACGTACTCATCCCATCGTTCTTTTGACTGAAATGAACAAGAAGAACATATTAAATCATGAATATTAGAATGATCAGGTCGTGTTTTTTGCATTAAAACAAAGTATAGTAATTCTGGAGTTAATAATGTCATAGTATGCGGTATGGTAATATGAACATAGCTGGCGTGAGATAACATAGAACAATACAATAAACTTGCAATATAATTACCATCCCGAAAAACGTTACAGGTTGTGCAAGCTACCAAAGGAATAAACACTAAGCTTACACTAATGTCAGCATTCAACATATATATATATAGTCCAGTAGATCCTCCGTGAGCGGACTATATGCAACGCTACGGCCACTAAACAACCATGCCTGCCTATATATATATATATATATATATATATATATATATATATATATATATATATATATATATATATATATATATATATATATATATATATATATATATATATATATATATATATATATATATATATATATATATATATATATATATATATATATATATATATATATATATGTATATACCGTAGGTGGATGTAGACGGACAGTTGGCTTCGTTTTCAGTGTTGACAGTGGTTCTTCCTGTTTTTTACTTTCTTTCTTTTCTTTCTTTTTTCGTCTTTTTTCGTCTTTTTTCTCTCTTTTTTTTCCTTCTTCCAGTTCCCTCTCACTCTCGCAAACGTCTTTCAAGGCGAGAGGGACGCGGCAGCAAGGAAGTTCATGTCAGTATAACTCATCCCCTGATGAAGGGAGGTCCCCTCCCGAAACTGTTGGGAAATAAATATATTTATCCTTGTTGACAACGCTCCCGTTGTGCCATATCCCATACCTTCACGAAGACTAACTGGCCCATTGAATTATTACTCCCACTATACATATATATATATATATATATATATATATATATATATATATATATATATATATATATATATATATAAAACAAGATACGACGTCCGGCAAGGGAACCAGGAGGTAAATGTAATGCGCATCATGGCTTCTTACATTGCGTATGCCATGATTTTTCACGGGCTCACCGGGAACGCGTGATGATAGCCACACAAGCAACGTTGATTTTAAAAGCAGGGCAGCGTGTATGCTGAGTGCGAAAGCATCTTCGCCTAGTGATCACAAACAACCACCGCTGATTCACGCCTAGCAACAGAACAATTGCGCGCTGTCTGTCACATGCAACATCACGGCGCGCCGCGTAGCTTTCTCCGCAAATAACCACACAAGCTCCCGACAAGCTACTACCTACCACCCCTAAGCCAATGGCCTCTCCAAGCGTCTGAACAAGACCATTGCCCATGTGCTGGCCATGTATACAGTATGTCGATGTCGAGCAGAACACAAAAGATGCAATCTTTAACCACGTGTAAGTCACGTACGGCGCAAACCGTACAACGAACGACGCACGTGGCGGCCTACAAGTATAACTCGAGTTACGGAGCCCGGCAACGACTGTCGCGGCCTTGTTACTGAATGCACCGACGAAAAAAGCATCGACGTCATCACCTACTTACAGCGCACCGAAGAAGCCCGGCAACCAGCCCTTCTGCATGTTCAGTGCCATCAAAACATCGACCGGCTACCATCACTGCAATTGACCTTCAACAACGGTACCAGCCTGGCAACCGCGCGTGGGTCTGGGCTTTGATACAATGACGTGGACTTGGCGAAAAACCTCTTCGACGGTACCTTGGGTCATACAAGATGATTCGACGTTTAGGCGCTTTAGAATACGAGGTTATGCGATACGGTGTTACGAAGTGTCAACGGCGACATGCACGGACCAAAGTCGTGCATGTCGCGCGCCTCGTGCAGTTTCAAGCACTTTACAGAACCCGCTGTACTCAACCTCTCGGTTTATTACTGTGCCTTCTTGTTTGTGCATTTTGTTCAATGTACTTTTGGGACGTTACCCCCACATATCAATCGTTTATTGTACATTCTTGATTTGTTGTTAGCGTTTATTGCGTGAATTTTCTCCCGTGTTCTGTTTTCAGCATCGCGCCAACGCTTTTTCAGAGTTGCCACACGTGTTATTTAGACGTGCTCGGCTGAAACAAGACAGTTATTGATACTCGTCGCAGATTGCACCTCACTATTTGAGGAGATTCGTGCTTATGGTAGATCAAGTTTAGTACGACTGCGCGCTTTCCGTGAACAGCAGTGATAAAGCTGGAACTTGCAACGCGTGATGTTTAAAGGATGGCCCGAACCGAAGAAGATCAGATTAACGATGGCCTGTGCCATGTTCAACCGCTATCAGTGTCTGTGTGTATTGCTGTAGTTTTACTTTCAGAGGAGCTATTTTTGTGGTGTCTACTTCATGAACATGTTCAATTCGGCCTCCGCTGATTGGCTGGAGCTGGCGATCAGCACGCTCTCTGTTTCTGTTTTTTTTTTTTTTTTGCGCAGCGGCGTTTTCACGCTACGGAAAACGACAGAATGCGTTTTGCCAGAACAAAAGCTGCCCCCAGAGATGCGCTTTGAGATGCACACTCTTCAGGCCATGCATGAATTCTAATCACATAATTCCTTGATTTAGATTGACGAGGCCCCCCGTCACATGCTCCCCAAAAGTCTGTTCGTTTTCTGCATCACATTCGAACATCTTAACTCGTTCATACGCATGTTCAGACTTGTCAAGTTCATTTAAAAGTCCTTTTACTGTAAACTTCATCCATGTAGTTTCTTTTTACACCAGGAACTTGCTGGCGAGTTCGGTGCACTGTCAGTATCTAGTGGGATGTGACGTCATGACTGACTGTTTTAACGCGATAGCGTTAGAGAGCTCGTGTCGCTGAAATTCCTCCGTCAGCATCGGTCCCATTGGATGTGAGCGAAAAATCGTCCGTGAGTGAACAAGCTCGTTACAGAGATTGCCGCTGGAGGCCGCTATTTGCGCACGCGTGCGCGCGCGATCACACTTAAAAAGCGGTGCACTCGAAGAAAAAAAATGTTCCCTAGGCCACGAGGCGCTGGTAACGCGGTTTTCTTGCCCTGGCACCCCTCCCTGCTTGGCTTCCAGCGCTTTCGTCGGGACGAGAGAACAAATAATGCAACTGCAGCTTGCGACAAACATTTGTAACTCCACCCGCATTGGAGGGATTCTTAATATTTTTGCGGCGTTGAAATTGTGTGGCAATAAACTCTTCCAGAGAATTCATTCCATGCTTACGTGAAAAAGTGTTTCACGGCCATTTTAACGCTTTTTGTTAAACAGGTGTCATGACGAAAACTAGCCCCATCGGCGATTCGTAGGCGCATTTGAGAGGCCTCAAACTACGTCGAAAAAAGGCCGGGATAAAGTAGTCATCACCGCTAAAAACACACGGGGAATTGGGATAAGCTCTAAAGTTAGACAACCATGTCCATCTGGTGGAAAACTTTTCATGGCTTTCCAGAGGCGTTGGTAAAGCAAACAGCAAAGGCTAGATAATGTGCTGCCATCTAGGAGGCATTGTGAGACAGTTTATGGGTCCGAGATGGGGAGCGCGTGGCGTGTATAATAGAGGCCATGCGACTCTTGCTTTAGATCAAAAACCTGTATGTAGCATTCCCGCAGGCACGCTGGTAAAATCTGCTGTGTGTGTGTGTGTGTGTGTGTGTGTGTGTGTGTAACAAGACATAATAATAAGTACGCACTAAGCGGTTGAATGGTGCACTACGGGTTGGATTGTGCTATCGCGTTCAACTCTTAAGGCCGAAGCATAAGGGTCCCTAATTTTTTTTTGTAACTGAACGCACTTCGCTGAATACAACACATCCACGAATTTGACACCGCAAAAATAGCTACCATGTGGGATAGGTCTACATACAGTGCAAACAAGCCCATGTCACAAAAAATATTCATTGATGCACTGCTTTTAAATTTATGTTCCTTCTAGACAGGCCATCTGACAATTGTCCGAAAGCAGGATATTACATTTACTGGTTTGCTTCAATACTATCGAAGTATCGTCATGGGCTGTTGTTGACTCGTCAACTCACAGTGACCATTTTCGTGTAGTTTTTTATTGTACTTGTCCTTCAATAACTTTCAATTACCCAAAACGCAGATACGTCCACAATAGCAAATCTGAAGCCTGTCTGCGTTTTGCCATTTCTAAACTACAGAATATCAATTCTAAGGAGATTTTTTCTTCAATTGGCTCAACAATGAAGGTATCTAGGAAAAAATCGGAATTCGCTATACCATCAAATAAAAGAAACCTCCTTTCATTCGCAGAACAATGAGTGTGCATGCGATCATTAAAGACGAAAAGCTACTTAGAAAAAGCTTCTTCGTATTCAATGCCTCACAAACTGGAAGTGCTATCAGTTCCTTGTTGGCGAATTCAAGCGTACAGTTAACCGCACGAAAAAAAAAACCAAAATAGACAGCAAAGATATATTTTCCAAATAAAAAAATAGGTGCGCTTTGTTTCAATATCTCAAGACAAGAATAGTACCGCCAAAGCCTTTGTCGTTAGAATCATGTTTTGGTGCCACAATAACTGAACTGCTCTCTAGAAGACATTGCGCAAGGTTTAGAACGCCGCTTCACTGCTAATCTTTCTGCTATTCGCCCTATGCTGGTGAACTCGCATCTATTTCCAAAAATTTCCTTAGCTGAATTGGGTCACGCAATATTATGTTTAACGAGGACAGCTCCATGACCAGATAGAATTACTAATTCAATGTTAAATACTTTATTCCAGGAATCACCTAATCTTCTTCTTGAACTTGTCGATTATTCGTTAAGAAAAGCATGTATACGGCCAGAATGAAAACTTACCGAGATCATATATTGCTGCTCAAAACTTAACATACAGCATGCATGTTGTATACCATTGGGCCAATCGCACTGACATAAATTTAGTGAAATTGGTTGAAACACTCATCAATATACGAAACAATGAACTCAATACTGATAGGTCAATTATAAGCCCCTGAAAACTGGGTTCAGGGCTGGTTGTTAAATTTTGGATGCCAATGTTGTTTTACAACGCCAGCTTCGATTAGCTCGGCTACATAATAAATATGCAGCTTTAGGTACGTTAGACATTGCTAAGGCATAGGATACCGTGGAGTGCTGTAATGTATTATATCGATTATAACAGCTCGAATGTCCAACACACTTAGTAGCGTGGGTTCACAAATTTTTCGCGGACAGGAAATTTTATTGTTTTAAATATGAGTTTTCATCATATACTCACACACAAACGGAAAGACTACCACAAGGCTCAGTGCTTTCTTATGGCTAATTAATGTACTAATGAGCACCATTCCACATCAACAGGACATAAAAACTCATGTTTATGTGGACGATATCACGTTTTATTTTTGCAATGGCAGATAACAATCATACTTGATATGAACGGCTACATACTTTCCTTATTATTGTTAATATTGCTAAAGCTGGCTCGGCGGTAAGTGTTTTCTACTTAATCCGAATATAGGTGTCCTTGTTGTTTTTTGCTGCAAGACCACGTGCACATATCTCTCTGTTTTACCATTAAAGAATATACCACAGGTGGAATCTTAGGTACCTTGGAGTATTTTATCATACATAGCATAATCGGTTAACTAACGTCAGATTGATTGCCGGAAAAGGTGCGCGAGCCATTTGCATATTACGTAGGCTAAGTAGCAAAGGCATAGGTATGAGCAGAGATACACTGATAATGATATATTGTATTGAAGTACGTTCGTTCTTGGAGTTTGGTTGTGCGATTTTCCCTGGAGTTCCAGCTTACCAGTTGCAGCCACTAATGATTTTAGAAAGAGAAGCTTTGCGCTTATGCCTTGGCCTGCCTAAAACAGTTGCGAGCACTATGTTGTAGCTCGAATCAAGGGTACCAACGTTTTCCTGCAGAGGGCACATTCTGGCCATTCATACATTCTTACGAGTTAAAGAGTCACCATTACGACAATCACAAACAGCCTTAATTTTCACCCCGAATCATTTTTTGGTGCTAGATGGCCGTGATTTCACACACAACAAATTATGTTTATACAGTACTTAGGATCCTCCAAGCGCATGTGTATGCGATATCATCCTGACTCGTGGTGATTAACACTCTGCGGAATTCACACTTGGTGATATTTTTTCCAATGACGCTAAATTACTTCCTTATAATATTTAGAGATATCTTACTTTAAATTAACGTGCGCAGCATTAGAACAAACGTTGTTATTGCTACAGACGCATCACAGTGTGACGAAAAGTGAGGGGTTGGTACATTCAGCCCGAAGTTAGATTGGTCTTATTCCCTTGGACTACCCCAATTTATGCCCGTTTTTGTGGCTGAATTCACGGCAGTAGTGCTCGCCTTACACAAGTTGGGCATGGCAAGTACATCAGCTGTTGTATTAACAGAATCTCTAACTGTCTTGCGGAACTTTATGTTGGTGCTGAATCTCAAATAATAAAGGTGTTCTATGCATAATAGTCGGTGAAAACCTTAAACTCAATAAATGCTCCACCCACTAGGACGCATTTCTTATATTTTCCATTCCTCCGCGCTACAATAGGAGTAGTTCCCAAACAAAGGCAACGATTTTCACGCATACAACCAAATTATCTTCCAATACTTCGTAGGTAATAAAATACTGAAACAAAAGCTGGATGAAAAAACTTAAGGCACAGAGTTTAGCATCAGCTTAGCAATATACCTGTTGTTTAAATCGCAACCTCCACTGCGCTCATCTCGGAGTCCATGACGAAGCAATGTACATCTCTAGAAGGCGACGTTTCTGCGAGGTACCTATGTTGCTACTAAAACAAACATTGCCACAATTGACGTAATCTTTCAAATAAAGAAATTGCTCTTTTGTGGTTTAATCACATCTGTTATTGTCGTTTGCATTTTTTTTGTTGTTCTATAAAACTTTCGCTACCAGATTTCTTCTTTTCTACTTTCGCTGCCGTAACTTTGGCAGTTATGACTCAAAGAGAACAATGAAGAAGCGATTTGAGATTGACCTCATGAATTTTGATTCTTGTGCTGCCGTAAATACCGAATGTGCGATCGCATCGCCGTGCTTGTCTTCACGTTCTAGGTAAACGCCAATGTTTTATTCAATGTCTTGTATCATCGAAATAGAATCACCTAGCGCACATTGTGTTTCACTGTGGGGGCCATTGCCTACGTTTTCCTTAAGCTAATGCTAAGGTGGTGTATGTGGCAGATAATTTTGAGCCGGTGGAAATCAATTTCGTTAAGATGATGCAGCTGCGCCTATAAACACACGTAAATTATTCACACACACACACACACACACACACAATGAACGACCACAATTTGCTTTATGATACATACACCACTACACATTTCCTCACCGGGATTGCTTACTTTCGTACTGAAATACGAAAGTACTTGTGTGACATATATGTGCCGCGCTAACAGGTTCTATTAGTTGATTTTTTTCTCACGCCTTATCCGCACTTAGATCCCTTATGTGGGAAAACAGCACAACGCACATAGCAAAAGATCAACATGATTCCCACGTTGCAAAACCCAACCAAAACATTCACACATGTGCAACAGCGATACCATGACTTTTGCGGGTGGTATATCACAGACGCGCAAATTTCTTAAAGCACAGACGCCCACAATAGGACTTCACCTTCACCTTACTGCACACAAAGTACCACGAAGACAATCGCCCTCAGGTGATATATGCTTTGTGCATGCGAGCGACGCAGAGAAGAGACGTCGTGTTGCTGCTTCACGCCACCTAAATGACGGAACGTGATGAAGCTCTGCCGTTTCGGTGCACCTTAAAATCTGCAAAATGAGAAACGTCAACATCGGATGACAGCTGATGAGGATGATGCTGAGTGTGAGTAGATGAAAAAATAGCTTCTTGTTGATGACGAAAACAGCACAGAAAAACCAAATAGACGCTGGCTGGTCTCGCTGCTGCGGTACATCGAGTTTATTCTCAAACTGCTGAATTCGTCATTGATACATCGTCACGACTCCGTCATAGTAAAGAGTGGCCGCAGTTAGACGTGCATAATACAAATGGACAGCGGTGCACTTTACTTTTTATTCTTAGCTTCTCAGCGACTATAGTACCTGCGCATTTAAGAAAAGTACGATTAGTTGGAATGCCTGGATATAACGGCTTGTTTCTAAACGAAATAGCTGATTCTTTAGCTAAGTCCTCATTAAGCGGACTGATTCTACAGTACTTCACATCATCCGCTCATGTCACTGCTGCTCGATTCCGCAGGCGTGCGCTTATGGAAACATTTGGAGGAACAGCCCTGACAAACTCTATTGAATATCGGCATTCAATACATCCCTGGCAAAGATACTTTCGCCAAACTTATAAACTGGAAGTAGCTAAGAAAAGGCTGCACTGCACGGTACCGAATCTAAATTTCTACAAGCACAGGTCTGCTCGGGCACCTTTGCCACTGTGAGTATTTTGTGGTGAACTAAAAAAATAGATAATTTCTTTTTGACCTGTAGGTGGTTTACTACAGTACGAAAAACACGATTAGAAATACCTTTACGTGGTATACGTATGAATTCATCTGTGCTTGTCGTTTTCTTTTTTGTCTTTTGGAGCCCTCTTTTTACGGGTTTCCCGTACGAGAGTATGCGCGGCTCCAAGGAAATTTATCAATGAAACTAATGGGTTTACTAATTATTCTGTTCTATTATTTTTTACATGTCAACAAGATTATATGCGTATAAAAATTATAGTATTGCTCTAATTAGGGAATAAATTTTCTTCTCTATTTAAATATTCATATGCATCATATCACTCACAACAATTACCTAGGTTCTCTCTTCTCTTTCTGATTTATGACCTCCATTATTTTAAACCTTCACATTTTTTTACAAAAACCATTCAATTTTTGACCAATTCCTCACAGTGGGTAGGCGCCACGAACAATAGGTGAACAAGAACAAGTACCCTTTGAGTGTTTCTCATAAAATAGATGCTTGCATTGGGTATTACCAGGCACAATTTTTAGTGTCACTTACCTCTACTTTTTTCAAGAGAAGATACCGGTGAATATATCCTTCTCCAAATCTGGAGAAACTAGACGCTATGCATGAGTACTCTGGCCTCTTAAGTTCTTCGGAGTAACCCACAAGGTAAAGAGTATTGTGTGAAGCTGGTAACTGAAAACAAAAGTGAATCTTTTTATTTCAGTTAGCAGTGTGAATACAAACAGAACAAAAAAGTTAAGGTAAAGCAGTGCGCAGACATAATATTATTGTGTGTTTGCGCAATGCTACCTTGTCACGAGTGAATGTGGATGGTTCACTGCTTCTGCACTAGAGCTAGATGAAGCACACGGTGAAACAAAAAACGTAGCTAGGAAAGAGCTGCGTTGTGTGAAGAGGATTATCAAAGACTGTTAACGAGAAAATTGGTATTATTTTTTAAAATACAAATAACCATTCCTGCCCAAAACTGTTTTTATGCCTCTTCTGATAGAAGCTCATTAGCATGTAGAGTTGTGATGGTCGCACTGGTGAACCTGACGTAGTGTGTTCAGAAGAAGGCCATGGTGGTTGCGATATAATAATTACGAAAGAAATGCACACCCGCGACTTGAAGTTGTGGTACGAATTATTGAATTATTGAAGTTCTGGTAAATAAGTAATTTAAAATATATTTGCTCAGCATTCATCGGTAGCTCAAACTACGCACTTTTTGAAAGGCCGAGTGGGGGGGCATGAACGAAGCAGAGTGGCGTACGTGGAGCGCTGCGCGGCTCGTGTTTGTCACCTCGCTGGTGAGGCATGAACACACAGATGGATGGACAGCTGGTTAGACGTACGCACAGATGGAAGGACAGATGCATGCTCAAACGGATCGACGGTTTCAAGGATGCAGGCAGAGACGGGCGGACGGACCCTTCACCCCACTCATCATTATTGACTACGTGGATATTTTGTGATTTTGAGACAGAGAAGTGTTTTAGGCTGGGTTTGCCAAGACTTCAATTACATGATTCTCTCACAAACTTCATGTTGTTAAAATACTCAAGCACACAATAAAAAGTCACTGCATATCAACAAAAAGAATTATGATGAGTTGGGTGAAGTGTCCATTCGTACGTCCGTCTGTCTGTTCGTCCGTCCGCTCCTGTCAGACAAGAGCACGCATCGTACGGACGGACGCTTCGCCCCACGCCTCATCATTCATTAGGTGCATATGCTGCGCATTTCTTCATACATTAACGCCAAATATCCTCTTTACACGTCAACTGAACGAAAACCACTCGCGCTATCTAGTGATAACATTTCTAGGCACATATACACACAACGTGAGAAATCTAGTGAGAAATTGTTAAACTAGCTAGAAGTGGCTACTAATAAAACAAGCTACTACTAAGAGAGATGGACCTACACACTACGGTGCTTCGCCCCTGAATTAAGAAGCCAGAAAAATTTTTAATATCGACCACTTGGTCCATGGATATGAATAGCCGGCACTCAACATCAAACAACATTGGCATATCTGCGAAAAGTCTTACAGGGCGCGAGTTATATATTACACGATCATTCCCTCAGTACTTGCGTTCTGTTCAGTGTTTGCCGCGATGGTGCCACCGCCTAAAAGCGTGGCAGAAAAATACTGTATTGTGACACTGATACCTAAAAACAACACCTACGCAGTGGTAGTCCAGGGGCGCGATTCTTGCTGTATCCACTGGTATGTCCATTTTGCCGGGGCGCGTTCAGTTAAACATAAATATGGCGAGTCGAGACGTCATGGCGCTCTTGAGCATGTCGACGCACCAAACCCGCCAGCACATTCCCAGTAGAACGAGGAAGGAAGCGGATGAAATATGCAGTAACAGGGCAAACTTGACAAAGCTGATCTTGCGCATGAACGTGGGGAGGTGTTGGAAGAACGATGCAGGAAATGCGTACCCAACTTCCAGAGGCATCAGGTGGGTGACCTTGTTAAACCTATTTCAAGTGTTAAAGAAATTAGAGTTCATGCACAGTCTCCGAGACGTGCATGCAGAAGCGAATTAGGATGGCGGGAAGAGGGACACCACTAGTTTCAGTGGAACGCAATATGTCTTTCTCAATTGTGTCGAGAGTTGTGAAAGCTGCATGGCGTCAAAATGACGTTGAGGAAGAGAGGCCGGAAGCTGCCGGCGCGCGCTGCTCGCCGTGCTCCAATCAATGACAGAAAGCGAAAATAGGCATGTACACTAAGTAGACAACGCGAGAATCGCTCCCCAGCTCTACAGCACCCCGATACCATTATTGAAAGAATGCCTTACCTGCGCCGTTTGGGTAACGTTGGCAGTATACTTGAAACGCATTGTAGTGTGGTTTCTCCAGTGTGCTCCGAAAATAATTCTGGAGCTCTGCCTCTCGCGTTCGTGAGATTAAGCGTGACCTAACTGACTGCCATAAGGACACCGATTCAAGGCCGAAATGATTGTATCTTCGGCTAGGTGACCCGTCAGCAGGACACTGCTCGTCAACACGGCGCTGCATGCCAAACACTTCCACAGGATAGCGGTCGACCCACAAGTCACACACCCTTCGCTGCAGTGGAACGTGAGTTCAAAAAGACTCAGCGGGAACCAATTAGGTTTCCCCAGCAAGGCTTGTGAGCGCCTGTGGCTCAAAGTGATTCTAGCGGTGCTCAGGTGCGTACTATGCAGTCTCTCTGAAAAAATTTGTGGAATTGTTTGTCTTTGGCTGCCGTGATGAATGTCTGCCACCAGGTGTCAACATTGTTGCAATTGTTTTAAGCATGCTGAAGTAATTGAAAGCACTGGACAAAAATTATTATTATGCAAAAACTTCGAATATTTCTTTGAAGACGCGTTTTACTTTCGTGTAATATATCAATTTCTACAACCCCACCGCGGTGGTTTAGTGGCTAAGTTCTCTGCTGCTCGCCTGCAGGTCGCGGGATCGATTCCCGGCTGCTTCGGATGCATTTCCGATGGAGGCAGAAATGTTGTATGCCCGTGTTCTCATATTTGGGTGCACGTTAAAGAACCCCGGATGGTCCAAATTTCTCGAGCCCTTCACTACGGCGTCTCTCATAATCATATGATGGTTTTGGGACGTTAAACCCCACATATCATCATTATCGATTTCTACATCAGAGGGATGAACCATATGTTTTATTCTCAGTCATATCAGCCGTTAGTTGGCAGTATCTACTAGGACTAACGCCTGGTTACTTGAGGGACAACGAAGAAGCAACTGCAAAACGTGTCCACAATATCAATGCCTCAGTACGCAAATACAAAGCAAGTACAACGATCTGTAGTACTTCTGCGTGCAAGAGGGCACATGAAGAATACATCGATTTTATGCAAATGCGAGAAGCTTGAAGCTCTGCGCCCATCTTCTTTCCTCTTTTTGGTATGGCTGCCTGATCAGCTTACCATTTCACACGAAATCTAGATTTGGTCAAGCCTGGACCAGCATCGTCAACTTGAGCAGAGCAGTCAGTGGTGCGGAGATACCAAATAGGGTGCGCTGAGGAAGCAAAACGCTCCACATGAGATAAATGTTTTCTTTAAATATCTGATAATTTTGCTCGAAGTGAAACACAGAAGTGTCGGCACTAAAATGTAGGTGCCATCCTAGATTATGCGCCTATCAAACACCCTGAAATGTTGAGAGAGTCATGGCGCAGTGACTCTCTTCGGTTATCTTTGCGACTCCTTGGGAAAGGTATCAGCCGAAAATTACAGTTGTTTGTTCAAACGTCCCTTTATTCTCGTGAAGCGCCTTTCGAATAGCTTTCGTGTTTAAGACGTCGACGTGTACGCAGTACATATTACATGGCTGCCGCTTGGTGCCGTTCCTTTATGCTTTGTGCTCTGACACCGCAGTTTACTGTCAGCGCGATTGTGGCCGGTGGCGACTGCGTCTCCTCTATGGTTTTCCCTGTTTTCGGCAGTGCGTTGCCTGTCTTGTAGTTTTCTATTCCAAACAGTGAACCCATGTAAGCTTGCGGGACTCGCCATATTGTACGCAAAGGCTCTGGGCTCGAAGTGGCGTTTGGATGGCGCCATATCCATGGAGCTGCGTATTCGGGCACTCTACGTCTGTTGGCGTTAAGTGTTCTGCCCACAATGGTCTGCGCACGAAAGGGGCAAATAAGCGGAGTGGCCACCTGACCAATCACCGAAGGGGAGCCAGGTGTCCGCATACGCTTACTCAGTCGAATTGGTCCCGTAATTGTTTCATGTAAAAGACTGCAGCCGTACATATCTTTGACCGCACAGAAGCCGCAGATACAATTGATGTTCAATTTCAAGAACAATATAGATTTCCATTTCCGCCCTAAATAGCTGCCGCCATTCTACATTGCAGAAAGCACTTTTTCACTTCATTCCTATTTTTTTTTAACCGCGGCAGCTTAGAAATCTACCTTGTAGAACTGCCTAAACTACATGTTGGTACAGTGACTCTATATAAGCTTTCTATGCATCGCGGAGGTTACTAAAATTTTCTTGTTAATGCGAAGCGAACTTGAGGTTTTCGATTGGTCAAAAAAATTTCAAAAAATGCTTACCGGATATTTAAGTGATTTGTTTTTATCGATGGGTTCACCTAGATGGCAATAAAAAAAAGAAAGGCAATATTTAGAATACGTGAGATGCCCTACTTCTCGTAATTAGTGAAATCCTCGTTAATTCTAAAATAACGTCTAGGCGTTTAGGCCGTCTGCATCAAAGTATCGCAGCAGCCTATACCAAATATTCAAAATTAATTTAGATATATATATTTAGAAAATTACAACATATCCATGGACTGATCGAAGGATGATCATTAGGGTGAAGCGTCTATCCGTCTATTCATGAATCCGCCCAACCGTCCGTCCAACCATGGCTTGATCTGTCCGTCCGTGTGTCCCTCCATCTGTCTGTATGCCTTTTTGTCTAGTTAACGCTCCAAGTACGACCATCTCGCATCTTTTTATCATATATTGGTCATATATACAAGTAATGCCTTTTAGCGGACATTCCAAGAACTTGACTTCCCTGTGGCACATACTCGAGAGGAATGGTTACTAGAAAGGAGGATCGGGTGACGCCTTAAAAAACTTATTTTCATCACATACTGATTACATACAAACACTTCCACCTAGCTGAGATTTCAAGAAGCATCTTTTTATTGTATATAGAATATATAGAAGTACCGCCATCGGGTGACGCCTTAAGAAGCATCGCCCCTAAAAAAAGTGGTACTCATTAGTGACCACACCACCCAATAATCTATGTCTTGGCAAAGGTACGCCACGCATTTGCACGCCGGTCCATCACTGAGCGTCTGGCCACCGTGTTTCCAAGACACTTTTGAAGCCATTGTCTGGGCTACGCGCATCGCTGGTGCAGAGAAGTGCTGCGCCAACCTCGCAATCGGCGTCTATCCCACAACTGATATCATATAATTAAAAGGTGTAGACACTGCATGCATGTCTGGACGTCTGATTTTTGGTGACGGTAAAACACATTCAAGGAAAACCTTTTGTCGATTAGCTCTAGTTATTAGCAATTCTCAGCGCACCTCCACCTCCTTTGCAGAAATTTTCATAATTATGATAGCATGTATGTAGCATGTGGCCTAGTGTTCAAGGCACTCACTTTCGGGCCTGGGCCATGCGGATTGAAACGAAATGTCTGGAAACTATTTACTTAGTTGACATTTCTTTGCCGCGCGTCAGATATAGGTGTAAACGACTATTGCGGTTGAATAGATTTTTTTCTACCCTGTTTTTAGTGGGGTCAGAAGTTGATTTGATTGACATGTGTAGTTTAACGTTTCAAAACCACCATATAATTATGATAGGCACCGTAGTGGAGGGCTCCGGAAATTTCAACCACCTGAGTTATATTAACGTGCATCCAGCTTTTCGCCTGCATCGAAAAAACATTTTCGCCTGCATTGAATATGCAGCCGCCGCAGGCCGGATTTCATCCCGCGACATGCGGCTCAGCAGCCGAGTATTTTAGTCACTAGACCAATACTGCGGGGCCCCTACACAGGTCAGTGAATACAAGCACCGATTTAGTCAGTGCAAGTATTGCTCTGTGGGTAGAAAGTTTGAAATCGAGGACTACAGATACTAAAGCGAGTGCCTTAATCAATATACCACGTGCCGACGGTTTCGCAGGAGGACTGAACTGAAGCATTCGAATTGTTCCAACGTCGACAAAAAAAAACATTTCGCAAGCAGGACAATCCATGTTCGTGCTTAATTGCAGTAATTTGCGTTGCCGAACTAAAAACAAGTTTGTGCATAAAACTTAAAATTGATATCAAGAATAGAACATTTCCGGATCATGCCAACATTTTGAAATTGGCATTCCAAACCTTCGTTTCAATGTTCACGCGATGATGCATTCGCTGAGCTCTTTCAGAGCTTGACGAACGCTGAGGAACCATGCAAGACACCACGCCTACTCAACCAGGAAACAGCGCTCTGGGACAGGTAACCTTATATAAGGGAGTTTCCAAAGCACTGGATTTCACGTGGGCTTTTTGAAGCAATTTTCCGCGCCGTACCTCTGCTGCGCCGCACCTATGACATTTTGAGCTTGCCCTGTTAATTAGTAAACCGGTACTTCGTGGACGTTCAAACCCGGTTAGAAGCGAAAGGCGCCAAATCCCCGCCGTAGGGGTCTAGTGGCTGAGGTACTCAGCTGCAAGCTTACCCGCGGGTCGCAGAGAATGAATCCCAGCTGCGGCGGCTGCATTTCCGATGAAGGTGGAAATGCTGTAGGCCCGTGTACTCAGATTTGGAGGCACGTTAAAGAACCCCAGGTAGTGAGAATTTTCGGAGCCCTCCACTACAACGTCTCTCATAATCTTATGGTAGTTTTGAGACGTTAACCCTCACAAATAATTCAGGGAAAGGAGCCTGAAGAGTTGGGACTCTACTGACCATCCTTAATCGCTTGTGTTGCAGCGAGGTGTGAAGAAGAGGACAATCCTGCTGGAAAAAAAGGCCGAGACATTGTCTTTTGTGTTGATGATTTCGAACAGCAAAAACTCCGGTGATCGAGTACAGCAATCAACTGCATTTTCGCCTCCATCGAAAATGCTGCCGCCATGAACGATATTTGATCCCATGATCTGCGCGTCAGCAGCTCAACATCATAACCACTGGAACACCGCGGCGAGTGTATTGAACGGCAAAACGACGAGCGGCAGTCGTCTGCATACGACCAACATGTTTGGATTTTCCAAGGGCAGAAATCGAAGGTTTTTTTTTTATTTTTACAGAATACTCATTTCGAAAGAAAAGTTTAAATCATGAGCAAGAAAAAGAAAAGTTTAAATGAGCAGAAAACTGCAAGTACCGCTCTAAAATACCAACTGCCCGAATTCATCACCACAGAATGAAACTTGGCCGAACATGTGTTAGCAGCAAGAACAACATTGTGAAACACAAGAAGAGCTTCACCTTTGTGGTTTGGCGGAGTGTGTGGTCCCTTTCATTCGAGATTCATCCTTTTCAAAATAAAATTCACCTTTTTTTGCTTCCTGCGTTTTCATTTTCTAATTTACGTCACCCGTTATATATTAAGAGGTGGGTTGAGGATTTGTGCTTCCTACCTCACCTTAAGAATGTATTGATGCCAAACACTCTTCTCGTCGGCTTTTATGCAAACAAGAATCGCATAAAACATACAAAAGCGTTTGACGGATGCTTAGTCGATGTCGACTTGAGGACGTTCGGCGCACTCCACACACATACGCAGAAATGCACGTAGGGATGAACGCGAGGCACAACCTTAATGCATAACCCTAAGCAGGGCACACCGCACACGAGGCACTTTCCACGCGCTAACACACTGCTTCGCGAAATTCGAACACGACGAAAGAGTATAAAAAGCAGAGTTAGTCGCAGCAGCAGCTATCTCTTCCCAGCGGCCACCGTGCGCTTCACCATTTTATTTATCACTAAACGGCCAAGTAGATACAAATATAACACCTAGCACAAGAAAGAAATGCCCCCAAAAAATAAAAGAATCAATAACAATGGCCTCCTATCTGTATGTCTGACTACAAATGTTGTCGAAAGACGATAGTATTTTGCCTACACAGGATGGAGAAAACGCTTGTTTACTGTTCTTCGCGAGAAAATTGGTGTATGGGACTCTGTACACTTTACGTTAGAGTTACTGTGTATGCAACTTTTAGGTAAAAGAGGTGTGTCACTGTTTTCCGAGTGTTGCTCGCTCCGCCTGCTGAAGTTCAGCGACCCTGTTCGCTGAGGGCCAACATGTTGTCATTTGTGGTTCATTTGCACTGCAGAGAAGCCAACACTATGGAGACGACGCCTATGGTTCGCAGATTATGTTCAGATTAAAAAGGATTGACATCGGCTGTTGTCATTCTCGCGACCCTTCTTGGGTACTCTACTCATATTGCCTGTTGGTTGCAAGAAATGTGCTAGCAAGGGCATTCTGTGTTGAATTGTATTACATACAGTCTATGTGAATAGACGAGAGCGCAGTGGGTGTTGCTATATAAAGATTAGTGTTCAGTGGAGAAGAAATAAACGCTTGGCTTTTTTATCTATCCATGGCACTGCAAAGCTTGCTCTATTTGTATTACCCACACATTCCGTGAATAACTTACACATACGATCAGCTTGTGTCGGCTGCATACGTCTAAATTGGTGTCATGGGTAAACGCTAAAAATATACAGAGAAATAAACTAGAGCCATTTGAATCGGCAAGGTGTTGAAGATAGTGCGCCAAATTATTGCAGCTTTCAAACCTTAAGCGAAAAAAATGTTGGATGCGACAGGACTGTCGAAAAACTATTCAAATCGGCTGTCGTGATTCGTTATGGTAATACGAGCGCAATACGAGAGACGCACGTCACATGGACGTCGCACGGAGACTCTCGATCACTATGCATTTTGATTCAGTTGAAGACTATAAAACTATAGCTTGCTTGCTCACACAATTAACGAATGAGCCCAATGCAAGGAAACATTTGCTGTGCTAACTGGATCTATCGCGATGAAAAGTGCGAAATTAATGTCATATTTGTAAATGAAAAAAAGTGAAACGGAAGACGAAGCTAATGTGCAACCAAATAAAAATACATATCCTACTGATTTAACGAGCCGACGCACTTTGTTTCAATATTACATACCAATAACGTAAGCGTAAAGGTAAGGCTTCTTGACGCAGCCGGAGCAACCGAGTTTTCCTCATACGTTCATTAAATATAGAAAAGAGAAAAATACATAAAGCAGTGCTAGCACTCTAATGCACGAGCGCTGCTCCCACACGGGTGGTGAGTGGTTTTCCCGCAAGACATCTGAACCCAAGATGGCATATTGGCGCAACTCTGCTACCTTAAGGTAGCATATATAGTAACTCTTAGCTGAATGAGACAAGAGCGCTATCTTTCAGTAACCTTGGAAAACGAAATTATTTCTTCCAATATTGCGAAGTTACGGTGTGCGCACGCAGTTCGCAATTTTCAGAGACTGTCCCGCCGCCTAGCGGGGTTCAGTAGCGTCCTCTCAAGGATGATCAATCGGCAGACGCTCCAAATGCTGCCTTGTTTGGCGGTGCTAGCCGCAGTGTTAACGCGTTAGCAAGAAACGAACACAAACCACTTTGTATGTTACGTGCATCAGCAAATATACCGGACTGTCCTAGAGACGATAAATCTGATTTGTTCTTGCGAGATGCGAAGTTTTTGTAAAAATACGTGTTAACTCGCGCTTTCGAATATAACATGAGGAGTACACATATCCGCTTCCTGAGATTTTCTGCAGTCACTTTGGATAGGTAAATGTTAATTTCTGACCATTCATGTTAAAACTCGCCTTGTTTCACGTGCTTATAGCACTCGTCAGTGCTTTTGTAGTGCATGACTCCCAAAACAATCATTTTAGGCGGAAAGTAGCACTTAGCAATTAGCGCTTCCAAACCTTGGCCTACGCTGCGCCGCGAATTTTTAAAGTTTGTTGATAGATGGCAGAAACTGCAAGCGATTCGTATTTTGCCAGGTAATTGATTGATTTGATTGATATGTGGGGTTTAACGTCCCAAAACCACTATATGATTATGAGAGACGCCGTAGTGGAGGGCTCTGGAGATTTAGACCACCTGGGGTTCTTTAACGTGCACCCAAATCTGAGCACACAGGCCTACAACATTTCCGCTTCCATTGGAAATGCAGCCGCCGCAGCCGGGATTCGAACCCGCACCCTGCGGGTCAGCAGCCGAGTACCTTAGCCACTAGACCACCGCGGCGGGGCGTGTTTTGCCAGGTATAGGAGCGAAATGATCTCTGCACCCCCAGATAAACGTGCTGAGTGGCACCGTGTGGGTGTTGTACGTAGTCAATGTCGCGTTGTTGGTATTATCGAAGTCGTTTGGTGGGAAGAACTTGCCAGATTACTTTCAGCAGTGATGTTCAAAAAAAGCGTCGTGACGTCGAGGATTTCTCATTGGACGTAGATGGTTGTCAGCGAACTAAGAGTGACAGCGACGATGAAGGATTAGCTACTAGCTCACGAGCAGAGAGTTGCACTTCCCCTCCCTTCATCCGTTAATGCTTTTTTCACACTCGAAAGTCCATTTGATCGTATTTATTGTACATTATCCTTCAGCAAGCTCAAAATAAAAGCATACTTTTTCTTGTGCATTGAAAGTATCCTGATTACAGTGTATATACAAAGCGCCACATACCGCTAACACGCTCGAGCTTGACGAGCGAAGTGAAATGGTTAAAGCAAGGAAATATGCAGTTATAGCTACAGTCCACGCTAATTTCTCCTGAACATCATTGGTTCCGTCCGAACGACGTTGTTGTTGAACAAATTTTCAAATTATTGTTGTTGCGAATAGCGTACGCTTTTTCTTGTTCCGATCGCGCTGATGAAACTTGCAACATCTAAGTACTTGAAATTGCGCACTGTTAGAATCTGATCATGGTTGTGTCACAAATGCTACCTAAAGTGAAGTTGAATGCTTGTGTTCCGCTAAATAAGCAGCTACATGATGCTTACAGTGCAAGTAACGGCGACGTAACATATTTGCAAACCATCGCTACGATAGATAATGATATATAATGATAATGATAGAGAATGATAGATAAACATCGCGAATGATAGATAGATAGATAGATAGATAGATAGATAGATAGATAGATAGATAGATAGATAGATAGATAGATAGATAGATAGATAGATAGATAGATAGATAGATAGATAGATAGATAGATACGCTCAAGGTTGCCGAAGTTCTCTAAAAAATGCTTCGCATTCGCATTCAAAGTTACTTTTCTTGCCTACTAAGCTATATATTCTGGCGCTGCCGTCAGACTGGAAAAGTCAATTGAACGGTACCGAAACTGAACTGGAGAGAGAAGAATACGTTAAGCGAATGGTGCGGCCTTTCACGAGACCATTTTATGTGTGCGTTTTTCACGTGGTGGGTATGTCCGCAGAGTGTTTCTTGTTGAATCGGCAGAGCGTTGGTACGAAAGTGAAGTCCGTAACAACCATCAAGGTGGGTCATTTTATTATGTGTGATTTCTCCATAGTAATAGAAAAGTTGAAAGGGATCTGCGTGTACGCACCCACTGTGATTCAAGATCAAAAGGAGGTTTTCTGAAAAACTAGACGTGTATTTGAAATGCGAACATAAACTAATTTTAGCTAGGGATTTCAACTGTGCTTGTTGGAGTATAGCTAAATTGACTTTGAAGCCATACAGCGATTTAAAAACCGCTGTTTCAATGAATATGGTAGCAAAAGCTCAGCTAGACGACGCATGTGAATGTATTTGCAGTTGGAAAGGAATTACGTTCACCCACTTTCAGCGTTCAAGCCATGCTGCACTCTACAGAGCATACGTGTTTTCTCCAGTCATCCTTTTATGTCGTGGTTACAGAGTCACGCCTGTTACGTTCAGTGATCGTTGTTTGCTTTTTTTCTCAGTTGTTAAACACAAAAAAATAACAAACACTTTTTTGGACCTCTGAAAATTCAATGCCCAGCTAATAAAGAATGAAGAATTTTATCGCATCTTTTTATAGGCCATATAGAACTTAGTAAATAGAACAATTGAATCTTTCGGACAGAAGTGAGAATATATAAAAAACAATAATCACAAAGCACTTAAGAGAGCCGCTTTCCTGAGGTATGCTGGAAAAAAACTTGAAGCGCGCTTGCGTGAAAACTTGCAAGAGCTAGTGGTGGGCGAATGTACCCAGGAAGGCACATTTTCAGAGAGCTATACAGAAGCTAGAGTTCATAGACCAAGAACGATACCACGGAGCATTGACTAGAGCTCCGGCAGAAAACTTGGTACTGGGAGAAATGCTCACAGAACAAGCTTTTGCAGCTGAAAAGACATGTGCCTGCAAAAGTAAAATAGGAGGAGTAGATTATGAAGGAGCGATGTACAATAAGACAGAAGCTACTGCAGGTGCTTTTTTTTGCATATTACACAGAGGTAAGCACACGAAGCAGTGTACAGGCCGATCGTTTTGATAGTGATTTTATTTCTATATTGCCAAGACTTGATGCCGAAAGGAAGGAAATTTTTGGGAATCCCTATACCAGAAGGAGAAATTAGGAAAAGTAACATTAAAGTTAAACAACAGAAAATTTCTAGGACCAGATGACCCGAGCATTGCAGTACACAAGGAATTTATAATTGTCCTTTCACGTGTTTTTAATGAAGGTACTTAACAAAGCTTATAAGTATAAACAACTCGCAACAAAAATTTTTTGTCAGCCCACATGGTCACAACACCAAAAACGGAAGAACCTGCGAAGTTAAAAAGTGTTACTTCATTAAGACCAATCAGCCTGGCTAATGTTGACACACAATATTGATGAAAATATCACGGTGTCGTGCTGTCAACGAAAGGCAGCGGACAGTACTTAGAAGAATAATCTATTTATTCGGCCGCACCTCTGGTCACATAAAAGAAAGTAAAATTACAGCGAGACACAGACTCTGATAGCGGCGAACAGAGCGTACGTCGTCGATCAACTGACAAGCGGGGAAGCGTGTCGGCATTTACATTCTTGCCATCGAGTATTCTAGCATTATCGCTAGCGGTGACGTTGGTGCCCGAAAAATCTGCAATTTTAAGGAAGTCGGCGTAATATTAGCAAAACGATCTACTAGAGCCTCGAAACTTCTCCAAAATTAGGCGCGGTTTGCGCTGAGCGTAACGTAATGGGGCGATGAGAAAGCTTGAGAAACAAACGGGGCATTGCCCAGCTCTGAAAAAGGCACCGTCACGATGCTTTAACAAAATATTGATATCTGGGATTTAACGTCCCATAACCACCATATGATTATGAGAGACGCCGTAGTGGAGGGCTCGGGAAATTTCAACCACCTGGGGTTCTTTAACGTGCAACCAAATCTGAGCATACAAGCCTACAACATTTCCGCCTTCATCGGAACTGCAGCCGCCGCAGCCGATTTTCGAACCCGCGACCTGCGGGTCAGCAGCCGAGTACCTTAGCCGCTAGACCACAGCGGCGGGGCTTTAACAAAAGACGAAGGTACAATAATAAAGACAATTGTAATGAAGATCAGCGCTATTCCGAAGGGCATAGGGTACCACTCTTAGGCAGGAAGACGAAACGTTCGTGGTTGGTGCATCGTGGCGATTGCATCTGCTTGGCTGTTCCTTCCTGACCTTGTTCAACCAACCATATAGTGTATTAAAGACGTGCTGCGTGAAAACGCTTCATTTCAATTGGTGTAAGATGTCTGGTAGGCTACCGTCATCCTGGAACTTTACAACCGTACGTTGCCCCCAGTTCATTTCATGGCGCTGGATAATGACGAGCAGCCTGACCCTCAAACAACCACCCCCCCAACTGTTGTTTATGCCGGCCCTCTTCGGCAGCGAGACTCTGCTCTCTTCAGTGGCACTGACGACGAATTCATCGAAGAATGGCTTGACGTGTATGACCTGGAAAGCAAACAAAGCAAGTGGGATTATGCGCACAAGCTTACCAACGTCTTTTTCGACTTGAATTACGTAACCAAACTGTGGTTTCATAACCACAGAACTTACCATTCAACCTGGTCGGCCTTTCGAGCGGCTTTCGTTTAAATTTTCGGCCTTCCGGAACTTCAGAAATTGCGTGCTGAACAGCGTCTGCAAGGACGAGCTCAACAAGCCAGTGAAATTTTCACCAGTTACATTGAATGTGTGGTCGCCCTTTGCAAGTGCAACAACTCCTCAGTGATGGAGGTGGAGATGATCAAGCATATCCTAAAAGGTATCTATGACGATGCCTTTCTGATGCTCACCAGTAAAAATTCGGAAACTGTAGACAACGTCATACAGCTGTGCCAAAGCTATGACGAGCTCCGGAAGCAACGGGAGTCTACTCGTCGAGCCACTGCTTCAGGTATAAGCATTGCTGCTCTAACGCCTCCTGGCCTTGCGCAGGGCCATGTTGCTTTACTTCGAGAGGTCAAGCAGTTTGAGTGTAGAGGTCACCCGCCAACTGCCCCTTTCGCCTTATGTCACTGATCCTACCCCACATTCGCTATCGACCTCAATACAACGTGTTGTTGAAGAGCAAGTCACCGAGTTGTTTTTCGCTACCACTGCACCATCGGTGATGGCTCTGCTCACGTATGCTGAAGCATTGGTCACCCCTCATTGATTTCCCGCTTCCAACTTCTACGTCCACGCTTCCCCATTGGTCGCATCAACTCATCCTGTGCGTCAGGCTACACTAGTGCTCTCCCGACCGACACCTCATTTTCAGGCACTCAAGACAACCACCCCATATGCTAGGCGTGTGGTTTCTCGGCCCACTTAGCACGGTTTCGCCGGCGAGGCGGGCTTATGCAGCGTGAAGACATGAGGTGTTATACTTACAATTTCACGCCTCGGTCTAAGCCTGCTTCATCTGTACCGTATGACGCTCCTGATTCTTCGACTCGAAGGCACTTGAACGCACGCCGGTAGCTGTCACCATGACGCCATTCTCTTTCTCCCATGAGGCAACGTCCCCGCCTGACTCAGAAAAAAACTAGGAACTGCAGTTTCAGAGGCCAGAACTGCGCAGCTTAATAACTTTTCAAGATATTGTTTTTCACCGTGTAATGTTATTGCTGTTTCTGTTGACGGTGTACCTGTTTTAGCGCTTCTGGACGCAGGAGCCTCAGTTTCTGTCATGTCTGAAAAGCTTTGTTGACAACTACGAAAAGTAACAACGCCTCTTCGCGAGTTCGTTTTAAACACTACCAATGTGCAACACAGTCGGCCTTTCGCTGCGTGCACTTCACGCATTGTTGTCGAAGATGCTTATAAGCGGTCGATTTTATCGTGCTTCCGCAATATTTACACGAATTCATTCTGGGGTAGAAACTTCCTACGCACTCACTATGCTGTTATACAGTGTGGTCACTCCGAGGTCAAGGTTTCGCCGCTGTGTGATTCTATGTTAGTCGACTCGCCGTCTCTACCCACAAAAGTGTTCATCAACGCCGACACCACCTTTCTCTTCTGCTTTAGTCCCACTTTCCTGCAACGCCTCCGTTGAATCACGAGTTCCTTTTAAACCAGCTGAAACTGCTCTTCGCCACAAGTACTGCTTGCTACACTGCGCCCTCCTCTCGATTCAATGCTTTTCTAGTGCAATTTACGTGTAAAACCCGTTTCACTGTCCTTCTATCCTACTGAAGGGAGAGTGCCTTGACAGCGTTGATGACCTAGACTTCTTTCCGCATGTGTCGTCACTGAGCAGCAGATTTCTCTCCAAATAACGGCATTGATTGTCCTGTTCTAGCTCTATTACCATCTTTCACCGAAGTGCTTTCCTGATGCATTCACAGTCACCTGACGTCACAGCAGCGCTCTAATATCAACGCCTTGCTTGAACGTTTTTGTCCCAGCTTCGATTACCAACAACCATCCTTGGGCCGTACTTCAACTGTAGCTCGTCACGTCGGCATAGGCTCCAACGCCCCTTTACCTCAGCGCACATATCGTGTGTCGGCAGCTGAGCGTAAGATCATTACCGCACAAGTAGACGATATGCTTAAGCGTGGCGTTATTGAGCCCTCTGAAATCCCGTGGGAGTCGCCGGTAGTTCTCGTCAAGAAGAAAGACGGCTGAATACGCTTACGCGTTGACTACCGACGGCGGAACAACATAACACGCAAGGGTGTATACCAGTTACCTCGCATAGACAATTCCCTCGACTGCCTCCAAGTAGCTGAGCTTTTCTCGTCATTAGACGTGCGCGTCGGGTACTGGCAGGTACCAATGGCGGAGAACGACTACCCCAAAACAGCTTTTGTTACTCTCTATGGCTTGTATGAATTCAATGTCATGTGAATCAGGCTCTGCGATGCAACTGCCACGTTCGAGAGCATGATTGATAACATCCTCCGTGTCCTCAAATGGCAGGCATGTCTGTGCTACCTAGATGACATTTTAATATTTTCGCGTGACATCCGACGCACTTTCAATGCTTGAAAACAGTTCTCACTAGCCTCTAGTTTGCTGTATGCAGCTAAATTTAAAGAAGTGTCACTGTGGTGCTTGAAGGTTCTTTATTTTGGGCCACGTTGTCTCCAGTAAGGGTGTCACTCCTGATCCGACAAAACTTTGTGCGGTCTTTGAGTTCTCTAAACCAACAGTATTGAAAGAAGTTCGGAGTTTTATCAGCATTTGTTCGTACTTTCGCCATTTTATTCGCAAATTCTCATCCATCATAGCACTTTTAGGTGAACTTCTTCGCGGCGGCCGTGACCTCGAGGGGTGGTCAGCAGCATGCGACGATGCAATCACCACACTTCCACGCCTTCTAACTTTACCTCTAATACTGCGACACTTTGACCCACTCGGCCCCCACTGATCTGCACACGGACGCTAGCGGTGTTGGTCTCGGTGCCGTTCTTGCACAGCGTAAACCTGCATTTCACAAGTACTTTGTCTCGTACGCCAGCTGTTGTACGTTGTCTCGTACGCCAGATGACACGGTGGCGGCACCTACCCGTCGCCTTGCATATTTCACGTTATCACCTCCGAGAAGGGCGCGCAGGGTGCGCGCGCTTTGTTTTCGAAGACAACTGCCACACAGCGCTCATGTCTCACGTGTGACGTGACTTGATGCACTCGTTCGCCACCGCTGCACGCTCGAGGCACTTTAACGCAGCGCCTCCAGTATACAATTAACTGATCTTCTTGTGGAGAACATCAAATAATCATTGTGTTCACTCTCTTCAGACGCAAGAATATTGTCTTTCAACAACATTTGCAGCGTAGCATTGAGATCCGGGGCCACTTTTTTCTTCAAAAGGACAATTTTCCGCCAGAAAAAAATGACTCAACTACTCTTCCGATTACTTCCGTGACAACAGTGGCCTTGTTCTTGGGGTATTCTACAAGGCTCCTGAGTTCAGGGTCAGCTCTTTGTCACTCGGCGAAGTCTTCTGCACTTATGGTTCCTAAAAAACAGTCTTCGTCCGGGTCGTCCTTTGGAGGTGGTTCGACAGGGGCATGAGACGGGCTGTCAGCATCACAGTTTTTTCTTCCAGTCTTGTAAACAACGGTAACATAGAATTACTCAAGTATCAGGCTGCATCGTGCAAGGTGACCTCGAAGGTCTTTCAAGCTAGCTAGCCAGCACAAGGCGTCGTGGTCACTCACAACTTTCAAGGGTCTGCCTAAAGGTGAGGGTGGAACTTCGATGTAGCCCAAATGAATGTAAGGTATTCCTGTTCTGTTGCAGAATAGCTGATAGTTGATAACGACCGGCTAGTATAACTGATGACTCTTTCCAGTAAGTTAGTCCTCTGCACAAGAACGGTGCCGATCGCTACAGTTCTTGCGCCGGTGTGTATTTCTGTATCGGCGAATTCGTCGAAATACACGAGTAGCGGAGGCGTCTGCAGGCGTCGTATCAGTTCCTGAAATGCCTCCTTCTGCGGTGTTTCCCACTTAAACTCCACGTCGGTCCTAGTAAAGTTAGTGTGTGGCTCTGCAATGTGGGTGATGTTTTTTACGCAGCGCCTGTAATTGGCGCATAAGCCAAGAAACCGACGCACGGCCTTCTTTATGGTAGGCTGTGGGAAGGTGGCGATGGAAGCTGTTTTCTGCTGGTCGGGGCAAACGCCGAACTTGCTGATGACGTGACCCAGGAACAAGGCTCTTTGTATGCAAAGCAGCACTTTTCGGCCTTGAGGGTGAGTCTGGAGGTCTTTATTGCTTGCCGTACAGCTTCAAGGCACCAGAGGTGTTCATCGGAGTTTGAGAAAACCACCACGACATCGTCAAGGTACTCAAGGCAAGTCTGCCACTTCAAGCTGGCCAGTACTGAATCCATAACCCGTTGGAAAGTCGCAGGTGCCGAACGAAGACCAAAGGGCATGGCCTCAAACTCGAACAGGCCGTACGGTGTAATGAAGGCAGTTTTCCTCGGTCCCTCTCGTCGACTTCAATCTGCCAATAGCCAGTCTTGAAGTCCCTCGAAGTGATGTACCTCGCATTGTGAAGTCGATCCGGGGCATCGTTTATCCGGAGCGAGGATACATGTCCTTCTTCGTTATCTTGTTCAGGCGGCGATAGTCAACGCAGAAGTGTGGCGTTCCGTCCTTATTTACTAACACAACGGGTGGCGCTCATGGACTTTTTGAAGGCTTGATAATGTCATCACATAGTATTTCGTAGATTCGCTTCATTATAGCATCGCATTCTCACGTCGACACTCTGTACGGGCTCTGACGGAGTTGCCTGGCACTCTCTTCTGTTAGGAGGCGATGTTTTGCGACCAGGGTCTGTCGAAGTTTAGACGAAGATGAAAAACACTTTTTGTATTGTTGAAGCGGAGTTGAACTGTTCTTGCTTATACGTCGGAACGCTTGCGCTAAAGTCGAAAGCTAGTTGACAAGCTTGGTTCGTCATAGGAGCTTCGGCAGACTCTGTGAGGGCAAAAGCGTTGCTGGCTTCCACTATGTCTTCGATGTTGGCAACCGTGGTGCCTTTGCTCACATGCTTGTAGTTGTTGCAGAAGTTCGAAAGCATCACTATAGCTTTTCCACCTTGATGCTAGGTTATTCCTCTGGCGACACAAAGCTCACGGTCAGTCAACAGGTAATGGTCGCCTTCAACGACGCCTTGCATATTTGTTGATATCTGTGTGCCGACAGAAATGCTGACGCTGCAGCGAGTGTGAATGGTGACTTGTTCTTCCAGCTCATTTGAGGTGCGCTTTCCTTGGGTGGGGGGTGCGACGGCAGTGCTTTTTTCTGTCGATAAGGTTATTGACCTTGATCTTAGGCTGATAACTGCCCAGTGAAGGGCCAAGAAGTCCAGATCAAGATTGATGTCTCTGGAGCAACGTTGTAGGACTGTGAAGCTTGCAAGTTAAAACCGGTAATAGACACTCTCGCTGTGCAGATTCCCGCCCGCGTTACTAAGTGACCTCAAGCTATTCGTATGTCAGGGCCTTCCCATGCGGTCTTCACTTTCTTCAACTTCGTGGTGAATCCTCCGCTGAAGACAGAATAGTCGACAATGGTGTCAACGAGAGCTGTCACATCGTGTCCATCGATAAAAACGTCAAGCTCCCTAGTTCGTCATCTTGCGTTGCATTTGGGCCATGGCGTCTGGTCACGACTACGTCGGCTTGTTCCGATGCTTCCGTGTTGCGTCATTAGGTCGTCTTCGGTACGTCAGGTGTGGATGTCAGGGCTCGCTTGGCATGCCGTCGTATTTTTGAGGTTTCGTCGTGGCGTTGTCGTCTGCGGCGGAGCATCTTTAGTAGTTCGTCGTACATCAACCACCCCTACATCGGTTGCTGCCCTCGATTTTCCAAAAGTTCCGGGATAGGTAACCGGCCACAGATTGGGCCAGAGTACGGCTGGCGGTGCACCGATTTGTAGAGGCCAAGCGACGGGAACACTACGGTCGTCATTCTAACCACTGTGTTCTGGTGATTTAATCTGCATATTCGCGAGACCTTTCATCCAGCTGCGGACGCCGCGCGTTGACGGCAAATTCCCGGAGTCCCATCTGTCGGTACTGGCAGCGGCTGTAGGTGTGGCTGGCCTCCCCGCAGTGGTAGCATAGCGGAAGGTTTTCAGGGGCGCGCCATACGTCCGTTTTCTTTTGTGTGTAGCGCTGGCCGGGAGAAGAACGTTTGGGCGTCGGTAATGGTGGTGGCGGCGGCGTCTGGCGACGAATATACGGCGGTGCGGCAACTTTGTGTGAGTGTGGAGGTGGGACGTTGCGGTGGGCTGCATTTACGTAGTTCATTGCTTGCGGCTTAGGCTAGGGTCCTTTGGAAACTCCAAGCGATGGCAAAACTTCATCACGAACAATGTCAGAAATTGAGTCTACTTGGGGTTGCGATGACAGCAGTAGTTTCTGTAGCTCCTAGCGCACGATCTGCCGGATCATTTCAGCTATGTCGTTGGAGCCAAGAGCGTCAACAGTTGTGCTGTCTTGCGTCAATGGGCGATCGTACAAGCAGGTACGCATTTCAAGCGTTTTCTCAATTGTCATAGCCTCCGACCAAGCTCTTGGACTGTTTTGGGTAGGTTTTACACCAGCCCAGCGAAGAGGTCTTGCTTTACTTTTCGCATGAGCAAACGGACCTTCTCTCTTTGGTCATCTCGGTGTTCTTGAGCCAGAACAGATTAATCATCTCTTCTGCAAAGATCGTGACGCTTTCGTCCGGAAGCTGCGCCCGTCTTTCGAGCAAACAAGCGGCCCTCTCTTTTTGGGCGACGCTCGCGAACGTTTCAAGGAATGTGCCGCGAAAGAGGTTCCAGGTTCGAAGTGTGGACTCGTGGCTCTCCAATCAGGTCCACGCCACGTCTTCCAGGTAAAAGCACACACGACGTAGCTTTTCTTCGGGTCCCACTGGTTCAAGGCAGCCACTCGGTCGTACGTCTTCAGCCAGGTCTCCGCTTCTTCACATGATGATCCGTGGAAGGTCCGTGGCTCTCTCGGCTGGTGCATCACCATGGCAGGCGTCTGCACAGGGGTGGTCATAGTGCTCGGAGTAAAGGTGGCAGCCTTGGGCTTGCAAATGTTATCGGGTAGTGCTCCGTACTCTGGATGTAGCGCTCGCCACCTGCGGCTAGCTTGCTTATCAAGGTTGGCTTCAACGTCTTCTTCACGATGTGGGCTTGGCTCACGCGGGAGGAGGGCGTTTGGTACATACGCTGGTAAGCACCTCCACCAGATGTCACGGGGTCGTGACGTTCACCAAGAGGAGCGGACAGTACATTAAAGAATAATCAATTCATTCGGATAAACCAGTGGCCAGGCACAAAGAAAATAAGATTACAGCGAGACACTGGCACTGATAGCGGCCAACGGAGCGTCGGCCGCCGATACACTGACAAGCGGCGAAGCGTGTCGGCAATTATACCCTTGCCATCGATTATACTAGCGCTTTCACTAGCGGCGACGTAGGTTCCAGAAAAATCGGTAATATTCACGAAGTGGGCGTAATGTTAACAAAACGATCTTCTACAGCCTCGAAGCTTCTCAAACATAATAGGCGTGGTTTGCGTTGAACGTACTATGACGGGGCGATAGCTATGACGGGACGTAAGCTTGAGAAACAAACGTGGCAACGTTGGCCACAATACTCCCGGCAGTTATGAGGAAACTGGTTGCGCCTCACCAAAGTTGTGGTTTAAAGGGCAGAAAAACAAGGACCGACATTTAACAAAGCACAGTAAATCCTGGAGCGTTATGAAGCTATGCATTTCAATGATTCCATGCGTCAAATTGACCTCAAAAAGCCATTTGACCGCGTGCCGCATGGCTTGCTCTTCTCATTACTTGAGCACATTAAAGTAGGAAGTTTGAATAGCGACGGAGTGTGCATGGCTTACTCAGGATTCACGACAAATTGGTAATAAACAAAAATGCGGGTGAGTGCATACCTCCTCTGGGGTCAGCGAGACAGGGACGCCCGCTATCACCCCTGATTTTGGCTAGTTTTGATTGATTGATTGATTGATTGATTGATATGTGAGGTTTAACGTCCTAAAACCACCATATGATTATGAGAGACGCCGTAGTGAAGGGCTCCGGAAATTTTGACCATTTGGGGTTCCTTAACGTGCAACCAAATCTGAGCACACGGGCCTACAACATTTCCGCCTCCATCGGAAATGCAGCCGCCGCAGCCGGGATTTGAACCCACGACCTGCGGGTCAGCAGCCGAGTACCTTAGCCACTAGACCACCACGGCGGGACAAGTGTTGTTTACCCTTTCTCTTAAACGTAATTATAGCAGTACGATACGCTACTTTAAATTACATAAAGCTGAGGTTAGTCTTCTTCCTTACGTAGATAACATTGCAGTTTTCTGTACAAATCGAGAGTATCATTCATGCTCCTAATGCCGTATTTTTTTTTTGCCAAGAGAGCGGTAGTACGGTCAATTGGGATAAGTATGTTGGTTTCTGACACGGGGAATGAAATGTCTCACCAAGACTATTTATTTGCAATAAATGGCAGCGAACACAAGCTAAATATTTATGAGTACAGCTAGAGTACTACCGTGGCAGTGAACCATATTTAAAAAAAAGAAATACAAGCATCGTGCAGTGATATAGAAAAATATTATTGTTGGGCTATTATATTATTCACCCGGGCCACAACGTGCAGCTTGTTTCTAGTGAGCAAGATGTGGTACGTAATGCAGCTTTAGCACTGTAGTAGATGGGTAGACGAAACATACATGGAGTTTCTGTAGTTTTTATTTGGATCTCTGTTTGGGGAATATCGAGCCGCACAAACCTCTTTAGAATATTTCGAGATGGTGGGCTTGGATTTGTTCATTTGTACGTAAGGCAACTTGTGAATCACTTCCGTTTTCTGTGTGATGCAGATGACCCTCTTTTGAAAGCTCCTAATTGTTTAGAGTGCTGCTCGGATTTCTCGTGTCGTCAGAAAAATATAGGACTGATGCATGGGTATTTACAAATGTTGTTTGGCCCTCCCATTTTCTATCTGTGCGATATTCGTTTGAGTATCAGACTGAAGTATCGCGTAAAGAATTTTATAAAAACCTAGTCGGTGTTTTACTGCATGTACCATTGTAACGTCAGCTATACTACGCAAGCCGAGGACAGGATATTCCTAAACATATCGAGAGAATGCTTTTAGCTCGAGTGGTCTAAACTTCTTTTCTTGAACTACACACTGATACCTTACTTGTTAAAACATGGTAGGAGGATCGGAACTTATTCATCCTGTAGAGCACACATAGTTACTTATGTAGTAAACCGGAATCAATTGAACACGTGTTTGTAGATTGCTGGAGCCGAGTCTTTCTCTGGGACATATTTTAGAGAACCTTGAAAAACGAATTACTTTTAAGTCTACGCGGCATCCGTTTTCCTATTGTTGAAAATGAGCCCGATTTTTCTCATAATGTAATTATGCTTCTGGGCCTTCACATTACATGGCAAAACCCATGTGCCCCTGTTAATGCGGATGTCGAAGTGCGATCTGTGCGACCATACTTTTGCAAACAACCGTGCCAGTTTTTTTGGATCGCTGAAAGGGCAAGAGGATGTACCAGAACGGATTGTGCACATTGAATCATTGCTAAAAATTCACTGTATGGACCAATAGTCAGCCAAGAGCTCATGGTTTACAATTGACTTTGGTGGCAATTTTGTCGAATATCTCGAATGCTTTATGGCGTAGTGGTTAGCGTCATGCGCGGGAAGTTGCTGGTTTAATTACGCGAGGCAGATGTTTGTCTTGTAATTTTTTCTTTGCAGTTTCTTAATCTATATTTTCTAACATCACTTCCGTGACCAAAGTACGTCAGTGGAAGCGCGCATGGTGGACCCCGTCATAAAACACTTCTGTGTGAAAAATACGATTATTTATTTGATACATTTTGGGAAAACCCCAACTTCACACACAGTTTGCATCGCCCAAAAATTGGAGCTGCACCTAACATTTGTGTTACGCGGTGTTTTAGAGGCTGGTGATTTCTTCCCCATTCCTTTTATTCCCACTCTTTCTCTTATTTGCAGCACAACAAACTTGTATGCCGGAGTTTTCAGAGTTTTCTAAAGCTAACTAAAGGACCCCGGTGCTGCGATTTCTCACCCATGGAAATGATATGTAGTACATTAATTTGCCTAGGATTCATTCTTGTTGGCTTCGAATTGCACTTGTGGCTTGGTTTCTTGTGTTTTGGCTTTGTTTTGAATAAAAGAACGAGCCGTTCAGAATTTTGTGACCGGATTTTTATCGATGAGCTTGAAAAACTAAAATGATGAAACGTAACTTATCAACTATTGTTGACTGTAGTTTTGTGACAAAAGAGCTTCAAGTCATGCGAAGCCAAATGGAATGTAAACTACGAAGATTAGGAAAATCTACGTAATACCGATAATTTCTATGCTCGCTGAAGCGCCATGCCTTGCAGCTCCCATAGGCACTAGTTCCAGAGTTTGCTCTAGTATATATATTGCAAGAGGGTAGCAGCGTTGGGGTCGCGACGGCGTTAGTTAGGCCAAATCGCCTGATCAACTTTTCGAATGAAGACGACGTTTTTTCGGTAAGTCGATCATATACAGATGAAGAAGATGAAGGTCGAACGCTGTGAATATTGTGCTTACACTAATTTACCCTCGCGTGGAAGCAGCCAATGTGGCCGCTGTTTATGATGGTGGTGTACGTCGCACGAATGGTTTTAAGCGCGACACGTGAACAACCTCCTTAGAACAAAAACGGCCGTCAGAAGGCATGACAACAGGGGTTACTCGGTAGTTAACATGAGTCGTCTGCTCGACTATGGCGTAGGGGCCGATGAAACGTGAGTTAAACTTATCACACTGGTAGGGAACCCGTGTTGGGGTCCACATGAGTACTTTGTCTCCAGTATTGACGTGAACTACGTGGTGGACGCCATTGTAGCGACTCTTCCTCTCTTGTTGGCTTGCCTCTATATTGAGGTGGGCGCGTCGACGACAATCGGCCAGACGAGAGATTCAGTGTTCACTCGATGACGATGACGAGTTCACAGGGATGGCAGCGAAGATGTCGGTTGACGGCCATAGACGAGAAAGAATGAGGAAAAGCCCGTGGTTCGCTGCGTAGTGGTATTGTACGCAAAAGTCATGAATGGCAGGATGGTATCCCAGTTGGCGTGGCCAGCATTGATATACATAGATATCTTATCGGTCAAAGTTTGATGGGAGCGCTCTGTGAGGCTGTCGGTCTGGGGATGGTAGCTTAAAGTCGTCTTATGAATTGTATTACATGCGTGGAGGACGTGTTCGAGAAGTTTCGATGGAAACACCTTGCCGCAATTGCTAAATAGAATGCGTGATGCACCATGTCTCAGAACGATTGCCTCCAGAAAAAATGTAGCAGTGTCCTCTGCCGATCCTGAAAGAAGTGCTGCTGTCTAAGCGTACTGTATTAGCGTACAGTGGTCAACTGCTGTGACAATCCAGCGCTTGCCGCTGGCTAATATTGGTAGTGGCTCGTAGAGGTCAATGCCGATGACATCGAAGGGAGCGTCAGAGCACGGGACAGGTTGTAGAAGACCGGTCGGGAAGCAAGTGGGTCGCTTGTGGCGTTGGCAGAGCCAGCATGACGCAACATATAGCGCTACGCAGGAGGAAAGCCCAGGCCAGGCAAAGCAACTGCGGATGCGTCCATGGGTTGTTTTTTTTAAACACAGATGACCAGCCTTGGGGTCATCGTGAAACACCTCCAAAATTTGCGCCTTTAGGGAACGAGGAGCGACAGGAAACAGCGCTGTCCTTCGGGGTGGAAGACAAAGCGGTAAAGAATTGAGTTTTCAGTCTTAAAGTTCCGCAGCTGTCGATGGGCACGGGCGTTGGGAGGACGAGAGGTGCCTTGAAGGCGCTGCATTATAGAGCGACATTAAGTGTCGCTGCGTTGGTGGGATGCAAACGTTTTGTTCCCGAAGGCAGAAAGAAAGTGGACAACGGCGAGTTAATGAACTGACCGAGACACTTTGATAGATTCACTCAGAGTTGGCGACAGGCCAGGATTGCCTGATGAGGGTGGTAAAGGACAATGGCTAAGGGTATTGTCATTGTTGTGTTTCTTGCCAGATTTGTAGGTAACGCGTATTCTGGAAGACGAAGTATCCAGCGACCGAGACGTCCCGACAAATTTTTCAACTTCGGCAACGAGCACAAAGCGTAGTGGTCAGTGACGACGGTAAACTGGCGGCCGTGAAGATATGGTCGAAACTTCTGGATGGGCGAGACAACAACGAGACGCTCCTGCTTGGTGACGGGGTAGTTCTTTTCTGCTGCTGGAGGGGTGTGACTAGCGTATGCACTCACACGTTCGCCATAACGCTCTGTTAGGTGCAAAAGTAGAGCGCCGAGTACGTGTCTGCTGGCATCAGTATGAAGGTGAGTGGGTGCGGCGTTATCAAAATGAGAAAGCACTGGCTCAACGTAAGGGCACGTTTCAAGCTGTCAAAAACCATTTGGCATTCGTGCGACCATATGTATAACGTTCCCGAAAAAAGGAGTTGGTGAAGTGGCGCAGGAATGATGGTGATGTCTCATGTAAAGCGCTGGAAGTACGACGCAAGGCTAAAAAAGCTTCGGAGCTCTTTGGCGTGCCGAGACACCAGGAAGTGAAGAATGGTGGTGATGTTGTCGGGACCAGGCCGGATTCCATCTTTGCTGACGAGATGTCCGAGTACTTTAATACTTTTCCTTGCAAAGTGGCACTTTCTGTAGTTGAGCAGAAGACCAGCAGCTGCGACACACGTCAGAACTTCAACTAGGCGCTGCAAGTGCTGTTCGAATGTTGAAAAAAATATGAGGATGTCGTCAAGGTAACATAAGAATGTTTTCCGCTTAAAGCCCCACAATGCAGTGTCTATCATTTGTTCAAACGTTGCTGGCGCATTCCAGAGGCCGAAAGGCATGACGTTAAATTCGTGAAGTTCGTCGGGTGTGGAAAAAGCTGTTTTTTCCTTGTCATCCTCATGCATTGGAATTTGCCAATAACTGGAGCGCCGGTCAAGGCTCGAAAAATATTCCGCTCCTTGTAAAAAATCTAAGGCATCATCAATGCGAGGCAAGGAATATACGTCTTTTCTGGTTACTTTGTTTAATGTGCGGTAGTCAACGAATAATCGCACCAAACCGTCTTTCTTTCACACGAGAACGACAGATGATGACCAAGGGCTTGAGGAAGGGTGGATGAAGTTTTGCCTGAGCATACCAGCAACGTGCTTGTCAATGATCTCGCGTTCACTGGAATAGACACGGTGTGGCCAACGATGGACAATAAAAGTTCTGTCGTTGTGTACGCGATGAGTAAACGCAGAAGTCTGGCTTAGAGCAGTGGAGTGTACGTCGAAAGATTTATGTTTGGACAACAACCCCAGTAGATCGTCTGCTTGCGGGAGAGTAAGCTCCGTGCTGATGGCATTAACGAGACCTGGAGTAGGTGGAGCATCTGCTGGCATTGAACGTGATTCTACCAGACCGATATCCGAAGCCACTACAGATACGGCTTGTGTGTCCACGCTGGAAACGACAACAGTGCCCTTGGTAAGCAGAATCAGCTGATTGGTAATATTCAGTACAGCGAGAAAGGCAGTGCCGTTGGAGAAGCAGATAAGACTCAACGAAAGTGCAATCTCTCTGGATAGACAACGGGCTGACGGGGTGACTCGACATCGTCGCGTGGAAGACCAGAAAATATAGGTGGGTCGCGCTGCCGGGCGTTGACGATCCATGCAGGAATAGTTTGTTGGACAGGGATGCTGGATTTTCTGGGCAGTGGTTCTTGAGCCATGACAGTGGACGGGGGAAGCAAGCGGTGACCCGAACGAAGCTCCAGGGGAGCGTGACATCGGAGATGACTTGGGGATCGAAGCAGCCTCCACCACTCTTTAAGACGGTAGCAACGTTGGGGTCGCGACAGAGTTTATTAGGCCGAATTATCTGATCAACGCTTCGCACGAAAACTTTTTGTTCTTGATGATGATTATATACAGATGAAAAAGGTGAAGGTCAAATGCTGTGAATATTGTGCTTACAATATAAAAAAAACTCTATACCGGGTGCCACCACAGCTGTGTGACGTATTTTTGTCACCGGTATAACGTTGAGAAGTTTTTAAGAACAGATTCTAAACAAAAAAACTAGAACGAAAAGTTCCACAGCGGGGCGTAGAACTGATGACCAAGCTAACTACTAAGCTACCAAGCGACCCTCAAATTTGACCACATACGCTGGCGGTGTTCAACATTGGCCGGCGTGGCTTCTCCCTCTGAACTTTGGTGGCAGCAAATGCTGCACAGTGACACGCTGGCGCAGCAACCCAGACCAGCCCAGAAGATCCAAGTGGCAATAGACGGGTTTGGTCTCTCTCTCCCGACGTGGGAGCAGATTCCGCGCCAGCATCAGTTTTGGACAGATTTTCAGGAACTTCATAAAATTTCTTCCTACCATACCATACCAACTGACCCTGCTCGGAATATTAACAGTGAGCCATTTTAATACACCATGTACCACTGACTGTCTCCCGACATCGACATTTCAGCATGTTTTTGTCATCAATAGCGAGAGGACACGATGAGCGCGCGTTGTGTGCACGTGCTTAAAGGTCTTTGGGCCGCACCAACCCGCGCGTGGACGTGCTCCCGTGCCTCCACATGGCGTAGTGAAAGTGAGTATCGGTGATATATTGAAGGGTGGCCTGCTCGAACACGTGCTCATTTCGGGATTCGGGCGCTTGGTACCTCTTGCGCTTCCACCGCAAGCTTGCTTTGAAGTTACAGAACTTAAATACAGCACGAACGTCACTTCGCTTGCTGCCACGGCTTCGTTCACGAAAGGAGTGCGCTGCCCATTCACGAAGAAGTAAGAATTGTGACCGTTGTTCGCGCTCATCCAGGCGTATGTTTTCATGTTCGTTTCGTACGCCTTTCTTTCTGGTTAAGCAACATGGCTTAAGTGTCGAGCTGTGACACTTGTTCATTCAGGTTCGTCCTGTGTACGTTCCTTTTGTGCGCGATTTTCGCTGGAGGTGTGCACTGCAAGTTTCGAGCTGCTTGCCGTTCTTCGCGTGACTATGAAGTTTGTTACTGCAGCGTTGAGTCCTTCGCTGCACTATTTTCAGCATGCTTTGTCAAAATGTCTGGATAGCCGAGTGCTTACGAAGCCCTTCTTCGGATTGTGGCTGCGCTCGTTAGAAGCTCGCCTCATGACGAACTTTTTTCGCCAAAACGTTCTTTGCCTTTTTCTTTCATTCCCTTTCTTTGTACTCGTCATGTTGCTCGCCAGAGTTATTGTAATCTGTGCCGGAACAATCAGCGCACATGTTCGGCCGCGAAAATGAAAGAGCAGCATCCTCTTTCGCGGAGCACGAGCGTTGACATCAGTGGTTGTTCGTATACGCAAAACGCCGGAACGTGTTGTTTTATATATCCAAAAATTTACGGTGGTCTTATCCTTCTTCGATTGATTTATATGTGAAGTTTTACGTCCCAACACCACCTTATGATTATGAGAGATGCAGTAGTGGAGGGCTCCGAGTAATGGGACCACCTGGGGCTCTGAACACGTAGGCCTACAGCATTTTCGCTTCATCAAAAATGCAAGTGCCACAGCCAGGATTCAATCCTGTGACCTGTGTATCAGCCGAGTACTATAGCCACTAGACCACCATGGCGTACTGTGCCCTAAGCAGCTTGTTTACAAAAGACGTGCTGTCACTGAGCTGCCGCATCGCAAATAAAAACAAATAAAAACGAAAAGCATTACGGTCTTTTTTCAGGCCTCGATTCTGAATCTGCGTCTTCGTTAACTGAAGGTGGGTGCCTTGAAAACTATGCCACGCGTCCTAAAAAATACAGACAAAAAATACGAACGCGTTATCTTGCCGAATTTTAGAAATGTGTTCTACCTAAGACGAAATGCACAGCACTAATGAGCATCATTTCAATGAGCACTTCACTGGATTGTTTGCGTTAGAGGACGTGACCCGCGCATAATGCGTAAGGTCACATTTAGCAATCGCGCATTTAGGCAAATATTTGATTTCGAAAAATTACGTTCCTAAGCCGTCCTACATTTTGCGGAATACGATAAATTCGTTGGTCATTTATTCGGTGGATGAACGTAGGGACCTACATGAAAGCGCCTGCCGATCGCATTCGAAAGCAGCTTTTTAGAACCATACAGGCAGACGGAGAGAAACAATAAAAAAGGAATGAGCAGCAGTAGTTAAAACACACACCCTCACCAAGCATCGCTTGTGGGCCATTTTTACCTATAAGTGAAGGTTCTTGAATTTTAAATCCACTCATGTCTGGATATATAGGGGCACTTAGTTGAACTCTATTCTAACAATCACGCACTGAAGAACGACTCGACGTGTTGTAGGCTCCTTTTTCATCAGATGAAATCAGTTGCACGTGACTCGACATGCAAGATTATGACAAATGGCACATGGTAACAAGCAAACAGTACGTCCATCTTTTATATTTAAATAAGAAAGTAGCCTAAGCCTGCGCAGTTAGGTAACGTAATTGCTCACAAAAGAAGCGCGTCAAAACTGTATACAATCAATCCTGACATGCCTTTCTTTAGATTTTTAGGTGGCTTGGCATGAGACATGCGTCAGAATAATTTACAGGATGTTTTTTTTTCTCGTGGGGGGGGGGGGGGATTCATTCTGATAAAGCATAAACGCGGCCAACCATAGGGACGAAAGGGACCAAAGTCGCCGTTTGAGAAAACAATAGGTTAGGCCAATTGTATCATGGAATGTGTGTAGAGTGCTGGAAAAGGGGATTAGAAGCCTCATTGCAGGAATAGTCTAAAGGGCTGATGAAACGCTTTTAGGATTCTAGAATATATAAGTGATTTTTTGCTGGCCCGCATCACCCGTCATCATCGCTAGAACCTCAGATTAGGAAATTCCTAATTTCAGGAATAACAGTCGGTTCGCACTTGTCGTACATTACATTTTCCTGTTTGACTCAAATACTCGGTAATTGTGTGCCGTTACCTTTCAGATACAAGCTTTGACGCCCATCTTATCTAGCTTTTGCTCGGTTTCAAAAAGTAAGTAATCCGAGAATTCAGGTGAGTGAATGGCATACACCACTTCAATATTTCGAGACTATGAAAACATTGGGTGGGTTAACTGTAACTTCAGCCTCAAAACACCATTAAAAAATTAAATTCAAATGATGTGCAGCAACCTAGATATAACCGCATGCATTGCGACAGGAAGGCAATGTTTAGCAAAAAGCATAAAAATCAAAAGTGTTATGTCTTACCTATTACTTGCAATCGGGCGTCATTTCTGCATAGCATGGGGTTTGAGGCATGTTCAACGCAGAGAGTTCCCGGGCCCTTCACAACTGGAGACATGGAAAGGAAGAATATTCACAACAGAACGTTTACAGCTGCACAGTCCTAAATACTTTCATTAACGAGGTTCAAAAAGAAACTAACCAATCTAGGGCCTACTTTGCTTACGTGAATCAGGCAACATAAAAGTATGCGCTGGTACTTCACCAGGAAGAGCAACCTCCAACGGCTGTTAAAATTAGGGTCACCTTCACTTTCAAGAAAGTGGGCTGTGGAAAAACTGCAGAGTGTAGACCACAAGATTCTCTACTTCATTGAAAGCATTGAAATTTTATTAAAAATTGTTGAATCTTTCTTATAGAATTCTATAAAAGAAAAGAAAAATGCATTTTCACGAAACAGTGCTTGTTGTATAATGATACGTGAGAGCTTGTACAATTTCTATTGGTGTTTTGGAGATCTACGATCACTTGACGTGGATACATCACTGTAAGCACATAGTGTCATATCTGCATAGCGACGACTAACGCTCGTGATCATGATTTAGACGTTGTAGTAGCTGCTGATGAGGACATATACGTGGGCACAACGCGCCGTTCATCTCATCCAAACATGAAATAAATCTAGCCATATAAAACACTGGTACTCAATATAAATGTCTTTACAGTTTCATAAATTAAGGTCAATTAAGGAGAGAGAGGCACATATGATGTGTGCCCCTGAGTAGCAGTATAATCTGAGCCAGACAGAGCTAAAGCATTTACTACTACTCTGCGCCTGCGCAACTCGGGAAGCAGGTGTTCAATTAAGAAGTGAGAGGCACATGTGGTGTGTGCCCCTTAGTAGCAGTATAATCTGAGCCAGACAGAGCTCATGCATATACTACTACTCTGTGCCTCCGCAACTCGGGAAGCAGGTGTTCAATTAAGGAGAGAGAGGCACATGTGGTGTGTGCCCCTGAGTACCAGTATGATCTGAGCCTGACAGAGCTCATGCATATACTACTACTCTGCGCCTCCGCAAGCCCCGCCGCGGTGGTCTAGTGGCTAAGGTACTCGGCTGCTGAACCGCAGGTCGTGGGATCGAATCCCGGCTGCGGCGGCTGCATTTCCGATGGAGGCGGAAATGTTGTAGGCCCATGTGCTCAGATTTGGGCGCACGTTAAAGAACCCCAGGTGGTCCGAATTTCCGGAGCCCTTCACTACGGCGTCTCTCATAATCAAATCGTGGTTTAGGTACGTTAAACCCCACAAATACAATCCAATGCGCCTCCGCAACTCGGGAAGCAGGTGTTAAATTAAGGAGAGAATGGCTTATGTGGAGTGTGCCCCTGAGTAGTAGTATAATCTGAGCCAGACAGAGCTCATGCATATACAACCACTCTGCACCTCCACAACTCGGGAACCAGGTGTTCGTAGCTTGAGCCGTGAACGCACGCACACGTGCCAAATCCCACTGGCCTCTGTCTCGCTCCACCAAGGCAGGACATTCGCCCTTGGACATCACTGCCTTGTTGCACTGTTTACACGAACAGTTTTACTGGTCGGTGCTCTCAAACCTTAAGTGGCACAGCTGCGTTCGCGCTTTTCGAACCGGCACTACTCCAAAAACCAGCCATCACGCGCTAACACTAAAGAAAGGCAGATAGCATAACAGCGTCAGTGACTCTCAGATGCACAGTCTGTGTTCTTTGCTGTTATTGAGACGCTTTACTTATTGCATCCAAGATTGACTTCCGGCGCACAATTTCGGACGTCATACTTTGACTGCGTCGCCAAAAAATCATTCTCATAAAGTGCTAGCAAGTGTCATGCCTCATTATATTTCTTGTCCACTCACAGAAATCCGCACAATCCCACCCCACCAGCAAAAAGCACCATGCTAGAGAGCGTGTGTATGAGATATAAGCCGCGTTTGTAAAGTTTTAGGCATCTGCATTAATACAGCTGGGTTAGTGTACCACTACGCGCTTGCCACGACGCGCTGGAGATTCAGAGATTCAGCTCCCGGCATTGGAAACTTTTATTGCGACAGCACTAGAGAGCTCGTACCACAGGAATTCTACCGTCGGCATCGGCACCATTAGTTGTGAGCGAAAAATTGAGAAAAAAGCAAATAAAATAGAAAATAAAATTTTGGTCATATTCAGGATGAAACCAGGGCTGTTCGCGTGGCAAGAAGCAGTCCTACCACAAATCTACGATGTTAGTTGCAGCTGCTTCACCAAAAGAACACTGCACAAATACTTTGTAGTAAAAAGAGTCTCCTTAACGCATTTTGTTCAACAGATGTCACGAAGAAAATGAGCCCATACGGTGATTTGTAGGAACGTTTGACAGGCCAAATAAACAATGTCGAAAAAGGCCGGGATAGTGCAGCCATCGCCACTAAAAACACACGGGAACTTTCAAACAGCCATCACATTGGACAACTATGTCCATCTAGGAAAAAACATATCATGCCTTATCACATGCATTCATCCAGCAAACAGCAAATGCTAGATAATGTGCTGCCATCTGTGAGGCATTGTGAGACTCTTCATAGCCTCCGAGATGGCAAGTGTGGGGTAGTGTCTTGGAGGCCATGCGACTCTTGCTTGAGATCGCAAACTTGTATGTACGATTCGAGCGCGCGCACGCACGTTTGTGTGTGTGTGTGGTCCCGCGTGCCATCTATGAGACATTGTGAAAAACATGTCAAAATACATCACAGCACCGCTCTAGCAGAAGGAATAGCCAAACCGCACAGGCTTTTTGATCAATGAGTGCCTGCGGGACATTCATGTCAAGCAGTGACCCACAACTGACGATCCAGAACGATGCTAATGTTCAAAAACGAGCAACTGGAACACTATCCGCACTGCCTTTTGTGTCAAGCTTATTACAAAATTCACATTTGCTTACATGAAAGCGATAGTACAGCAGTAGAACATAAATATATGGCATGCGTGCCATGTAAAACTATGACTATATGGAAAGCTCAAGATGCGTTTAGGGTCGTTTCGCTAGCTTAACCTATACTAAATTTAGATACGTGATGCGAATGAACCATGGAGGTTATTGACACGTGAAAACATGAAGGTAATAACGCACGTGTCACGTGAAACTTGACTACTTGTCACGCTCATAGTGCGCTCACAGCCATTTCGCTATCTTCTTATAAATTAAATTCGGCGTTACGTGATCTAAGTGGATGACGAAGGTATATGACTGCAGAAAACGTGACAATCATGATATGCGTGTGATGTAACAATATGATTATGTAGCATGCTCATGATGCGCTCGCTGCCGTTTCGCGAGCTTCAAATATACTAAATTTGGTATTACTAGACGTGAATAGACGACGAAAATAAATGGCACGTTTAAACATAATGTGTCACTTCAAGCATGACTGTAAGCTCGGCTTATAGCGGTGTCGCGGTTGTTTCGCTAGCTTTCCCTACACCAAGCTTGGTAATACGTGATGTGAATGCACGACGAGCATAAATGCCGGCAGCAAACGTGTTATTCTTGATATGGAAGTCATATACGGCATAATTTATGTCAGGCTTGTAAGTTTGTGCTGATATTAACGTGACCATTCAACCTTCCTTATTCGTGCTTTGCATATCACCCATTCCTATTGTATGTTGGATCTACAAATTTTTAATGCACTAATTTTTTATCTAAGCTTGCCCCAAAAGCAATTGAAGCTGCACGTGGGAAACAATGAATAAAACCGTACTTCACATACATGCGTCAAATATGCTAGATCTGAAGATCTGTGCCATATCTTAAAAAGAGAGTGGCGGAAATAACACACTGACTCCACACTGTGGCGAAATAATGCAGTGAGTGGACAGCGTGTAAGGTTGGTACATAGGGTACGGGTTACCTAAATGGTAAAGGAAATGGGTCAATAGTGCGCGAGATGCGTTGACAGTGTGTGGTAATCAAGGTGTGAAGATAAATGAGGAGTTTAAGGCTTCGGAGTTGGGTGAACTTTGTAAACACGGAGGGGCTGATCCCTCAATAAGTACTTTTTCTTTCACTACCCATATCGTTACAAGTGAAAACACGTTTGTGCTTAAGCATGGCAGAAAAGTTACGAAAGAAAGCACAATCTGGCTCATAGTGATTGCTACATATGTGTTATCAGATAATTTAGGTGATGATTTCGCTAATGAGCTAACAGCATGGGTCAGTAAATATATGCTTATAAATTTTTAAATTTCTAGTTGAGATACGCGGGAAACGTTTCTATCTGCTTGCCATTCGGCGTTAACTTTCAAATTTGTTGCTATCGCGTTCATTTCTTCGCGTTTGTAGCAAAGCTTAAACTTTTGTATGGAAACGCAAAAAAAGAAAAAAAAATCCAGAAAAAGACTCCGGTGTCTGCAATCGAAACTGGAACCTCTGCATCGCGAGTGTGAAGAGCTAATCACAGAGCCACTGAAGAGCGCGTCCTTCAACATGCAAACGGCAAGCTATTTATGTCTACCACTTACCGCTAGTAATCAACGACTTGGGGGGGGGGGAGAGAAATATCGTGTTTTCAGCATTACCAGCAAGATAGCGCTATGAACGTGCCGAGGCACGCGCCCTCATCTCCCCGCGTACTTTGGTTCACTCGCGGAGAGGAGTGAGTGGTCGCAGAGCCGCTGAGCGCACACTCGCACGTCCTTATCCCGCGGTTGGGAGCATGTGATGACTTGGCTTTTCTTAGGCTATGACCGGAACAATTCTGTTGTAGATACCACACGCACAAAGGTCACTGCAATCACTCTAAAGTCTCTGCTAGCGAAAAAGATGGCGCTTTTCAGACACATCATCATCAACATCATCATCATCATCATCATCAGCCTGACTACGTCCACTGCAGGAGAAAGGCCTCTCCCATGTTCCACCAGTTAACCCGGTCCTGTGCCTCTGCTGCCAATTTATACCCGCAAACTTCTTAATCTCATCTGCCCACCTAACCTTCTGTCTCCCCCTAACCCGCTTGCCTTCTCTGGGAATCCAGACACAGCGGAGTAACAACTGAGACGCTTATTCGCTTTCATCGGTACCTGTGAGTACGTTTCGTGCGTTATTTGTGCGTGAACAACGTGAGGCACGTTTCCATCTGCTGGTCATTCTGCGGGGGACCTTACAATTTGTTGCTGTTAAGTTCATTGCTTCGTCTTTGTGGCAGAGCTGTGACTTTTTTTCATTAGTACCGTATGCCATACATGTATTAGGCTCTACGAGAAAAATAATTGAATGGCGACTCGATGGCGATCGTATTGAAAGTTTTTCTCGTTTCAGGTGCGTGTTTAGCCCACAAGTGTGAAATTGCCTGCTATAGCTTCGAAGCATTACCAGCTTGTTCGCGCTCATTTTTCGTGGCACCAAATACAGGTTGGGTTTTATGCCACCAGTTACTAAGTTATTTATCAAATCAATATGTCAAATAAAATCAAATGTCGAAATGTTTGTCCCGGCAATTCAAGCGAAGGACTGTCACTAAATTTTATACAGCTATTGCACTGCTGTAATGTATGCATAAAAACATTTATCTACTTCAGGCTCTGGAATAGTAAAATCTTTTTATGCAGAATAAATCAATGAATAATGATACGAAACGAACCTTACAATAGCTCCAACGCCGATTTGACCCAGTCGATTAATTTATAGATTTGGAGTGTTCAATATTCATAATACTCTAACGCAAAATTCTCAGCATTTGTAACTACACTGAACTTTCACGGTATACTCCACGTGCTTTCAACTGTTTTAAAGTATAATCACCGTGTGGCACTCAACTTCTCGGGGTATCCACGTAGTATCGCATACTTAGAAACTTTGCAAGAAAGGCACGCGCACTGACGTGCGTTAACGCTGCACATGAGTGCGCGTTAATCGCGCACTCACGCGCAGCGATTAACGCCTCATAGTATATCATTCCACCCAACACTACTTAGTACCTATCACTGTAAACACCCTGATTTCCAATATTTTCATTCTTTACAGCATCTTTTCCAGTGTGCAGCATGGTACTTTTGCCAATCCGCAATGTGTTTTTGCTTTCACGAGGTTGCCGAGCCCAACCCACCTGTGCATATGTTAGAGTCCCACGTGGTTTTCACACAGTCGTTTGCCGAGCTTGAATTCACTGAATATAAAAAGGTACTTATTGATGTATCAAAACAACAGCCAACACAACCATACGAAAGTTAGTAAAAGGGGTGCGAAAAGAATTCAACTGTAACAATATAATATCTACGGTTTTTCAACTTAAAATAACAATATAAATATGAGGGACACTGTAACGGAAGAACACAAAAATAATGCCCAACCGGTGTTTTTCAACATGCTCTATTGATAGCGGAAATCAATTTTAATAGTTGGCCCCGCCATCGTAGACTACTTATCCGCTGTTCGCAGGATCGAATCCCAGCTGCAGCGGCTGCATTTCCGATGGAGGCGAAATTGCTGTAGGCCCGTGTGCTCAGATTTGGGTGCACCTCAAAGAACCTCAGGCAGTCGAAATTTCCGAAGCCCTCCACTACGGCGTCTCTCATAATCATACGGTGGTTTTGCGACGTTAAACCCCACATATCACTCAACAATGAATCAATCAATGAACCCATCACTCAATTTCATTATATAAATCATACTACTTCAGGATGCCCGCAAAAGTCGGCGCACTATGAATATGGGCATTCGGGCTGCGAATTAGGATCTCGACAGCAACAACAAATAGCCTAGGGGTATGCTAGGGGTGAGAGTACAAAGAGTAAACTTTTCAGGACCTGACAGTGCCGTCGGAGACGCCATAAACTTTTTTTGTGCTTTATCGTTGAGTGGACCTGACCTGGCATATCAAAGTTCTCTTTTAGTTATGTCAATTTCATATTTGAAAGGTTATCATGCTATTCGGAGGCTTCTTTCGTTGACTTCGATCACTGTATGCCGCCTCAAATTACTGTTCAACTTGTAATAGTGCACCTGCACTAGATGTTGTCAAAAAACAACTGCTTCATTTGTAACTATTTTTATTTTATGTACACGCTTGTGCTGCCTATGTGTTTTAAAGTAGAAGCTAGTCCATTAGTAGTTGAAGCATCGTTTATGTGAAAATTCGGTCTTTTTATCTCTGAATATGATATAAATGCGAGGCATGCATTGGTAGGGCGCTGCGAAGAAATTTAACCTTCTGGTATAATTTTAACGTGAAGTGACTTCGCGCAAAAGACGGCCTGTAGCGTTTTACCCCCTCATAATGCAACTATCACAGCTGTGATGATGCGGCGATGGTGTAGTGGTTACAGCATCCAACTCGCATGCAAAACGTCTGTGGTCTGAATCCCGGTACCGTGCAGTTCCCAACCAGAAAAAAAAATGCGCGTGTTGATGGAACTGCATTAGGAGGCCTGGGGTGCGGACTCACCGGCAAACACCGCCGAGAACGCACTCCCTCACCAGAGAAGGATTGGCCACCCTGGTGCAGTATCTGGCCACTACCTCCCACATGCTTACGTCAAATAACTCACGGCCCTCAGTCCCCAGCAGCTGCGAAGCAACTGACCACGGCGGCGGTCAGATCTGCAAAGCAGACGAGGGTGCTAAGAATCTCTGGATCCAGACAGGCCGCAATTGGAACCTGAACTTGGCAACGTTTAACGCTAGAACCTTATCTAGTGAGGGAAGTCTAGCTGTACTATTCGAGGAGCTAGAGGGTGTTAAATGGGATATAATGGGGCTCAGTGAGGTTAGGAGGACAGATGAGGCCTATACGGTGCTACAGAATGAGCACGTCCTTTGCTACAGGGGCTTGGCAGACAGAAGAGAACTGGAAGTGGGGTTCCTAATTCACAGAAACATAGCTGGCAACATAGAGGAATACTATAGCATTAATGAAAGGGTGGCAGGTATCGTAATTAAACTGAATAAAAGATACAAAATGAAGGTAGTACAGGCTTACGCGCCTACATCCAGCCATGATGACGCTTCAGTTGAAAGCTTCTATGAAGACGTGGAATCGGCAATGAGTAAGGTAAAAACACAGTATACTATAGTGATGGGCGACTTTTGTAAAGGTAGGGCAGAAGCAGGCTGGAGACCAGACAGTAGGAGATTATGGCATCGGTGCTAGAAACGCAAGAGGAGAGCTACTAGTGCGATTCGCAGAACGCAAATATTTACGGAATTTGAATACCTTCTACCGAAAACGAGAAAACTACAAGTGGACATGAAAGAGCCTTAATGAAGATAATAAGAAGAAAATACGCTTTATAATGGGTGCACACCCAGACATCGTGCAGGATGTGGAATTGGTTGGCAAGGTACAATGCAGTCCTCATAGAATGTTAAGGTCTTGATTTCGCCTAGACTTAAAGAAGGAACGACAGAAACTGATACGCAAGAATCTAATCATTGAGCTAGCACTCAGACGGAAAGTACAGAAATTCAGAGTCTCACTTCGAAACAGGTACTCGGCTATTAGTGAGGAAACCAACCTCAGCGTAGGGACAATGAATGATAATCTGACGAGTATCATCAGGGAGTGTCAGTGGAAGTTGGAGGCAGGACAGTTAGACAGGACACTGACAAGCATTTCCCAGGGAACGAAAAATCTCATCAAGAAGCATTAAATCACGAAATCTCAAGTACAACAGACAAAATAGAACTGGTACAGCTTTGGAAGTTCATTAATAGGCGTAAGGTATTCGATGTAAAAAGGTATAACATGAAAAAATTGAACACACTCTGAAAATTGGAGGAAGCGTCAAAGCAGTGAAGAGGAAACTTGGAATAGGCAAATATCGGATGTATGCACTAAGGGACAAAAAAGGCAAAATAACTACCAATACGGATAGGATTGTTAAAATAGCGGAGGAGTTTTACAGAGATCTGTACAGTAGCCGGGACAACCACGACCTTAATACTATAGGAACTAGCTGTAAACCAGATGACACCCCATCAGTAATGAAAGAAGTCAGAGAAGCTTTGGAGAGCATGCAAAGAGGCAAAGCTGCTGGTGAGGATCAGGTAACATCAGATCTGCTGAAAGATGGAGGACAGATTTTGTTAAAAAAAACTAGCCACCCTGTTTACGAGGTGTCTCCTGACGGGAAGAGTACCAGAGTCTTGAAAGAATTCTAACATTATCGTAATACATTAGAAAGGAAATGACAAGGACTTGAAGAATTCTAAGCCGATCAGCTTGCTCTCTGTAATATACAAGCTATATAGGTAGGTAGTTCCTAACTGAGTAAAGAAAACATCAGAATCCAATCAACCAAAGGAACAAGCACAATTTCAAACAGGCTACTCAACAATCAACCACATTCATACATTCAAGGAGGTAATACAGAAATGCTCAGAATATAACCAAGCACTATCCATAGCCTTTATATTAAACGAGAAGACGTTTATTACAGTGGAAATATCAGCCATCATGCAGACACTGTTAAATCATGGCATCGATGAAGTATATATGAACACCCTGCAAGAAATCTACAGATGATCAACAGCTACCATTGTGCTTCATAAAAAAGGAACAGAATACGAATCAAGACGGGTGTAAAGCAGGGGGACACCATCTCCCCAATGCTGTCAACCGCGTGCTTACAGGAGGTGTTCAGAAGCCAAGAATGAGAACAGTTAACTATAAGAGTTACTGGAGAGTACCTTAGTAACCTGCGGTTCGCCGATGACATTGCATTGCTGAGTAACTCAGGAGACGAATTGGAACTCATGATTACGGAGTTAGACAAGGAGAGCAGAAAGGTGGGTCTTAAAATTAATCTGCAGAAAACGAAACTAATGTACAACAACCTCGGGGGAGAGCAGCGCTTCGAGATAGGTAATAGTGCACTTCAAGTTGTAAAAGACTATGTCTACCTAGGGCAGGTAATAAGCGCGGAGCCGAACCACGAGATTAGGTAACTGGAAGATAAGAATGAGGTGGAGGTTATTTGGGAGCACTCTCAAATAATGACAGGTAGACTGCCACTATTTCTTAAGAGGAAGGTACATACCAGCTGTATCTGGCCGGTACTTAGCAACGGAGCAGAAACCTGGAGACTTACAAAGAAGGTTCAGCTTAAATTGAGGAGGACGCAGCGAGCAATGGAACGAAAAAGGTTGATGTAACCTTAACAGACAAGAAGAGAGCATAGTGCAATAGGGAACAAACGGGAATTAAGGATTGATAGTTGATATCAAGAGGAGGAAATGGACATGGGCCGAGCACGTAGCGCGTAGACAGGATAACCACTGGTCATTAGGGGAACTAACTTGATTCCCAAAGAAGGCAAGTTAGTTAGGGAGAGTTAGAAGGTTGAAGGGCAGATGAGATTAAGAAGCTTGCGTGTATAAATTGGCAGCAGCAAGCACAGGACCGCGTTAACTGGCGGAACACGGGAGAGGCCTTTGTCCTGCAGGGGACGTAGTTAGGCTGATTGTGATAATGATGATGACAGCTGTGATTGAATGCACCACTTTCACGCCAGTATTCGAAAACCACAACCGGGGCGTCACCACGGTAGGACAAGACATCATTATTGAACTAGATAGCCCAGTTAAGAGACTTTGGCCGATTTGAAAAGTCCAAAAACGTCACAGCAGTGACAGCACAGAAAAATGGAAGAGTGTCATCTCGTGCCCCTTGCTCTTCTGTTCTCGGGTGTTCTCGAGCTTTTTCAGTTATGAACACCAATACTGAGGCTAGTCTCTTCTCGGGCTTGATGTTTGACTCAACACCTTCGATACTGTGGCTTGTCCGTGGACAAAGTGGCTGAGCGCAGGAAAGAAGCAACAAGTAGCAGAGCTAAGCCACCATTTACGTTTCCGTTCATGCTCGTTCAAAAAGGGCGGGGCATTTCCTCTCTGCTTAATCAGAATTCTATTGCATGCTATACAATGAAGAAGGTTATCGAATGCACCCGTTCGAGCAACGCTTGTGGGTTGCTTGTTTGAAGTCTGCTTGAGCCGTCATCACCCCTACTTTCACGCTCTAGCCGGAGACAAGAACATGGTGTGCAAGTGGCAGTGTTACTAATTTAGACAATATAGAAACCATAACGGCAACGCTGACGCTGACTCAAAAAACCCGTCGAGAGTATCCTTATGAGCGCAATATCAATAAAAGTAATTATGTACTTTCGTTCACACTTACGCAAACTTTCAGCTTACAAAAGAATAATGCAATATTTTACACCGAAAGCTGTTATGAGATGAAAACTTGGGTCACGCATGGCACCATACACTCCAAGGCAAAATTAACCGAAAAAGGAGTAACAGAGCCCAATAGACGCGCGCGATGAACGGATAGACCGTTGAGGAGCAACCACAGAGGGCAGCGTGTGGCGCGAAACCACTTACTCTCCACTAGAGATGAACCGCCCGGGCATTGCAGGCAGCGCAAAAAGCGTTGCCAAGGTGACCAGTCCTCCTTCTCCACAGAACACATGTCCTTCTCCTCCTCTGCTGGCTCAGTCTTTCCCCGTATTTTGCCGGCGGTGGTTGCGTAGCGTCGCGCTTGGGGTGCTCGACCACGGCCGCCTAGATTCGACGATCTAAGAATTATGATGTGGTGTATGTGTGTACGCCTTGATGAGCGTGGGCTGCTGCTTTAGCGTTTCGCTGCACCCATAAAGTCTGGAGCAAGCCTCGACAGGTCACCACGCCGCGCTGTATATCTTTGGCTTCGAGATAGTCACGACCAACACACGACAGCAACAGTCGGGAATCCCAATATGGCGTCCGAGAAGAACAGGCCAATCGGATATATACTTCAGTCCGAATCGGGGCAGAAAACAGCGCTGGATTCTAAGGCAAGTAGGTTATCATTCTTCATTCTACTCTACTTGTCGCGTGTGCGATACGGATCGCGTTTGCCGGCAATGGGCTCGGTCGTTCTGTATATCGCACGCACGAAATGCATCGCGAAGGTCAGCTTCGGCGTCTGCAGTTCACCTGTGCTTTGCGGCTGTCTGGAAATTGGCCGCCATTGCCTTCGGCCTCCCGATCGCTCGCTCATCGAGTGCTCGCCTGTCTTCGCCGCCGCAATGAGCTCCGTGCTGAAGATGTTGGGCTGAGACCTCACCGCTGTGTTGGAAGTAGTTGAAAACCCGTTGCAGGTTCTCGTAAAGAGCTTGGTTGTGTGTCGCGCGCTGTAAGTGCACCAGGACGGGCTAGCGGGGCTTTCGCTAGCGTAGGAACTCACTGAAAATTGGTCGCCATTACAGGTGGCTTCCCCATGAGTCGGTAGCAAACAGCTCGGCGCAGTCCGTTGGCTGCGGCGGTGGACTCGCGTTTGCGCGCTGCACTCGCTCGAGTTTGTGGAAAAGGGCCGCATTACCGTCGATTTCTTAAGCGCTAGTTCCAAACTAGCTTGGCGCTGTTCGTGGCGGCGGCCAAGCGTACGCTCGCTTTTCTGTTCGAAGTTCGCTGGCGGCAGACACTCCGCGTGCAGCGCCGTGTTTGGTCTCGCGTTCGGTTGCTCGAGCTGAACGACGTCGCTCGCTTAGTATTCGCCGACTTGTTAGCGGCGCGGTGGTTCAAGGAGTTGTGACTGCGGCCGCCGCTCCTAAACTGTTGCGCTACGGGGATCGAAATGAGTCTTTGACGATGTGTGACATCACGGTGAAATTATTAGCATGTCATATCTCACATATGTTTCATTTCACCTTGCGCGTATTTCTCATGTGTATTTGTAGTCATCCTCTGTCACGTGTGACTTAATATTTCACATACTTATTGTGCAGCCGTGGGCCCACGCCGTGGTGAAGACTGTGCGCTGGCGTCTGCGATGCCCGTCATCCATCTCTTTCGTCAGAGCAGCTTCAGAAGGACTGTGCAAGTTATGAAGGTAAAGTTATTTGTGTGTCGTATTTTAACGCTTGTGTTTATATTAACGTGCACGTACTTGTCATATGCGTGCATCCTCATCTTCTGTGACGCGTTTAATTATTTTTACTATATTATTGTACGTGCAGCCGTGGGAACACCCCAAGCAGAAGGCTGCGTGCGCTGGCGGGTGCAATGCCTGTCATCTATCGCTTCCGTCGGAGGAGCTCCCCAAGGAGTGAACAAGAATTGGCAACAAGACTAGACTTGTGCACTTCTCCATGAATTCACTTAAAAGAATCAAGAAACTTCGCGTATATGTAGAAAAATAAAAGATTTCATTGTCTCTTTTTTTGTCTTTCGGTGTTGCCTTGACTATGAAAGCAGTTACCCATAGGTGGCTAACTACTTTTTCGCGTTTTCTTTCCTGCGAAATTTGTTGCTCACTGCACAAAAAAAAAAAACAGGCGAAAAAAGTGTTAGGCCTGGCGAAAAGTAAACAAAAAACGTTTGAACTGAGGACAAAAAGTTCATCCGATTGTAGTATTTGAGTGGATCAACCATTCGTCCGGCAAGGTGCAACTGTCAGGATTAACGGTTGCCCGGTAAAGTGTAAATTTGGGGATTAACAGTTGCTTTATAAGGTGCAAATGTGACGACTAAATTGTGTACGAGACGATATCATGGGTCGAACAACGCTTTATTGCCTATAGTGACGAGTTTAAGTAGGCCAGGCGGGGGACGTCACGCTTACGTAGGAGCGACAGCTTGCGCTCGCTATCGCGGCCGTGCCAACTCGGTTACATCTTCCTTTTCTTGGGGCAATATAGGTCGCTCTGGCATGGGGTACCGACGAGGCTCGCGACGTTCCCGAGTGCTTCTCCGTGGTAGTGGCGGCTCTGGAACGGGACCCGAGCCTGGCAAGCCTGAGGAAGGTGTTGTGGTAGTGTCGGGGCATGGTAGCTCTGGAACCTCCCGGAGATGTCCCCGTGTGCGTCGCATTTCTCGGCCATCTTCTGTTTTTACCAGTACGGAGCGTTGAGCTCCCGCTGATCCCAGCACAACGACCTGGGACCACGTCCGTGTGTGCGTGTCGTACAACGAGGCCCTCTGACCCGGTGAGAGGGCGCGCAGGTCCCGAGCACCTCGATTGTAGTAGACCTTCTGCTTGTGGCGAATCTCCTGGAGACGGGAGTGCACCTTCCTGTTGGGCAATGGTGCCGGCTTCAGGTGGCAGGAGGGAACCGGGAGCAGTGTTCTCGTCTGTCGACCCATCAGCCTCTGCACAGGTGACATCAGAATAGCATCACGTGGAGTATTGCGCAACTCAAGCAGAGCTAAATGGAAGTCCGGGCTGTTATACGAACACTTCTTCAGCAGCGTTTTCGCTTCTTGAACTGCCCTCTCGGTCATGCCATTTGCGCGAGGGTGATAAGGGCTTGACGTCACGTGGGTGACTCCTAGTTCATGCAGAAATTCACGGAACTCTTGGCTACTAAAAGGGGGCCCGTTGTCACTGCAAAGCTTCACTGGTAAACCGTGGACAGAGAAAACTTTCGCGCACCACTCCTTCAAGTGCCGGGCTGTTGTGTATCGCAACTCCTTTATTTCAACATAAAAGGAGTAGAAGTCTACAATTAAAGCAAACTCTTTACCACCGTGATGGAATAAGTCCATGCCAACCACTTCCCATGGCAGACTGGGGACATCATGCGACAGTAGAGGCATCTTAGTGTTTTGCTTTTGGTGAGCCTGGCAAACTTTGCATGATGCTGCAACTTGGTCAATGTCACTCGACATGGATGGCCAAAACATGACACTCCTAGCCCGAATTTTCATCTTTTCCGCCCCCGAGTGGGCCAGATGAAGAAGCCGAAGGATTTCAGCTCTCTTAGCGCTTGGTACGGTTACCTTGTTGCTGCGAAAGACGAGGCCATCTTGTGTATGCATCTCTTCTCGATACGCCCAAAATGGCCTGGCACATGCTGGGACGTCCTCTTTGTTTTCCGGCCAGTCAGTCTCTGCATAGGATCGGATGTTCGACAGAGCAGGATCCTTGGCGGTTGCCACACGTAGTTCCTCGAGGCGACGCTCAGAAGCTGGAACAAGGGCAATGACGTTAACATTGAAGCGCTCGGTTTCTTCCGTCAATAACGCCTTGCTTGGAAAACGAGAGAGCGCATCAGCCAAAAACAGCTCTTTTCCTGGCTTGTACAGTAGATTAATGGCGTATTGCTGCAATGTCCGTCGCATTCGTTGCAGTCTAAGTGGGCACTGGTGAAGTGGTTTACTGAAAATTGGCACCAACGGACGATGGTCGGTTTCCACCGTGACCTCAGATTGGCCGAAAATATAGTCGTGAAATTTTTCGCAGCCATGCACAATCGCCAGAGCTTCCTTTTCAATCTGCGCGTACCGCGTCTGAGCATCGCTGAGCGATCTAGACGAGAAAGCGATAGGGCGGCCGTCTTGTATCAGAACGGCGCCAACGCCCATGTGGCTGGCATCAACAGAGAGGGTGACTGGCTTTTTCGGATCGAAGTAAGCAAGCACTGGCGCTGTTACTAAGGCTTGGCGCAGCTCATTGAAGCTGCATTGCTCTTTTTCTGTCCAGATTCAGGCAATATCTTTGCGCAGCAATGTTCTAAGTGGTGCGGTGAGTACAGACATTCGAGGAATGAAGCGCTGCACGTAATTCATCGTTCCGAGGAAGACTCAATTCCGTACTGTTACTTGGCGCTGGCATGTCCAAAATGGCTTGGACGCGATCGGGTCCCAGGCTCAGTTCTTGCGTGGTGAAAATGTGTCCCAAGTAGCGAACTTGCTCCTGCAAAAAGACACATTTCTGCGAGTTCAGACGGAGGTTGTGCTCACGGCAGCGTGCAAGCACCCCGGTCAAGTTGTTGTCATGTTCTTCCTTCATTGTGCCCCAGACTAATATGTCGTCCATTACAACCGCTACTCCAGACAGGCCCTCCAAGAGGCGGTGCATGGCTGCTTGAAATATTTCCGGGGCGGAAGCAATTCCAAAAGGCATGCGGATAAACCGATAGCGCCCGTAGGGCGTGCTCATTGTGCACAATCTGGAGCTGCTGTCAGAAAGTTTTATTTGCCAGAACCCGGATGTTTCGTCCAACGTAGAAAAATAGTTAGCTCCAGCTAGTCGTTGCGCGACCTCTTCTAGAAAAGGCATAGGGTAGTGTTCACGCAGAATAACCTTGTTAAGCTCCGTTGGGTCGAGACAAATTCTTACTTTATCACCTTTAACTACGGCTACCATATAGCTTGACCATTCTGTTGGTTCGGTTACCTTGGTTATGACGTTGTGCTCCTCCATGCGTTGAAGTTCGGCCTTTACTTTTTTCTTCAATGGCGACCGGAACCCTTCTGGCTGGCACAACACCGACGGCGCCGGGTTTGAGCTTCATTTCGAACTCAAAATTCTTCAGCTGTCCCAATCCTGTGAAAACATCGGTGAAGGGCTGAGCCGCCGGGTAGAGTTGCTGCGTCTCGACGCTATTAACGCGATAAATCAAGCCAAGGCTTTCTGCTGCTGCTCCGCTGAGGGTCACCGGCATGTTTTGCTCAATGACGAAGAAGGTTTCATCGTGCTGTTTATCGTTCACGGATAGCGACAACTTTACTTTAAACTGCGCAGTCGTTTTGGGGCCGAAAAAACTCGTTAACGTGGCTCGGCAGGCTTCACGAGTCTTTCTCGAAAGCGACAAAACATCTTCCTTTGAAATCACACAACAATTTGCCCCAGTATCAAGTTTGCAGACCATCGGACGGCCTTCAATGGAAACTGTCGCGGTCCACTGGTCGCTAGCGAGTGCGTTCACGGTTAAAGCGTCCAGAAAAAAATCTGACCTTTCGTCAACATGTAGCTGTCGTATTTCCTTGCGCTTTGCATCTTCGCTGTGCAAGAAGGATGACTGCGAGCATGCTTGGGCGAAATGATTCAATCCTCCGCATTTCTTGCACGCTTTCCCTGTTGCAGGGCAGCGGCTGCCGCGGTGAACTTTGTAGCCACATTTGTTACATGGCTTTGTTACTCTGGCCAACACATTTACGGCTGCAGTTTCAGCGCCTTCAGTGGTGCCACGTATCTGTCGAAACTGCTCCTCGCCTTGCTCTTGGATGCGACAGATTTCGACTACTCTTTGGTAAGAGGGGTTTTCAGAAATTAACTTCTTTTGCAGTCCCTTGTCCCGGATACCGAGTATGATGCGGCTACGAAGCATGCGCTCTTCTAAGTCTCCAAAATCGCAGTGTTGGGCTAGCGTTCGCAATTCGACAAGCCAGTCATTGAAACTTTCGTCCTCTTTTTGGTCTCGGGAGCCGAAGCAAAACTCGTGGTAAGTGAGGTTCTTCGCGGGCTGGTAGAAGTCTTCAATTTTTTTAATTATAAGGGTTACATCGGTTGTGTCCTCTCCTGGCTCAAACTTGAACGAAGCGAACACTTTTCTAGCCTCTTCCCCAATGGTCACTAAAAGCGTCGCCGCCTGCACTTCTTTTGGTTGCTTGTTCAGCTGAGTTGCCGTGGAAAACAGTTCAAACTCACTTTTCCAGGTCTTCCACCCAAGCCAAGCGTCTCGCGATGTGTCGAGGGGCTTCGGAGGCGGCAGGAGCGTTGTCTGCAATGCAGGCGGTGTCGGCAACGTAGGCGGTGTCGTCATGCTGGCTGTTTTCCGCTGCCACCATGTGTACGAGACGATATCATGGGTCGAACAACGCTTTATTGCCTATAGTGACGAGTTTAGGTAGGCCAGGCGGGTGACGTCACGCTTACGTAGGAGCGACAGCTTGCGCTCGCTATCGCGGCCGTGCCAACTCGGTTACATAAATGTTAGTTCTTTGGGGTGAAATGTGGGACTAAAGGTTACTCACCAAAGTGTAAATGTGAGGACTAAATGTTAGTGATTTGGGGAGACTAACTGTTAGACCTGGTGCCGTTAGTCCTTAAGGAATTAATAATTGTGGCAGCCCCATTAATCCCCAAAAGGACGAACCACACACCCTTTCAACACCCTTTTGGCTTAGAGTGTAGTTTTGATGGGGCCGCCGCGGCAACCGTTGTCCGTGACCACTTCGAACGAAATAAGAGACGAACGTTGTACAAAGAACACAGAGGGGCTCGAACCTGGGTCCCTTGTGTGCCAGCCCAGTATTCTGCCACTGAGCCACGCTGGTGCTTAGGGTATGATACCCACTACAGGCATAATTCCTTATTATTCCTCATCGCAGTCAGCCACTGCATGAACAATTGGCACAAAATTCTTTGCAAGATTTAGTGGTACCACACTTTTCAGAAGAATGGCTAAGGATACATAGCGATCGTTGGCCCACTGTCCAGAAATTATTTTTATTATTGTCGTAGTGGGTACCCAGCAAGTGCGCTTGTAGTAGTTACCCAATAAGTGTTCAGAAAAGGTTTTAAAGAACCACTCTTTTAGCGGTCGATGTGACTTCGCCATGACTTCGGCGTAGGCATAGCATTTTAGGGGCGAAGCTCTTTAGGGCGTGGGTCTTTACATCCCATGGGGTTTGTTTTCGGTGAGGTACATAGCTACAGGTGGCACATACCCGCCCTAGAGCAGGTGTGTGTCACCGATGGCGGTAGTTGTATGTGGAACTAGATGGTGGTACTTGTAGTCGATGATGCTTGTATGTGATAAATTACAAACATAGTACAAGAATGCACCGTTCGTACTCATTGATGATTTCAACGTCGATATCACAGACACGACCAATATTTGGCTTATCCAACATGTGGCTTCTAGATATGCACTCAGATGTGTACCGTATCACTTTATGAAACCACCCTCGATCCGCGGAACATGCATCAGCCTAGTAGTTGCAAATTTTCCACTGCAACCTATACAGGAACCGCTCACCCTTCTTTTCACAGACCAAAAAGTCGTCATAATGTAGGGACATCGCAAGCGCTCCATTATCTCTAAGGACAAACTAAAGTTGATATCTATATATGCACACATAGTGTATCTCACGATGCCTTGAGATCATGATCGACTGGGCAAATTACACTCGGAAGATTCAGGGTTTTACCGATGATTTTCTCCGGAACTTTCCCACTCCTCATCCTTCACCCCATGGATATGCTGTAGTTTTTGCACTTTTTCTGTGTATTTCACTAAATTGGTTTAATACAATAAGAAATATTTGCACAGATTGTAAACGAAATTGCGCTTAATGTGGGTTTATTTTGTGCCGACTACTTCATTGTTACCTTCGTAGCATCTGCAAAGTACACGAAGATGACTTCGCTGGATGCAGCAGCCGCTTTTTTTCTGAATGAGTGCGCTGCTAAATCATAAAGAAGTAACTTCTGTGGCAATTTTTAGCTCGCGCTTGTTTTGTGTATACATGTACGTTCCTTTCGTGCGTGCTTCTTAGTGTTTAGGCAGCACATTTGGGCATTAAGTTGGGAGAGTCGGTTCGTGATATGAGCTGAAGCAGTACGTTGCATGTTTTGTGCTACTTGTCGTGCTTTGCATTCTATTCCAAGTTGTAGCTATCGCATTCGTCGCATCGTTCTTCCAGCGTAACACTGACATTTTATGTGCTTGTTCATGTCATCAATGCAAAGCTTTTTCGAAATGCTGAATGCAAGAAAATGTTGACAGCCTAATCAACCACAACGCTCAACCGGGATAAAAATGTGCCAACATACGCGTCAACATGGGTGAAGCCGTGTCATATATTGTCAAAGCTGCCAAACACTGATAGAACTTGTGCAAGTCCTGATATATCAATCATCATCATCATCAACATCAACAACCTCATTAGCATCATCATCAGCCTGACTACGCCCACTGCAAGAAAAATACCTCTCCTATGTTCCTCCAGTAAACTAGGTCCTGTGGTTGCTGCTGCCACTTTATAGACGACCAACTCTGAAGATTTGCGAACACGCAGCGCCACCTGTCAACGCAGTTTTGAGTAGCGCGAAGCCCGACTCCCTTGCACAAATTGCTCGGCAACCAGGTGCAACTGTAATGAAAAAACAACGATTGTGCTAAATATTAGGGGTAATTGAGCATTGAATTCTTAGAAAAAGAGCTACCAGTTTTTCTCCGCCAGTCAGGCGCGTCACCGAACCGCTGTGAAGTGCTTGCTGGTTCGCTTGCCAGAACGACGGCAAAAACAAGAGCAGACGCAACATTTCCACACTCTACAAAAAAAGACCCGAGCCGACGCTACAGTTGCGTTGTGAATAGCTCGAGACGTTAAGGACTTCGTTTTACTCTTTTCCGAAGCTTTCGCAAAGCGGAACGGCGAGAGCTATAGACATGGGCAATTGTGTTCGGTAAGCGAATCACTCGCGTTGTCTACAGCCGTTCGCGTGAGACAGTGTAAAAATGTCAGCATATCCACGGAGTCAATGATGGAGAGTGGGGCGAAGCATCCGTCCGTCCCTTCGTTCTTGCCCCCATCCGTCCATACCTTCGTCCATGCATCCGCCCCTGCGTCCGTCCATGCATCCATCCGTCGGCGCAGCCACCAGCGAGTCTGTCCATGCATCTGTCTGTGTGTCTGTTCGTCCATCTAATCAACACTGCAAGTACCACCATCTCGCATCGTTTCATCATATATTCCCGATATAGAAGCACAGCCATCCAGCGAACATTCCAAGGACTAAGCGAGAGGTGGCACACGCACAATATCTTATGGCTTGCGCTTCGTGTCTTCTTGCCACCGTTAGCCACCTCGGCTTCATGCTATACTTATACTAGTTCACTGTATTCATGGCACTGCGGCCAAACGCTCGCTAAACCTTTCTAAACCCAAGAAGGTTACGCCCAGCGAGTATAACGTAGCAACCTTTTCTTGTCAGATAGTGCTCAATGTACATGCCAATGGCTGCCAATGGGGAATGAAAGACATGAAAATTTGGCTTTTACTTTTTTACGGCTTGCGCTTCGTACCAACTTCCCACCTTTAACCACCTTGAGTTCATGGCATATACTACTTCACTGTATTCATGGCACTGCTGCTCAACGCTCGTTAAACCTTTCTAAAACCAAAGACGTTACACCCAGCGAGTATAACGTAGCAACCCTTTCCTGTCAGATAGTGCTCAATGTACATGCCAATGGCTGCTGACAGGGAATAAGAGACAGAAGAATTCGGCTTTTAGTTAGCGCGTACGCTACAAATTTTTCGTTGTTCAACAACGCACAGGAGAAATCGCCAACTGGCACCACCTTGCAGGTCAAAACGTAAGACTGGTTACACACTACGACTACGACCACCACTACGAGGGACGAACGGGTGCCACTATAAGGAGCTTCACCCCTAATAAGTAGGTCTCCTCTTATTGTTGTGATTAGCTTTGATATAAGGAGACCTTAGTAACTCTGATTATAAAGCTTAACAAAGCCACACCCAAGTTGCGCACCGTGCAGCAGTAGACAAGTGACCCGAACGATATACATAGCACATGCCGCGACTGCCGATATCCGGAAGCTCCACAGTAATACGCCTCAGGGCTTTTGAGGCTCCAGGTTCTGACTTTATCTATGAAATGGAACATGCACGTCATACAGGTAAATCGCTAAGTTATCATGACCACAATAAGTTTTTTTTTTCCTTGCCGTTGGTCTCGGCGATTGCTGGAGCTATCTCGGAGGCCTCGGTTTTGCATACCGTCGTGCACCGAGAAAGTTGTGGGAATTGAGGCTAGCCCGCTGCCTTGGCGCGGGCTTTGCCGCCTCTTTTTCCTTTGTCATGTCCCGACATGTCTCCCCTCCTTCGCTGTCTGCCGTGCTGAGAGAGCGGAGCGATGCTTAACCACCTCACCCGGTAGCGGATATTGACTATGGCACCACGCGCGGGGTCTCTCGAGAGGCTTTCCACACGCGCGTTGGGGGGAGAGAGAGAGGACTCTCCAGGGATGACGTGGGGGTAAGCACGCTTTTCTTTTCCGTCCGTCAGCTCCCTGTGGGGCTCGTTCGGACTTCGCCAACAGCGCCTTGTACCCGCGGCGAACGCTTACATTATGTCACCCCCCCCCTTCCGAACGCTAGGCCGAAGGGTGGTACGGTGTCCTAGTGCGTCGCCTACCTACGCCAACTCGTCTCTCTCCGAAGCCAACGCGAGCGCCTTTGCCCTCGCTCGAGCAACCGGGCCTTGGTCCCAGTGTCTCCGTGGATCACCTTTACCACGGAGACGTCCTCGTGGCACCCTGTGTAGTACTTTTATGCCTGTGGCGTGGCTAAGTCCATTTGCTTTGCCACCGCGCCTTTGCAACGGGCTGTACTGTGTTTTGGTGTTGCCATAAAAAATAACGTGTTGCGACTTTAAGCAGTATCGTGTTCTCGCCATGGCGACGGTTGACGCGTGCCCTACGGCTCGCTAAGACGGGACCCATGCTATTGGCCGTACTCCTTCGGGATACATGTCACTACACTGGCGCCCAACGCGGTATTAAAAGCTCTAAGCTTTTGACAGCTCTTAGCGAGCCAGTTCGCTTGCGCGATTCGGGGTCGTTGCATGCCGCGTTGCACAAAGAGGCCACCGCCTCTATCGCCGGGCACTCTTCGGCGCTCGTCCGTGTCGTGATCCCCTTTTGTGGTGAATACACAACTTTCGTGGTAGCTGACGCGCTATCTCATGCCCCCTGTTTGCCGAGAACCTGGATTTCAGTGCGACAGCCGCTCGCGGTGCCACAGCACATGCAAGTGTCAGGGGCGAAACTGCGGCGAAAAGAGGGAATCCTCATGAGGATGACCTTGGCTGCTATCCGGGTAAGTGGAGCACTGCTTGGCGGCCGAGCGGGGAACTTTCGAAGGCCACCATGCCGAGAGCGAACCCGTGACGCCATGCACGCAGGGGTTGCTGCGGTCTTGAGTGGGCACGATGCCAGACTCCACCATTTGGGAGAATGGGAATCGCTTTCGGCAGCGAAGAGCTACTGAAGGCTCAGCAAAGTGATCCGTTTCGAGTCTCGGAGGGAAGGAGTGCCGTATACGCTGCTTGCTCTGCAGCGGGTGCCGATAAACCGTCTTGAAGAGGCGCGGAGCGCTGTTACGTTGCTTGTTCTGCGGCGGGCGTGATTAGGGGGCTGAAACAGCGTGTGTCACTGAGTCCCCGGTAGATTCATTTTGCTGAACCATAACGGGCTCCTGCTGAAGTATATAGCCACTGATGACGAGTATATCGACCCGTTTAAAGTGGTTATGCCCAAAAGTCTGAGAGTCGCACTGTTGCGATCTTCTTACGACGAACCCATGGCTGGTCACCTGAGTAGCTCGAAAGTTTTGCAAAACCGAAGCGGGACTTTAATCGCTATTTCGTGCCTGCCACGTCCGACAAACGGCAAACCAAGGGTTGGAAAGCCGCCCGGTCTAATGAACCAATTATCAGTGGGCGTCCGTGGCGCGTACTAGCTGACAGATCACCTTTGGGAAAACTCAGCCGTGCCCACGTCGCAGACCTGAAGCCCTTTGTCAAGGTCTGACGAGCTCGCGCCATCACCCTGCGGCTCTTGGCGCAAGCAACGGGCACACCCGGAGCGGCAGACCACATTCGCGCCCCGCACCGATATAATCTGAAGATGTGGTCGCGTTTGTGATTTCGCACTGGACGGTAGACTTCTGCGCAGCCGAAGGCCCTCAATTTACTGTCTAGCCTCAGTATAGGTTAGCTTCTTTACGGCCTTTTCATATTTTATGATTTTAGTTTGTTGTGGCCAGATATTGTCATTTTGCTCTGTTTTACTTTTTGCCGTGTTCATTTCGTCTACCCCGATATGAGTTGTGAACTTGAGTGTCGGTGCTTATGCGTCGAGAGAGAGAGACGAAGCACGCTCTCGCCTTTTTCTCGCGAAGCCGTCGGCAGTGTGTGTGTGTGTGTGTGTGTGTGTGTGTGTGTGTGTGTGTGTGTGTGTGACGCTTCAGTGCGTGCTCGTGAAGAGTGCGTCATGGCTTGCCCCCATCGACGTGGACAATACAGCCTACAGGTGCTCGGGGCACTGACCTACAGACGCTGTGCTTTGCTTTCGGTCATCGCGGATGAAGCTTTGCTGCCTTTTCTACCATGGCTCCTGCGTGACGCCAGCTGAAAGCAGCTATATGCTGCCGGCAAACGCCAGGGTGCCTCGCAGCCACTTCTGGTTCGGCCTCCCTGATCACCAGAGAGGCCCGGCTTCCCGCAACGTCCCAGCTCCATCATCGAGCCAGAAATGGAGGTCCTCGAAACCACAACCAAAGCAGCGTTCGTCGGACTCGCGGATAATCAAGAGCAGCAATGAGCCATCGGATAGCCCCCTTCCGTGCCTCTGACATCGCACGCAGGCATCGCAACTAGCGGACATTGTCACGCTCCTCCGCCCCTCCGCGCAGTGGACGTTATCCCGCTTCAGCACCGCGAACACTACTACTACAATCCTGTGCTTCCTTCCGCAATTATTTTTATAGTGTAATGTGTTTATTTTGTTCCTAATGTTTTTTCTCCTTTGTCATCATTTTTAGCAGCAGTTACAGGGCTGGACTGAGGTTAGTTGTCGCTCATAAAAGTGTCATTTTAACTCCATGGGTGACATCCGGCTGCCTTTGCTGACCGGTAAAGGGCAAATTTAGGAGAGGGGATGTAGAAATTGAGGCCGGCCTGCTGCCTTTCCGCGTACTTTGCCGCCTCTTTCTCCGTTCTCATGTCCCGACATCTCTCCCCTCCTCCGCTGTCTACCACGCTGAGAGAGCGGAGTGACGTGGAACCCCCTCACCCGGTAGCGGATGTTGACCATGGCGCCACGCGCGAAGTCTCCCAAGAGGCTCTGCGCGCGCGCGTAGGCAGTAGAGAGGGGCCTGTCCTGGGACGACATGGGGGTAAGCACGCTTTTGTTTTCCGTCCGTCAGCTCCCTGTGGAGCCCGTTCGGACTTCGCCAAGAGCACCTTATACCTGCGGCGAATGCTTACCTTATGTCGCCCCCTTTCCGGACGCTCGGCGGAAGGGTGGTACGGTGTCCTAGTGCGTGGCCTAGCTAGGACGACCCGTCTCCCTCCGAAGCCAACGTGAGCACCTTTGCCCTCGATCAAGCAACCGGGCCTTGGTCCCGGTGTCTCCGTGGATCACCTTTACCGCGGAGACGTGCTCTTGGCACCCTGTGTAGTACTTTTATGCCCATGGCGTGGTTAAGCCCATTTGCTTTCCTGCCGCGCCTTTGCAACGGGCTATACTGCGTTTTAGTGTTGCCACAGACAATAAAGTGTCGCGACTTTGAGCAGTACAGTGTTCTCGCCATGGCGATAGTTAACGCGTGCTCTGCGGCTCGCTAAGACCGGACCCATGCTAGTGGCCGTACTCTTTCTTGATACGTGTCACTACAAAGTGGACATGCATGCATATTTGTTTGAAGCGTATAATAACAGGAGGACAAGCGTGAACAGAACATTCTATCATGCGTAATAAAACAGCTCAATGCAGAGGAATCTAGACATCGGTGAAGAATGCAACTGCAATGTCGAAAATCGCCAGGGATACTTGTGCCAAATGAAGTGAACTTCGTACCACTTATCGTAAAATAGTTTGCTCGTGTAAGCACTTCATCGCCTTGGCATCATGTGTATGCACACGTAAAACGTATTTAGGCGTTACATAACGAACGTCGTAGTGCTTGCCTGTGCCTCAATGTCATGCGATGCTCGCTTCCCCTTATAGTGCCAGTTACGGCAGGACGAAACAAATGAAACAACCTTTGCATTGTGCCCACATTTCGCTTTGCTGAGCCTCCTACTTTCCTGAAGCGAGGTTGGATTCCCGTAAGAAGCTTGCCAGGTTCTTGAATTTCAGGAAACAGCACGTGAAGGCTAACAAAACTGGAGGGCCTATGCACGTTTGCTTGCGACGGCTCACTTCGCACAACCATTTATGACCAGTGCATCGACGGGGGCGCTTATGGCGGCGTTTTTCGCACTGCATGCCACCTGGGCAAGGTCTAACGTCTATACCCCAAGACTGTCTAATCTCATCTGCCCCTCTCCCCTAACTTTATTTTTTTTCCTTCACCCGCTTGCCTTCCTTTCAAATTTAGTCTGTTAACCTCAATGACAAGCAGTTATCTTGCCTGAAAAATATTTGTTGGAAGAGTTGGTTAACATCAATAGAGTACAGAGGAGCGGAAATTTCGAAAAAGATAGACCCTAGAAAAGAAGTCGCAAGGGAATGAAGGGTCGGTCGCTAACCGTTCATAGCGCCCAGCGTTTTGCTCCTTCCTACTTTTAAAGGAAGGCATTTCTTAGTGAACTTCGGCGGTTTTAAGCGAATCTATCTATCTATCTATCTATCTATCTATTTATCGATTTATCTACCTATCTATCTATCTGTCTATCTATCTAATCTACCTATCTATCTATCTGCGACTGTATTTTAGCTCTCCTGGCTGTTTCAATATTGGCATTGATACCGAAAATGGTATGACATCACGTGGCTATATATCATCACGTGGCTATATGGCGAGTATTACTGACTAGTCATAAACAAAAAATCTTGATATGTATGTCATGAATGTTTTGATTTACAATTTGTGGTCTTGCGGTTCTTGCGGTGGTTTCGTTCTCATGTTATATTGCTGTCTGTCTGTCTGTCTGTCTGTCTGTCTGTCTGTCTGTCTGTCTGGCTGGCTGGCTGGCTGGCTATCTGTCTGTCTGTCTGTCTGTCTGTTTGTCTCACAAGGACGGACGAACCAACGCACGCACGGACGGGCGCATGAACGTACGAACGAAAGGGCGCACGAACGGATGGGAAGATGTACACATGGACGGACATATGCATGAACGCATGGATGGATGGATGGACTGACTGAATGAAGTAGGCAGGCACTGATATACAGACAGACAGACAGACAGACAGACAGACAGACAGACAGACAGACAGACTGACAGACAGACAGACAGACAGACAGACCGACAGACAGACAGACAGACAGACCGTGGCACGGATCGATGGACAGAGGAGCACGGACGGTCAATCTGTCCATCCGTTCGTCCGTAAATCAAGCGTCTGTCTGTCTGTCTGTCTGTCCGTCTGTCTGTCTGTCTGTCTATACGACCATCTTCCCACCGTCTCTCTGTCTGTTTGCCCGTCCGTCCATCTACGCGTGTGTATGTGTGTCTGTCTGTTCATCTACAGTCTGCACTTCTGTCTGTCTGTCCATCCGTGCGTGTGTATGTCTGCCTGTTGTCCGTCCATGCGTGCGTCGTCTGTCTGTCCGTCCACCCGTCTGTCCTTTCGATCGCTGTCAGTCTGTCCGTTGTTAAGCCTGCGAGTCCACAGCGAACGGCCATGCCTCTGAAAAAGGCAATCTGTGTCAAGGCCAGCCCACGAGCCCGCCTGAAGCGAACAACTCAACGGCGTAAACACGCGACGGCACCTTTCTGGCACGCACGGGCAGTGAGTCATCTCAGCAAGCGAGCCCGTCGAGTAAACAACCGCCGCCTTCCTGTCTGGCGGCTGACGCAATGCCTAGCGACGTCACTCGTCCTTGGGTGCAGCCACCTGCAGCGCAGCCTCTCCAGATTCGTTGAGAAAGAATGACGCGGCCCAGCGGTGACTTCATTGGAGGATTCTGGCCTCACGTTCAGCGGCGCTTCTGGTTGGACATTTGGGTTGGACCCGGTGCATATAAAAGAATCCCTGCGGCGCGTCGCGAGCAGCAGTCCTATTGGAGAGCCAACATGTGTGTCGCTGCTGTCCTATGTGAGAGCAGACATGTGTGTCGCAGTTGAGCTGTGTGGGCTATGTGATAGAGAGTTGAGCTGTGTGTCAGAGAAGAGAGCTATGTGATACAGAGTTGAGCTATGTGTTAGCAGACCCATTTGAGAGCAGACCTGTGTGTTAGAGAGGAGAGCTCGGCTCTTCGAGTCTCTGTCGGCCCCAGTGCCGAATTTGTAACGCCTCTGTATATATGCTGTACATAAATCTTGTTTAACTCCCCGTCGTCTCGTCCGCTCGTCTATCAGCTCTGCGCAGAAGCAGTCGCGAGCTGAGAAACCTACGCTACCAAACGGCTGGTGACCTTCCCGGTGGAATTCGAAGCAGTGGCGCCTTCGGGACCGTGTTGGCGTCGCTGTATTTCGAAACAGTGGTTGCAGCTGTGAGATTCGTAGCGCCCTTCGTAACGTCGTCGGTGGTGCGCTTCGCAACACCGTCCACACGTGCGTCGGTGTGAACACTCCGTTCGTTCATGTAGAAAACACTCCAAGTACCACCATCTCACAACTTTTCATCATATATTTATCATATACGAGAACCGCCATCCAGCGGACATTCCAAGATCTAAAGGAGAGGTGCCTGCCAACTTCTACTACTACTACCACCACCACCGCCACCACTACTACTACATAAAATGCGGATGCACGACCCAAGGTATAAAGAGTTTGACCCGAAAAATTGACTGCTCGTGCTACAAAACCATTCACTGGCCCCCGCAAATTTATACCCACTGAATCGCGTGTTCGGAATTCAGTGAAGGGCGTCTGAACCTTACTTTTGCTTGATCAACGTTGCCGCCAACGTTGCCGCCAACGTTGCCGCCAGTGTAAGTGTTAACAACCACTGCTTCGCATCTACACATGTTTCTTTTTAGCGGGAGATGGCCCAAGCTTTACAACGTTTGTACTCTTATGTACCCCGTCGGTTATCTTACCTTTGCGCGACCTGGCCTGCGCGGGACCATTTCAACATCTTCATATGAACTGTGATGTCCGTAACACCCGTTTGTTCTCTGATGCACTCTGCTTTCTTCTTGATCTTTATGGTTACACCCATCATTTTCCATTTCATTACTCGCTGCTTCGTCCTTAATATAAGTGAAACTCTCCTCGTAACCTTCAAGGTCTGTGCTTCACAGGTAAGTATCGGTAAGATGCAGCTGTTATCAGCCTTTTCTTGAGGGATAGTGGCAATCTACCATTCATGACTTGGCAATTCTTGTGGAATGTGATCAACCCAGTTCTTATTCTTCTAGTTACCTATGTTGTGGTTAGGCGACGCGAGGTGTGAATGTACAATTAGCGCTCAACCACCGCTCTGATCAGACATTTCACTTTCGTATTATAGCAAGCCATACGAGGCTAGAGTAAGTCACGTACTTTATTAACGGTAAGTACACTCACTTTTAAAAAAGACACACTTTTGTGTAGCACCCTCCCACCAAACTACTCCGAAGAGGCTGGCTTTAGCTACTTGTGAGTGGATAGATTATCGATGGAAAACTCACCTGGGCAGAAGTTGGACTTCAAGGGCGTTCCTTTGGGATCTGTAATAATACGCACCATAGTAAATACTGCGATAATGAATGGGCAGGTTATATTTTGATGTTAGCGTTTGTCTGAGCCATAAGCCTTGATAGCTGGTGGAAGAAAATTGACAGAAAATTAGGCGAAGGCAAGCACAGGGCATAATAGTTCTCACTTCGTAACTTCGAAGTAAAAATAGTCAAGTGAAGTGAAAGCAGTTCAAGGGGATAAAGAGTAGCCAATCCATCAACGAGACCCCAATCACAGCCTTCTAATTACGCGTTTATGCTGCTCTATTTCAGCGAGGATAAAGGCCAATATGCAGAAAAACACTGTCCCTCCATAACCCCCCCCCCCCCCCTGGGCATGCTCGCGTCTCACGTCTTTTTCCGCATGTTCGCGTCTCGTGCCGCCCGAGAAAGACTCCCGCATAATGTCGCTCCCGTCTCCCCCTATTGGCAAGGCTGAGCAGGGAGCGAGACTCGGGTAGGCAGAGTCAGCTTATAAAATACAGAGTACTTGCGCTGCACAACCGTACACTGACTGGATCGCGCATTTGGAATTCAGTCATGGGTGCCTTAACTTGCTTTCTCTTGATGAGCACGAGCGTGAACGTTGTCACCAGTGTAAGTCTTAGCGCTTCCCCAGCTTCGCATTTACTCATGGCTTCTTTAAGCGGGTGATTATGCAAGTTTCTCGACGTTTGCGCTGTTATGTACCCCATCGGTTATCTTGCCTTCGCACTACGTGCCCGGCCCATGACAATTTCTGCTTGTTCATTTCTACGATGATTTCATTAACACGCATTTCTTCCATGATGCAGTCTGCTTTCTTCTTGTTTCTTAAAATTACACCTACGATTTCTCCTTTCATTGCTCACTGTTTCGTAATCATATTAAGCTTAACCTTTCTTGTAATCTATCCGGTTTTGGCTCCATGAGTAAGTACCGGTAAAATGGAGCTTTTATCTACCTTCCTCTTGAGGGATAGTAGCAATCTATCATTCATGATTTAGAAAGGCTTCCTCCGCCCCACTGCTCCACCATATAGTTATTCTTCTAGCAAATTTATTCTTGTGGTTTGGCAACACAGTGTCCCAGTGTACAATGAGCGCTCAGCCACCCTTCTGATGACACATTTCACTTTCATGTTATAGCAAGCGCTACGACGCAGGAGTCAGTCACGTATTTTGTGGACCAGGCTAAGCGAACATAAATCTGAAGCACATCTACTGCTGAAAAAAACACACTTTTGTGTAGCGTTCTCTATCCACACTACCCTGTAAAGAATAGGTTTCTGCTACTTGTAAGTGCTTAGAACACTGATGGTAAGCTCACCTGAGCAAAAGTAGGAGTTCAAGGCAGTCTCTTCAGAAGCTGTAATTATACACGTCACAGTCAATATTGCGACCATAAACGAGCTGGTTTTAATTTAATATTTGTGTTTGTTTAAAGGGCCCTGCAACACTTTTTGAACGTGGTCAGAAAACACTGCCGATCGGTAGTAGAGGCTCCTGACAACACGCGAGCCAAATTTTAGAGCACAGCACGTGGCCTGGACTTCTCAAAAAATTAATCATCAAAGTCAGCTGAAAATTGCTTTCTTTTCTATCGACAAATGGCGGAATATGGCCAAGAATCACACGTGAATTACCCATCTATCACCCATTGACTTATTTGAACTTGCCGCCATGGGAGGCCGCAACTTGTCCACGCGTGTGCACGCGATCACACCAAAAAAGCGGCGCATTCAAAGAAAAAAAAGTGCTCGAGCCCACGAGGCGCATGTGACGTTTTTCTGTGGCCCTGCCATTCCTCCCTGATTAGCTTCCAGCGCTTTCATCTGGACGAAAGAAGAGAGAATGCAATCGCAGCATGCGACAAACTTCTGTAACTACTCGCACTGGACAGATTCTTAAAATTTTTGCGGTGTTTAATTCGTGAGGCGTTAAGCTTTTCCAGTGAAGTCATTCTGTGGTTACTTGAAAGAGCGTTTCTGGGCCCCTTGAAGTCATGAGGCTGACATGTTTGTGTAAAAAGATCGACAGTTATATAGGCGAAGTAAAGCCCAGGGCATATTATCTCTGGCTTCTTACAGGCAGAGTAAACATTGTGAAGTCAAGTGAAAGCAATTCAAGCGGATAAATTATAACCCCTTTATAAACGGGATCTCAGTTCTCAGCAGTCGAGTTACATGTTCAATGCTCCTCCATTTCAGGTGAGATGAAGCACAGTTCTAGTCTTTTTTACTCTCCTTGGGTGTCTTGGTGTGGTCAATCCCTGGGGGCGTAAGCCAGCGCCACTCGTAGCAGAGGTGGTGAGTCTTGCACCATCTTTTTTAATAATTTTCTGAGTATATGATGTGGCACGTAAGGTTCACTGTAGTTCTCGGCAGACCAGTTAACCCTCTTAGGGTGAGTGAGTGAATAACAACTTTATTCTTCGAAGGCGTGAGGAGTACTTCTTTATAAGTATAGCTGTACACCGTCAATAGACTGCCTAAACTTATTCTTCAAACCATCGATGAATTTGTCAGACAATGTCCACGTCATATTTTATACATAAAAATTATTTATCGGCATTGCGATCAAAGCATGAATATGACGGAGCATTCCGGTTGATTCTTGCTTACTGTGACATAATGGGGAACCAAGAGGCTTAAGTGACAGCCGAGAGTGTTTTGAACTCAATAGGACGCTAGTTTTCTTTGTGCTTCCGTGCTTTTTTCATGGTAGCTCTGCGCTCATTCACGCGCAGTCTTTTTCATGGATACAGATGTCCCAACAGAGAAGCCGCCGCACGAAGGTGAACCAACAGAAAGCCGCTCAGGCATCCTCGGCATCACCATTGGTGCCCACACAGTAGCAGAAGCAGGAACCATGGAAGTCTGGGCGCTTCAAATACTAACCTCGGCCGCAGGGACACAGCTGCCATGACACTGCCAACTTCATCCTGGCTCCGAGCGAATATAAGGTGAAAACCGGATTTTTCTCCTCTCCAGCCACAGCCGTGGCTTTCTGCAAGGAACACCCACTTCACCAACAGTGCTAGAGTAAAGAACACTTCTCATCTTCTCTTTGAACCGCAGTGGCAGCCAAGTAAATGGTTCCCTCCCCAATTGCGTGCGTGCCTCCAAGCACTTCTTCGCACCATCATCCGAGCCACCAAGATCTCTAAGTCGTTGTAGATTCGATTCCGAGTGACCAGTTGGCCCCCATCACCTGTCGACCTGTCGAGAAGGTCAACTTCGTAACTCTGTCGAGGGACCTGATCACCGCTTTCCCCTTGGTATTCAGGCCACCCAACCTGTACGGGTGAATTTCAAAGGCAAACTGGTTGCGATTGATACGCAACCCGCCGCCGATCTAACCACGCGGCTTCTGATCGGGATGATCTGCGATGTACAGGTTTGGCCAAATCAGCTGAATTTGAACATCTGACTCGGAATGATCTACAGGGTGGACCCGTCCAACTCCTTCGAGGACCTAGCCGACAACATTGCCTCAACAGAGCGACTTGTAATCAGCGTTCGTAGCGGCAACTGTGTCATCCTCACTTTTGCGGGGTCCACGATTTCCCCTTAAATCCTGCTGTATAAGCAAAGGCACCCTGTTCGTCCACTCCAGCCCCGGCACCTATCGTGTTTCCATTGCACGTACTACAGGCACCCAACTGCCACTTGCTCACGAGATGAACGGTGTCCCTTGAGCGTGCCCATAGATTAAGTGTGCCTATTCTCTGCACGAGCACGACGACGGCATCGCCTTCTTCCATGAGTCAGCCTACCTCTGCCGTCATCAACACACGCTCGACGGGCACACATACACCGGGTGCCTCCTCGATTCCACGGGCCTGTGTCGTCGTCCCCAAGAGCTCAACGTAGACACCGACAACCTCCTCAATTCCACAGGCCTCTACCGTCCTTTCCGAGCATTCGACAACGACACCACTGCTTCCTAGACCGCACTGGTTCTTGCCACCCTCTCGTGTAACAGACAAATTGCCATACTCGTTACGGCAATTTGCCTGATGATCAGGTTCCTCCCAGCTGGCTGTTCGGAGCGACTTTTCTGTGCAAACGCTTTGCTCACCTAGCCAACTTCGAATGAGCTCTCTGGTGTGGCGCTACTGACAGGGCCAATTGAACTTACCACGTGAGTTTGAAAAACCAGCTCTTAGTTTTTCTTTTGACCGTGTTAAAAAGTGCACATCACAGTACACCCTGATTTTTGTGTGGTTTTATCGGTCAACTGCACGTAGCGCGCAGGTGCTCTTGCGTGAGCACGGGGGTCAGATCGAATCCTTTTATTCGACACTTCTGTACTCTTCTTTCTTATATCTTTCAGTCCCATTCGTTCATCTCCTGTGCGATGTTATTGGATGAAAGCATGAACAATCAGACACACTGACAAACAGAAGGTCAGGCGAATGGATAGACTGGAGAACGGAAACACGCATGCACAAATAAACAAATGGACGGCTCGATAGACTCTTCACCCTACTCGACATCGTTTGCTTTGTGAATATGCTGTGAAAGCCCCTAATGAAATTTAGTTATATTATTATACAGACAAGACAATCTATTGGCCAACTCCTAAGCTAGACGGTGCTACACACCACTGCTACTGTAGAATAGGAAACGGTCCACGGCCTAAGGAGCTTTGCCACTAAACTACTACATCACCAAAATATACGAGGGACAATTGCTGTTGAAAGCAGAATAGAACAGTGTCCATCAGTCTTTGGAGGGTTTCAGGAGTAGAGCACAAGCAAAATAGAGTACCTTGAACTCGCATAGACCGTCGGTTGTCACAAACACAGTCTTCTCACAATCTCGTTGGACCACGTCGATTTGCAATTATCCGCTTTTTAAATACAATGGCGAAACGAAATGAGCAATTTATGGCTTGTGCAGGGTGTAATCAATTTTGGGTCGTGGATAAACGTCCCGCTTCATGACGAGGTTAAGTTTTCTTTAGTCAACACAAAACCTCAGGGTGTTGTCCTCCTTTTTGACTAATACCACCGGTGATGCCCAGGGACAATGTGATGGCTGTAATACATCGTGTTTGAACATTTCTTGTATTTGTTCTTTACAGATTTCCGTTCTTTTGGAAATTCTTGGTTTGTACGCTGACGCAACGCTCTAACATTTTGTTACGACAGAAGTACGTCTGGCTTTCGGCGAAGTGAAAAAACACTCTGCAACTTTTTTGATCAAATTCACAATCAGCTCTTTCCGTGGAGATGAAACCTCGTGGTAAATGTCTATTGATCGAATGACACTGTCCACTGGCACTTAGGGGTCTCTACTAACAGCGAACATTCACAATTTGAAAATATTCATGCAGGTTTGCTCCCTTCGCCACATGGTGCACCCCACTGCTGAAGTTGGTTAATAAGACGTTTACACATTGTTTACGAAAGCTTACCAGAACTCTTTCCACGCGTGTTGCCTGTGCAAACAACAGTCCAATGTTTCCATCTTCTAGTCCCAAATAACCACCAAAACTGTCCCTTTTCAATATAACTGTCACATCTGAACGTGGCGACACAGTCGCTCTTTCATCCAAAACACAGGCAGGTGAAACGGCTGATTACTTCGTTCGACACACTGCGACAACGTTCTCGGTAAAAAAAGAGACTTTAGATTCTTGCAAGTCAATGATTGTGGTATTTTCCCTCAAGAAGTTGATTCCTAAATTCAGCTTACGGCAACAGTCAGGAAGTACAATAAAGCTGCCAAAGCACACGAATCAAGTAATCTCTATTGTTCCTGTAATATCCATTTTGCCCCAGTGTGTATTAGTGCAATAGCGTCCAGGTCGTCGATGGTGAATAACAGTTCAGAGGTAACGCCACCATCACTGCACTCATGCGTCGTTGCCTGAATGCAGTCGTTTGGTCGAGTCAGTGATCGTGTTCTTGTGTTTCCTGGGTATCAGCGGCTTTGCCTCCACAGGTCGCTGGCTCTAGTTCTCCAGCCGTGGGCTAGGTGATCGAGGTCTCGTGGAAACAGCTGGTGGTCTAGGACTTAGCGTCTGGTAGCGCACTAGAACTGTCGATCGTGATTTCTGTTGTTGATGTCCTGAATCGTATGGCGCGAAGACAAAAACGTTTGGGTCTTGTAAGGGTGCTCATCGTTACGAAGGCAGCGTGCATCGACTGGGAAGCCACGCTGTTCTACTCGACCATAATGAAATGCTCGATAAAGATGATCTGCTTCGCCACAGTGGTAGCAGAGGGGCCGCTGGTCTTCAGTGCTCCCTACATCCCTCTTACGGTGTCTTGCTTTCTGTATGTGTGGTGGCGTACCACGGCGAAAGGACGAATGTATAACGACAGCTTGAGAAAAAATTGTGCGTACAAGGTGTTGTCGCACTGCTTGTGCGTGCAACGGAGCTGGAGCTTCCGGTTGTACTCCGTGCAGCCCCTGGGGCTGTGGTTGGAGAATAGCTTGCTGCACTTTTTGACGCACAACATCCGCGAGTGAAGATATCGCTGGAGAACCTTGGGTAGGTTGCGTTTTCTATAGCCCAATCCTCACGACAGCCCTTGCCACTTCCACAGAACGTCAGTGTTCTAGCTGAGAGATGCCTACACAATACTAGCTGGAAAGACGCTTACGCTCCTGTTGTACTGTCGCGCACGCCACTGCAATGTCCTTTACATTGTCGTTGACTCGGATCTGAAGTCAGCCATGACTCGCGGAGGAATACGCACCAGGCTTGCAAAAGTTTTCTCCTTCACTCTACTCTTCAGGTGCCACAACTTCTCCTCACTGATGTTTTTGTCGAGATCCATCTCGTGCACTCACAGCCGAAAGAGAGTGCTGGTAACGCTCTTTGCGAAAGTAAATGCATGTCGTATGTTTCACGTTTTTTTCAGGAGTGCGGAAACTCTTTAATGCATACAGCAGGCACACTCGCTCGACAGAGCGCGTGTACTCTGGCTGAACGAGAGGGAACAAGCTCTCTCACCAGACTAGAGTACATTCACTCTCTGCAGGAATCACACTATTCTCACTAAATTTTACTATCTTGTTAGTCTAGAGCGCAGGCACTCTCTCCAAAAATAGAGTCACTCTTGCTCCTAGGAATAACGTTAAAAAATAGTGGATTGTTTTATGCAATCTATCAGTGAGCGTGCAGCATATATTGCTTGAAGTTATTTCATATTTCAGGGTGCACTTCGAAGCACACAATATAATCGTAGACAACGCAGCAACACTAAACATGTATTTCTCGTTCTGCCGACAGCCACACATACAGAAACTGGTATTTACACCCGTTATGCGTAGCGCCCCTTTTCGCGTGGGTGGCATTACATCTATATTACGTGTGTTCGAAAGGCAAGTGTACATCTAGCACGTGTATGTATCTGCTGGTCGCTTGGTACCATGTAGACATGTTCATTTTTATTATAAAAACTGTCGAGGCATTTAACGTTATTTCCAATTCTAAATTCCAATTATCAGCTGGCATTCTGTCCTAATGGTTCAATGTGGGGAAGCCACTCATGTCGAAGTCTTTAAGTTGCAGCTAAGCGCTTACAAACACAATTGGGACGACCTTTCAGCAGTACTGGCTGCAAAATGGTCTACGAACGTTACGATCCGACGTCCGACTCAACTTGCGTAGCTGCATCGTTACAAGTACGTCCAAAAAACAACGCCGGTATAGAAAACAAACACTCAAACGCAGCTCTTGCAATTCTTAGAGTTTTACTTACCTCGGCTACATTTTAGTGTTGCAATGAGAGGCTGGTGAAATGCTCAAACGTCGACCTTCGCGAACCACCTTCCCCGAGATTGGTCCAACTCTTGGTGACCTGTACTATTACGACTACCGCCAAATGTACGTTTAGCTTAACGGCCGAGTCCGTCATATATTGTCCTCGGTGCTTCTGTGCAGCAGAGCCTTGCCAGCGGTTAACCTGAATGAGTGATTGGGTTTTTCTTACGGTGTCCACATAAGGAGCGATGGCCATCTATGTGAGCCCAATCAGCCAACGCACACTGGCCGTCACCGAAAACTGCCGGGAGCACTCGCGCCACCCCACCAACTCATACTGAAAACACAGACTTTGCATTTGGTACTCGTTAAAGAAGTGACTTGATCAGATGCTTCCACGCCCGTCCATTTTGTTTTTCAGCAATCGGTTATGGAGTTGCAGCTATCGGTATACAAGCGCACATGGGGACACACTGACACGGCCGCTGCACTAGCATATATCATCACTCGGACAAACAAAATATACATGCACCAATCAGGTACGCGCGTACCTATCGAAAATTACAGTCTGCATGACGCTTCTGTGCACGTAAACTTGCAGAAACAGCGAAGAATTCCACTCTGACTCGGAAGTAAGAGCTGATATTCCATCTCAGTTCTTGAGTAATTTTCGTAACTTTTTTGCGCATAAATTCAAAATCAAAAAGAAAATTCATATCTTGGCTATCGGCATGCTATACGCGGCCGCATGCAGTTTTCATGTTATGAGGACGCATCGCGTCCGTCTCCAAACAGTGACTGGCGAAGCGAAGCGGCGTGTTTTAGGGGCGAAGCTCCTTAGGATGTGGTCATGCCTCTTGTAGTAGTATGTTGTAGTAGTAGTAATACACACTTCTTTAGATGGCGTTGGTAGTTTTTTTATAGTTGACGATATCAGATAGTTACGGCCGTACGGATGGAGAAATGGACAGAGAGACAGACAGACAGACAGACAGACAGACATACAGACAGACAGACAGGTGCACGCACGAATGGAAGAATGGACGGACGCACGCAGACAGACAGACGCAAGGACGGATGGATGCTTCGCCACACTTATCATAGTTCACTCCGTGGATATGTTGTGATATTTTCCCCCGTGAAGTCAGCACGGTGGAACTTGGCATTGTAGTAGTTTACTCAGCTAGAAACACGTATGTGGCAAGTTTGAATCCTTGAGGTTTTTAGACGGAAAGCTTTTTAAGTCGTGTGTCGTGCGTCCGCGATGTATGCAGTAGTAGTACTATACTTTGTTGTAGTGCGTCGTTGTAGTACGTAGCCACCTCCAAAACCGGTCCAGAGAAGCAGTACACGCGCACCTATTTGAGTTGAGAAGGAAACCCACGAACGTAATCATAAATATAAAGATAGCTTCTGAATAAATAACGTACAGAGACAAGTATCGGTGACTTAATCTACAGTAAAATTTGCCTGGAAATCGATGCTTACTAATTAAAAACTAGTATCACAGGGACGCACTTTGAGCACTATCTAACCAGAAGGGTTGCCACGTAAAACTCGCTGGACGTAACCTCCTTTATCATTTGCAAGGTTTAGCGAGGGTTGGGCCGCAGTGCCATGAAGTAGCGGTGAGGAAAGGAGGGAACTAGACACGAAGCGCAGACCGTAAAAAAGTGCGCGCGTGCCAATCCCCTTGTCTGGCCATGCCCCGTCTCACTTAGTCTTCGGAATGTGCGCTGGATGTTGGTACTTTTATAGGATGAATATATAAACAAAATATGCAAGATAGTAGTACTTGAAGTGTTCCCTGGATAGCCGGACGGATGGAGAGATGCAAAGATGGAGAGACAGAGAGATGCAT